>NC_083418.1:81574329-82174329 GCF_020745735.1 Hemiscyllium ocellatum
ACCCACTCACACTCACCCTCACACTCACTCAGCCACACACTCATTCACTCACACTCTCCAGCACACCCACACTCACTCACACACCCACACCCACCTACTCACCCTCGCCCACTCACTAACTCACTAACTCACAATCTCTCTCACACACACACACACACACCCCACCCCTCACAGCGGAAGGCACAATGCATGTCACTAACTTTCCAATTTCAGGTCAGTAATACGACTGCAGCCCCAGGTAACTTCGCCATCCAGTATCAGCGTCTCTCTGCTCCCTCCATTACTCAGGGATCCAGGCGTGGGGGATTGCAACCTCACGCTGTGTCTGATTTTAACATGAGGGGTGTGCACCATGAAAGGACACAGACAGACTCCGGTGAAAGGATACAGACAGACTCTGAAGAAAGGACACAGACAGACTCTGAAGAAAGGACACAGGCAGACCCTGATGAAAGGACACAGGCAGACCCTGATGAAAGGACACAGTCAGACCCTGAAGAAAGGATACAGACAGACCCTGATGAAAGGACACAGGCAGACCCTGATGAAAGGACACAGGCAGACTCCGGTGAAAGGACACAGACGGACTCCGAAGAAAGGACACAGGTAGATCCTGACGAAAGGACACAGGCAGACACCGATGAAAGGATACAGACAGACCCTGATGAAAGGACACAGGCAGACCCTGATGAAAGGACACAGGCAGACTCGGATGAAAGGATACAGACAGACCCTAATGAAAGGACACAGGCAGACCCTGATGAAAGGACACAGTCAGACCCTGAAGAAAGGATACAGACAGACCCTGATGAAAGGACACAGGCAGACCCTGATGAAAGGACACAGGCAGACACCGGTGAAAGGACACAGACGGACTCCGAAGAAAGGACACAGGCAGATCCTGACGAAAGGACACAGGCAGACACCGATGAAAGGATACAGACAGAAACTGATGAAAGGACACAGGCAGACCCTGATGAAAGGACACAGGCAGACTCCGATGAAAGGATACAGACAGACCCTGATGAAAGGACACAGACAGACTCCGGTGAAAGGACACAGACGGACTCCGAAGAAAGGACACAGGCAGATCCTGACGAAAGGACACAGGCAGACTCCGATGAAAGGACACAGGCAGACTCCGATGAAAGGACACAGACAGACACTGAAGAAAGGACACAGGCAGACCCTGATGAAAGGACACAGGCAGACCCTGATGAAAGGACACAGGCAGACTCCGGTGAAAGGATACAGACAGACCCTGATGAAAGGACACAGGCAGACCCTGATGAAAGGACACAGACAGACTCCGATGAAAGGACACAGACGGACTCCGATGAAAGGACACAGGCAGATCCTGATGAAAGGACACAGGCAGACTCCGATGAAAGGATACAGACAGACCCTGATGAAAGGACACAGGCAGACCCTGATGAAAGGACACAGGCAGACTCCGATGAAAGGATACAGACAGACCCTGATGAAAGGACACAGGCAGACCCTGATGAAAGGACACAGGCAGACCCTGATGAAAGGATACAGACAGACCCTGATGAAAGGACACAGGCAGACCCTGATGAAAGTACACAGACAGACTCCGATGAAAGGACACAGACGGACTCCGAAGAAAGGACACAGGCAGACCCTGATGAAAGGACACAGGCAGATCCTGACAAAAGGACACAGGCAGACACTCACGAAAGGACACAGGCAGACCCTGATGAAAGGACACCGACAGACTCCGGTGAAAGGACACAGACGGACTCCGATGAAAGGACACAGGCAGATCCTGACGAAAGGACACAGGCAGACTCCGATGAAAGGACACAGACAGACTCTGATGAAAGGACACAGACAGACTCTGATGAAAGGACACAGGCAGACCCTGATGAAAGGACACAGGCAGACTCCGATGAAAGGATACAGGCAGTTCCTGATGAAAGGACACAGGCAGACTCTGATGAAAGGAAACAGACAGACCCTGATGAAAGGACACAGGCAGATCCTGATGAAAGGATACAGACAGACCCTGATGAAAGGACACAGACAGACCCTGATGAAAGGATACAGACGGACTCCAAAGAAAGGACACAGGCAGATCCTGATGGAAGGACACAGGCAGACTGCGATGAAAGGACACAGGCAGACCCTGATGAAAGGACACAGGCAGACACTGTTGAAAGGACACAGGCAGTCCCAGATGAAAGGATACAGACAGACGCTAATGAAAGGACACAGACAGACCCTGATGAAAGGACACAGGCAGACTCCAGTGAAAGGACACAGGCAGATCCTGATGAAAGGACACAGGCAGTCCCTAATGAAAGGACACAGGCAGACCCTGATGAAAGGACACAGACAGACTCCGATGAAAGGACACAGACTGACTCCGAAGAAAGGACACAGGCAGATCCTGACGAAAGGACACAGGCAGACCCCGATGAAAGGGCACAGGCAGACCCTGATGAAAGGACACAGGCAGACCCTGATGAAAGGACAAAGGCAGACCCTAATGAAAGGACACAGGCAGACCCTGATGAAAGGACACAGGCAGACCCTAATGAAAGGACACAGGCAGACCCTGATGAAAGGACACAGACAGACTCCGATGAAAGGACACAGATAGACACTGAAGAAAGGACACAGGCAGACCCTGATGAAAGGACACAGACAGACTCCGATGAAAGGACACAGATAGACACTGAAGAAAGGACACAGGCAGACCCTGATGAAAGGACACAGACAGACTCCGATGAAAGGACACAGATAGACACTGAAGAAAGGACACAGGCAGACCCTGATGAAAGGACACAGGCAGACACTGATGAAAGGACACAGACAGACTCCGATGAAAGGACACAGGCAGACCCTGATGAAAGGACACAGGCAGACTCGAATGAAAGGACACAGGCATACTCTAATGAAAGGACACAGACAGACCTTGATGAAAGGACACAGGCAGACCCGATGAAAGGACACAGGCAGACCCTGATGAAAGGACACAGGCAGACTCCGGTGAAAGGATACAGGCAGACCCTGATGAAAGGACACAGGCAGACCCTGATGAAAGGACACAGGCAGACTCTGATGAAAGGACACAGATAGACACTGAAGACAGAACACAGGCAGACCCTGATGAAAGGACACAGACAGACTCCGATGAAAGGACACAGGCAGACTCCGATGAAAGGACACAGGCAGACTCCGGTGAAAGGACACAGGCAGACTCCGATGAAAGGACATAGGCAGACTCCGATGAAAGGACACAGGCAGACTCTGATGAAAGGTCACAGGCAGACTCTGATGAAAGGTCACAGACAGACTCCGATGAAAGGACACAGGCAGACCCTGATGAAAGGATATAGACAGATCCTGATGAAAGGAAACAGACAGACCCTGATGAAAGGACACAGGCAGACTCTGATGAAAGGACACAGACAGACCCTGATGAAAGGGCACAGGCAGACACTGATGAAAGGGCACAGACAGACCCCGATGAAAGGATACAGACAGACTCTGATGAAAGGATAGAGACAGACCCTGATGAAAGGACACAGACAGACTCCGATGAAAGGATACAGACAGACCCTGATGAAAGGACACAGGCAGACTCTGAAGAAAGGATACAGACAGACCCTGATGAAAGGACACAGGCAGACCCTAATGAAAGGACACAGACAGACACTGATGAAAGGACACAGTCAGACCCTGAAGAAAGGATACAGACAGACCCTGATGAAAGGACACAGGCAGTCCCAGATGAAAGGATACAGACAGACCCTGATGAAAGGATACAGACAGACCCTGATGAAAGGACACAGGCAGACTCTGACGAAAGGATACAGACAGACTCCGATGAAAGGACACAGGCAGACTCTGGTGAAAGGATACAGACAGACCCTGATGAAAGGACACAGACAGATCCTGATGAAAGGACACAGGCAGACCCTGATGAAAGGACACAGACAGACCCCGATGAAAGGATACAGACAGACCCTGATGAAAGGACACAGATAGACACTGAAGAAAGGACACAGGCAGACCCTGATGAAAGGACACAGGCAGACCCCGATGAAAGGACACAGGCAGACTCCGATGAAAGGACACAGACAGACACTGATGAAAGGACACAGGCAGACTCCGGTGAAAGGACACAGGCAGACTCCGATGAAAGGACATAGGCAGACTCCGATGAAAGGACACAGGCAGACTCTGATGAAAGGTCACAGGCAGACTCTGATGAAAGGTCACAGACAGACTCCGATGAAAGGACACAGGCAGACCCTGATGAAAGGATATAGACAGATCCTGATGAAAGGAAACAGACAGACCCTGATGAAAGGACACAGGCAGACTCTGATCAAAGGACACAGATAGACACTGAAGAAAGGACACAGGCAGACACTGATGAAAGGACACAGACGGACTCCGAAGAAAGGACACAGGCAGGCCCTGATGAAAGGACACAGGCAGACACGAATGAAAGGACACAGGCATACTCTAATGAAAGGACACAGACAGACCTTGATGAAAGGACACAGGCAGACTCCGATGAAAGGACACAGGCAGACCCTGATGAAAGGACACAGGCAGACTCCGGTGAAAGGATACAGACAGACCCTGATGAAAGGACACAGGCAGACCCTGACGAAAGGACACAGACAGACTCCGATGAAAGGACACAGATAGACACTGAAGAAAGGACACAGGCAGACCCTGATGAAAGGACACAGACAGACTCCGATGAAAGGACACAGATAGACACTGAAGAAAGGACAAAGGCAGACCCTGATGAAAGGACACAGGCAGACTCCGATGAAAGGAAACAGGCAGACTCCGATGAAAGGACACAGACAGACTCCGGTGAAAGGACACAGGCAGACTCCGATGAAAGGACACAGACGGACTCCGATGAAAGGACACAGGCAGACTCCGATGAAAGGACACAGACAGACACTGATGAAAGGACACAGGCAGACTCCGGTGAAAGGATACAGACAGACCCTGATGAAAGGACACAGGCAGACCCTAACGAAAGGACACAGACTGACTCCGAAGAAAGGACACAGGCAGATCCTGACGAAAGGACAAAGGCAGACCCCGATGAAAGGGCACAGGCAGACCCTGATGAAAGGACACAGGCAGACCCTGATGAAAGGACACAGGCAGACTCCGATGAAAGGACACAGATAGACACTGAAGAAAGGACACAGGCAGACCCTGATGAAAGGACACAGACAGACTCCGATGAAAGGACACAGGCAGACCCTGATGAAAGGACACAGGCAGACTCGAATGAAAGGACACAGGCATACTCTAATGAAAGGACACAGACAGACCTTGATGAAAGGACACAGGCAGACTCCGATGAAAGGACACAGGCAGACCCTGATGAAAGGACACAGGCAGACTCCGGTGAAAGGATACAGACAGACCCTGATGAAAGGACACAGGCAGACCCTGATGAAAGGACACAGGCAGACTCCGATGAAAGGACACAGATAGACACTGAAGACAGAACACAGGCAGACCCTGATGAAAGGACACAGACAGACTCCGATGAAAGGACACAGATAGACACTGAAGAAAGGAGACAAGCAGACCCTGATGAAAGGACACAGGCAGACTCCGATGAAAGGACACAGGCAGACTCCGATGAAAGGACACAGACAGACACTGATGAAAGGACACAGGCAGACTCCGGTGAAAGGACACAGGCAGACTCCGGTGAAAGGACATAAGCAGACTCCGATGAAAGGACACAGGCAGACTCTGATGAAAGGTCACAGGCAGACTCTGATGAAAGGTCACAGACAGACTCCGATGAAAGGACACAGGCAGACCCTGATGAAAAGATATAGACAGATCCTGATGAAAGGAAACAGGCAGACCCGGATGAAAGGACACAGGCAGACTCTGATGAAAGGACACAGACAGACCCTGATGAAAGGGCACAGGCAGACACTGATGAAAGGGCACAGGCAGACCCCGATGAAAGGATACAGACAGACTCTGATGAAAGGATACAGACAGACCCTGATGAAAGGACACAGACAGACTCCGATGAAAGGATACAGACAGACCCTGATGAAAGGACACAGGCAGACTCTGAAGAAAGGATACAGACAGACCCTGATGAAAGGACACAGGCAGACCCTGATGAAAGGACACAGACAGACCCTGATGAAAGGACACAGGCAGACTCCGATGAAAGGACACAGGCAGACCCTGATGAAAGGACACAGACAGACCCTGATGAAAGGACACAGTCAGACCCTGAAGAAAGGACACAGACAGACCCTGATGAAAGGACACAGTCAGACCCTGAAGAAAGGATACAGACAGACCCTGATGAAAGGACAAGGCAGACTCTGATGAAAGGATACAGACAGACCCTGATGAAAGGATACAGACAGGTCCTGATGAAAGGACACAGACAGACTCTGATGAAAGGATACAGGCAGACCCTGATGAAAGGACACAGGCAGACCCCGATGAAAGGACACAGACAGACCCCGATGAAAGGATACAGACAGACCCTAATCAAAGGACCCAGACAGACCCTGATGAAAGGACACAGACGGACCCTGATGAAAGGACACAGACAGACTCCGATGAAAGGACACAGATGGACTCCGAAGAAAGGACACAGGCAGATCCTGACGAAAGGACACAGGCAGACTCCGATGAAAGGTTACAGACAGACCCTGACGAAAGGACACAGGCAGACCCTGATGAAAGGACAAAGGCAGACACTGATGAAAGGACACAGGCAGTCTCCGATGAAAGGATACAGACAGACCCTGATGAAAGGACACAGGCAGATCCTGACGAAAGGACACAGGCAGACCCTGATGAAAGGACACAGACCGACTCCGGTGAAAGGACACAGATAGACACTGAAGAAAGGACACAGGCAGACCCTGATGAAAGGACACAGACAGACTCCGATGAAAGGACACAGGCAGACACTGAAGAAAGGACACAGGCAGACCCTGATGAAAGGACACAGGCAGACCCTGATGAAAGGACACAGGCAGACCCTAATAAAAGGACACAGGCAGACCCTAATGAAAGGACACAGGCAGACCCCAATGAAAGGACACAGGCAGACTCTGATGAAAGGACACAGGCACACCCTGATGAAAGGACCCAGGCAGACTCTGATGAAAGGATGCAGACAGACCCTGATGAAAGGGCACAGGCAGACCCCGATGAAAGGGCACAGGCAGACCCTGATGAAAGGACACAGACAGACCCCGATGAAAGGATACAGACAGACCCTGATGAAAGGACACAGACAGACCCTGAACAAAGGACACAGACAGACCCTGATGAAAGGACACAGACAGACTCCGATGAAAGGATATAGGCAGTCCCTGATGAAAGGACACAGGCAGACTCTGATGAAAGGAAACAGGCAGACTCTGATGAAAGGATACAGGCAGACCCTGATGAAAGGACACAGGCAGACCCTGATGAAAGGACACAGACAGACCCCGATGAAAGGATACAGACAGACCCTGATGAAAGGACACAGACAGACCCTGATGAAAGGACACAGACAGACTCCGATGAAAGGATACAGGCAGTCCCTGATGAAAGGACACAGACAGACCCTGATGAAAGGACACAGGCAGACTCCGATGAAAGGACACAGGCAGACCCTGATGGAAGGACACAGGCAGACCCTGATGAAAGGACACAGACAGACTCCGATGAAAGGATACAGGCAGACCCTGATGGAAGGACACAGACAGACTCCGATGAAAGGATACAGGCAGACCCTGATGAAAGGACACAGACAGACCGTGATGAAAGGATACAGACAGACTCCGATGGAAGGACAAGACACACTCCAGTGAAAGGACACAGACAGACCCTGATGAAAGGATACAGACAGACCCTGATGAAAGGACCCAGGCAGACTCCGATGAAAGGACACAGGCAGACCCTGATGGAAGGACACAGGCAGACCCTGATGAAAGGACACAGTCTCCGATGAAAGGATACAGGCAGACCCTGATGGAAGGACACAGACAGACTCCGATGAAAGGATACAGGCAGACCCTGATGAAAGGACACAGACAGACCCTGATGAAAGGACACAGACAGACCCTGATGAAAGGATACAGACAGACTCCGATGAAAGGATGCAGACAGACCCTGATGAAAGGATACAGGCAGACTCTGATGAAAGGATACAGACAGACCCTGATGAAAGGACACAGGGAGACTCGGATGAAAGGATACAGACAGACCCTGATGAAAGGGCACAGGCAGACCCTAATGAAAGGACACAGGCAGACCCCAATGAAAGGACACAGGCAGACTCTGATGAAAGGACACAGGCACACCCTGATGAAAGGACCCAGGCAGACTCTGATGAAAGGATGCAGACAGACCCTGATGAAAGGGCACAGGCAGACCCCGATGAAAGGGCACAGGCAGACCCTGATGAAAGGACACAGACAGACCCCGATGAAAGGATACAGACAGACCCTGATGAAAGGACACAGACAGACCCTGAACAAAGGACACAGACAGACCCTGATGAAAGGACACAGACAGACTCCGATGAAAGGATATAGGCAGACCCTGATGAAAGGACACAGGCAGACCCTGATGAAAGGACACAGACAGACCCCGATGAAAGGATACAGACAGACCCTGATGAAAGGACACAGACAGACCCTGATGAAAGGACACAGACAGACTCCGATGAAAGGATACAGGCAGTCCCTGATGAAAGGACACAGACAGACCCTGATGAAAGGACACAGGCAGACTCCGATGAAAGGACACAGGCAGACCCTGATGAAAGGACACAGGCAGACCCTGATGAAAGGACACAGACAGACTCCGATGAAAGGATACAGGCAGACCCTGATGGAAGGACACAGACAGACTCCGATGAAAGGATACAGGCAGACCCTGATGAAAGGACACAGACAGACCGTGATGAAAGGATACAGACAGACTCCGATGGAAGGACAAGACAGACTCCGGTGAAAGGACACAGACAGACCCTGATGAAAGGACACAGGCACACCCTGATGAAAGGACCCAGGCAGACTCTGATGATAGGATGCAGACAGACCCTGATGAAAGAGCACAGGCAGACCCCGATGAAAGGACACAGACAGACCCTGATGAAAGGACACAGACAGACCCCGATGAAAGGATACAGACAGACCCTGATGAAAGGACACAGACAGACCCTGATGAAAGGACACAGACAGACCCTGAACAAAGGACACAGACAGACCCTGATGAAAGAACACAGACAGACTCCGATGAAAGGATACAGGCAGTCCCTGATGAAAGGACACAGACAGACTCTGATGAAAGGACACAGGCAGACTCTGATGAAAGGATACAGGCAGACCCTGATGAAAGGACACAGACAGACCCCGATGAAAGGATACAGACAGACCCTGATGAAAGGACACAGGCAGACCCTGATGAAAGGACACAGGCAGACTCCGATGAAAGGACACAGGCAGACTCCGATGAAAGGACACAGACAGACACTGATGAAAGGACACAGGCAGACTCCGGTGAAAGGACACAGGCAGACTCCGATGAAAGGACATAGGCAGACTCCGATGAAAGGACACAGGCAGACTCTGATGAAAGGTCACAGGCAGACTCCGATGAAAGGTCACAGACAGACTCCGATGAAAGGACACAGGCAGACCCTGATGAAAGGATATAGACAGATCCTGATGAAAGGAAACAGACAGACCCTGATGAAAGGACACAGGCAGACTCTGATGAAAGGACACAGACAGACCCTGATGAAAGGGCACAGGCAGACACTGATGAAAGGGCACAGGCAGACCCCGATGAAAGGATACAGACAGACTCTGATGAAAGGATAGAGACAGACCCTGATGAAAGGACACAGACAGACTCCGATGAAAGGATACAGACAGACCCTGATGAAAGGACACAGGCAGACTCTGAAGAAAGGATACAGACAGACCCTGATGAAAGGACACAGGCAGACCCTAATGAAAGGACACAGACAGACACTGATGAAAGGACACAGTCAGACCCTGAAGAAAGGATACAGACAGACTCTGATGAAAGGATAGAGACAGACCCTGATGAAAGGACACAGACAGACTCCGATGAAAGGATACAGACAGACCCTGATGAAAGGACACAGGCAGACTCTGAAGAAAGGATACAGACAGACCCTGATGAAAGGACACAGGCAGACCCTAATGAAAGGACACAGACAGACACTGATGAAAGGACACAGTCAGACCCTGAAGAAAGGATACAGACAGACCCTGATGAAAGGACACAGGCAGTCCCAGATGAAAGGATACAGACAGACCCTGATGAAAGGATACAGACAGGTCCTGATGAAAGGACACAGACAGACTCCGGTGAAAGGATACAGACAGACCCTGATGAAAGGACACAGGCAGACTCTGACGAAAGGATACAGACAGACTCCGATGAAAGGACACAGGCAGACTCTGGTGAAAGGATACAGACAGACCCTGATGAAAGGATACAGACAGATCCTGATGAAAGGACACAGGCAGACCCTGATGAAAGGATACAGGAAGACCCTGATGAAAGGATACAGACAGACCCTGATGAAAGGACACAGGCAGACCCTGATGAAAGGACACAGGCAGACTCTGATGAAAGGACACAGACAGACCCTGATGAAAGGATACAGACAGACCCTGATGAAAGGACACAGACAGACCCTGATGAAAGGACACAGACGGACTCCGAAGAAAGGACACAGGCAGGCCCTGATGAAAGGACACAGGCAGACTCGAATGAAAGGACACAGGCATACTCTAATGAAAGGACACAGACAGACCTTGATGAAAGGACACAGGCAGACTCCGATGAAAGGACACAGGCAGACCCTGATGAAAGGACACAGGCAGACTCCGGTGAAAGGATACAGACAGACCCTGATGAAAGGACACAGGCAGACCCTGACGAAAGGACACAGACAGACTCCGATGAAAGGACACAGATAGACACTGAAGAAAGGACACAGGCAGACCCTGATGAAAGGACACAGACAGACTCCGATGAAAGGACACAGATAGACACTGAAGAAAGGACAAAGGCAGACCCTGATGAAAGGACACAGGCAGACTCCGATGAAAGGAAACAGGCAGACTCCGATGAAAGGACACAGACAGACTCCGGTGAAAGGACACAGGCAGACTCCGATGAAAGGACATAGGCAGACTCCGATGAAAGGACATAGGCAGACTCCGATGAAAGGACACAGACGGACTCCGATGAAAGGACACAGGCAGACTCCGATGAAAGGACACAGACAGACACTGATGAAAGGACACAGGCAGACTCCGGTGAAAGGACACAGGCAGACTCCGATGAGAGGACATAGGCAGACTCCGATGAAAGGACACAGGCAGACCCTGATGAA
This sequence comes from Hemiscyllium ocellatum, assembly GCF_020745735.1. Classification (NCBI taxonomy): domain Eukaryota; kingdom Metazoa; phylum Chordata; class Chondrichthyes; order Orectolobiformes; family Hemiscylliidae; genus Hemiscyllium; species Hemiscyllium ocellatum. The sequence continues at coordinate 81,585,767 of NC_083418.1, forward strand.
AGGACACAGGCAGACTCCGGTGAAAGGATACAGACAGACCCTGATGAAAGGACACAGGCAGACCCTAACGAAAGGACACAGACTGACTCCGAAGAAAGGACACAGGCAGATCCTGACGAAAGGACAAAGGCAGACCCCGATGAAAGGGCACAGGCAGACCCTGATGAAAGGACACAGGCAGACCCTGATGAAAGGACACAGGCAGACTCCAATGAAAGGACACAGATAGACACTGAAGAAAGGACACAGGCAGACCCTGATGAAAGGACACAGACAGACTCCGATGAAAGGACACAGGCAGACCCTGATGAAAGGACACAGGCAGACTCGAATGAAAGGACACAGGCATACTCTAATGAAAGGACACAGACAGACCTTGATGAAAGGACACAGGCAGACTCCGATGAAAGGACACAGGCAGACCCTGATGAAAGGACACAGGCAGACTCCGGTGAAAGGATACAGACAGACCCTGATGAAAGGACACAGGCAGACCCTGATGAAAGGACACAGGCAGACTCCGATGAAAGGACACAGATAGACACTGAAGACAGAACACAGGCAGACCCTGATGAAAGGACACAGACAGACTCCGATGAAAGGACACAGATAGACACTGAAGAAAGGACAAAGGCAGACCCTGATGAAAGGACACAGGCAGACTCCGATGAAAGGACACAGGCAGACTCCGGTGAAAGGACACAGGCAGACTCCGATGAAAGGACATAGGCAGACTCCGATGAAAGGGCACAGACGGACTCCGATGAAAGGACACAGGCAGACTCCGGTGAAAGGACACAGGCAGACTCCGATGAAAGGACACAGGCAGACTCCGGTGAAAGGACACAGGCAGACTCCGATGAAAGGACATAGGCAGACTCCGATGAAAGGACACAGACGGACTCCGATGAAAGGACACAGGCAGACTCCGGTGAAAGGACACAGGCAGACTCCGGTGAAAGGACATAAGCAGACTCCGATGAAAGGACACAGGCAGACTCTGATGAAAGGTCACAGGCAGACTCTGATGAAAGGTCACAGACAGACTCCGATGAAAGGACACAGGCAGACCCTGATGAAAAGATATAGACAGATCCTGATGAAAGGAAACAGGCAGACCCGGATGAAAGGACACAGGCAGACTCTGATGAAAGGACACAGACAGACCCTGATGAAAGGGCACAGGCAGACACTGATGAAAGGGCACAGGCAGACCCCGATGAAAGGATACAGACAGACTCTGATGAAAGGATACAGACAGACCCTGATGAAAGGACACAGACAGACTCCGATGAAAGGATACAGACAGACCCTGATGAAAGGACAGAGGCAGACTCTGAAGAAAGGATACAGACAGACCCTGATGAAAGGACACAGGCAGACCCTGATGAAAGGAAACAGACAGACACTGATGAAAGGACACAGTCAGACCCTGAAGAAAGGATACAGACAGACCCTGATGAAAGGACACAGGCAGTCCCAGATGAAAGGATACAGACAGACCCTGATGAAAGGATACAGACAGGTCCTGATGAAAGGACACAGACAGACTCCGGTGAAAGGATACAGACAGACCCTGATGAAAGGACACAGGCAGACTCTGATGAAAGGATACAGACAGACTCTGATGAAAGGACACAGGCAGACTCTGGTGAAAGGACACAGACAGACCCTGATGAAAGGACACAGACAGACCCTGATGAAAGGATACAGACAGACCCTGATGAAAGGACACAGACAGACTCCAGTGAAAGGACACAGGCAGACTCTGAAGAAAGGACACAGACAGACCCCGATGAAAGGACACAGACAGACCCTGATGAAAGGACACAGACAGACTCCGATGAAAGGATACAGGCAGACCCTGATGAAAGGACACAGGCAGACCCTGATGAAAGGAAACAGACAGACACTGATGAAAGGACACAGTCAGACCCTGAAGAAAGGATACAGACAGACCCTGATGAAAGGACACAGGCAGTCCCAGATGAAAGGATACAGACAGACCCTGATGAAAGGATACAGACAGATCCTGATGAAAGGACACAGGCAGACCCTGATGAAAGGATACAGACAGACCCTGATGAAAGGATACAGACAGACCCTGATGAAAGGACACAGACAGACCCTGATGAAAGGACACAGGCAGACTCTGATGAAAGGACACAGACAGACCCTGATGAAAGGACACAGACAGACCCTGATGAAAGGATACAGACAGACCCTGATGAAAGGACACAGACAGACTCCAGTGAAAGGACACAGGCAGACTCTGAAGAAAGGACACAGACAGACCCCGATGAAAGGACACAGACAGACCCTGATGAAAGGACACAGACAGACTCCGATGAAAGGATACAGGCAGACCCTGATGAAAGGACACAGGCAGACCCTGATGAAAGGATACAGACAGACACTGATGAAAGGACACAGACAGACCCTGATGAAAGGATACAGACAGACCCTGATGAAAGGACACAGACAGACCCTGATGAAAGGACACAGGCAGACTCTGATGAAAGGAAACAGACAGACCCTGATGAAAGGACACAGACAGACCCTGATGAAAGGACACAGACGGACTCCGAAGAAAGGACACAGGCAGGCCCTGATGAAAGGACACAGGCAGACTCGAATGAAAGGACACAGGCATACTCTAATGAAAGGACACAGACAGACCTTGATGAAAGGACACAGGCAGACTCCGATGAAAGGACACAGGCAGACCCTGATGAAAGGACACAGGCAGACTCCGGTGAAAGGATACAGACAGACCCTGATGAAAGGACACAGGCAGACCCTGACGAAAGGACACAGACAGACTTCGATGAAAGGACACAGATAGACACTGAAGAAAGGACACAGGCAGACCCTGATGAAAGGACACAGACAGACTCCGATGAAAGGACACAGATAGACACTGAAGAAAGGACAAAGGCAGACCCTGATGAAAGGACACAGGCAGACTCCGATGAAAGGACACAGGCAGACTCCGGTGAAAGGACACAGGCAGACTCCGATGAAAGGACATAGGCAGACTCCGATGAAAGGACACAGACGGACTCCGATGAAAGGACACAGGCAGACTCCGATGAAAGGACACAGGCAGACACTGATGAAAGGACACAGGCAGACTCCGGTGAAAGGACACAGGCAGACTCTGATGAAAGGTCACAGGCAGACTCTGATGAAAGGTCACACACAGACTCTGATGAAAGGACACAGGCAGACCCTGATGAAAGGATATAGACAGATCCTGATGAAAGGGCACAGGCAGACCCCGATGAAAGGACACAGGCAGACTCTGATGAAAGGACACAGACAGACCCTGATGAAAGGGCACAGGCAGACCCCGATGAAAGGATACAGACAGACTCTGATGAAAGGATACAGACAGACCCTGATGAAAGGACACAGACAGACTCTGAAGAAAGGATACAGACAGACCCTGATGAAAGGACACAAGCAGACCCTGATGAAAGGACACAGACAGACCCTGATGAAAGGACACAGTCAGACCCTGAAGAAAGGATACAGACAGACCCTGATGAAAGGACAAGGCAGACTCTGATGAAAGGATACAGACAGACCCTGATGAAAGGATACAGACAGGTCCTGATGAAAGGACACAGACAGACTCCGGTGAAAGGATACAGACAGACCCTGATGAAAGGACACAGGCAGACTCTGACGAAAGGACACAGACAGACTCCGATGAAAGGATACAGGCAGTCCCTGATGAAAGGACACAGGCAGACTCTGATGAAAGGATACAGGCAGACCCTGATGAAAGGACACAGGCAGACCCCGATGAAAGGACACAGACAGACCCTGATGAAAGGACACAGACAGACTCCGATGAAAGGACACAGATGGACTCCGAAGAAAGGACACAGGCAGATCCTGACGAAAGGACACAGGCAGACTCCGATGAAAGGTTACAGACAGACCCTGACGAAAGGACACAGGCAGACCCTGATGAAAGGACAAAGGCAGACACTGATGAAAGGACACAGGCAGTCTCCGATGAAAGGATACAGACAGACCCTGATGAAAGGACACAGGCAGATCCTGACGAAAGGACACAGGCAGACCCTGATGAAAGGACACAGACAGACTCCAGTGAAAGGACACAGACGGACTCCGAAGAAAGGACACAGGCAGATCCTGATGAAAGGTCACAGGCAGACTCCGATGAAAGGACACAGACAGACTCCGATGAAAGGACACAGACGGACTCCGAAGAAAGGACACAGGCAGATCCTGATGAAAGGACACAGGCAGACCCTGATGAAAGGACACAGACAGACTCCGATGAAAGGACACAGATAGACACTGAAGAAAGGACACAGGCAGACCCTGATGAAAGGACACAGGCAGACTCCGATGAAAGGACACAGATAGACACTGAAGAAAGGACACAGGCAGACCCTGATGAAAGGACACAGGCAGACCCTGATGAAAGGACACAGGCAGACTCCAATGAAAGGACACAGGCAGACCCTGATGAAAGGACACAGACAGACACCGATGAAAGGATGCAGACAGACCCTGATGAAAGGATACAGGCAGACCCTGATGAAAGGACACAGGGAGACTCGGATGAAAGGATACAGGGAGACCCTGATGAAAGGGCACAGGCAGACCCTAATGAAAGGACACAGGCAGACCCCAATGAAAGGACACAGGCAGACTCTGATGAAAGGACACAGGCACACCCTGATGAAAGGACCCAGGCAGACTCTGATGAAAGGATGCAGACAGACCCTGATGAAAGAGCACAGGCAGACCCCGATGAAAGGGCACAGGCAGACCCTGATGAAAGGACACAGACAGACCCTGATGAAAGGACACAGACAGACCCTGAACAAAGGACACAGACAGACCCTGATGAAAGGACACAGACAGACTCCGATGAAAGGATATAGGCAGTCCCTGATGAAAGGACACAGGCAGACTCTGATGAAAGGATACAGGCAGACCCTGATGAAAGGACACAGGCAGACCCTGATGAAAGGACACAGACAAACCCCGATGAAAGGATACAGACAGACCCTGATGAAAGGACACAGACAGACCCTGATGAAAGGACACAGACAGACTCCGATGAAAGGATACAGGCAGTCCCTGATGAAAGGACACAGACAGACCCTGATGAAAGGACACAGGCAGACTCCGATGAAAGGACACAGGCAGACCCTGATGAAAGGACACAGACAGACCCTGATGAAAGGACACAGTCAGACCCTGAAGAAAGGACACAGACGGACCCTGATGAAAGGACACAGTCAGACCCTGAAGAAAGGATACAGACAGACCCTGATGAAAGGACAAGGCAGACTCTGATGAAAGGATACAGACAGACCCTGATGAAAGGATACAGACAGGTCCTGATGAAAGGACACAGACAGACTCTGATGAAAGGATACAGGCAGACCCTGATGAAAGGACACAGGCAGACCCCGATGAAAGGACACAGACAGACCCCGATGAAAGGACACAGATAGACACTGAAGAAAGGACACAGGCAGACCCTGATGAAAGGACACAGGCAGACCCTGATGAAAGGACACAGGCAGACCCTAATGAAAGGACACAGGCAGACCCCAATGAAAGGACACAGGCAGACTCTGATGAAAGGACACAGGCACACCCTGATGAAAGGACCCAGGCAGACTCTGATGAAAGGATGCAGACAGACCCTGATGAAAGGGCACAGGCAGACCCCGATGAAAGGGCACAGGCAGACCCTGATGAAAGGACACAGACAGACCCCGATGAAAGGATACAGACAGACCCTGATGAAAGGACACAGACAGACCCTGAACAAAGGACACAGACAGACCCTGATGAAAGGACACAGACAGACTCCGATGAAAGGATATAGGCAGTCCCTGATGAAAGGACACAGGCAGACTCTGATGAAAGGAAACAGGCAGACTCTGATGAAAGGATACAGGCAGACCCTGATGAAAGGACACAGGCAGACCCTGATGAAAGGACACAGACAGACCCCGATGAAAGGATACAGACAGACCCTGATGAAAGGACACAGACAGACCCTGATGAAAGGACACAGACAGACTCCGATGAAAGGATACAGGCAGTCCCTGATGAAAGGACACAGACAGACCCTGATGAAAGGACACAGGCAGACTCCGATGAAAGGACACAGGCAGACCCTGATGGAAGGACACAGGCAGACCCTGATGAAAGGACACAGACAGACTCCGATGAAAGGATACAGGCAGACCCTGATGGAAGGACACAGACAGACTCCGATGAAAGGATACAGGCAGACCCTGATGAAAGGACACAGACAGACCGTGATGAAAGGATACAGACAGACTCCGATGGAAGGACAAGACACACTCCAGTGAAAGGACACAGACAGACCCTGATGAAAGGATACAGACAGACCCTGATGAAAGGACACAGGCAGACTCCGATGAAAGGACACAGGCAGACCCTGATGGAAGGACACAGGCAGACCCTGATGAAAGGACACAGTCTCCGATGAAAGGATACAGGCAGACCCTGATGGAAGGACACAGACAGACTCCGATGAAAGGATACAGGCAGACCCTGATGAAAGGACACAGACAGACCCTGATGAAAGGACACAGACAGACCCTGATGAAAGGATACAGACAGACTCCGATGAAAGGATGCAGACAGACCCTGATGAAAGGATACAGGCAGACTCTGATGAAAGGATACAGACAGACCCTGATGAAAGGACACAGGGAGACTCGGATGAAAGGATACAGACAGACCCTGATGAAAGGGCACAGGCAGACCCTAATGAAAGGACACAGGCAGACCCCAATGAAAGGACACAGGCAGACTCTGATGAAAGGACACAGGCACACCCTGATGAAAGGACCCAGGCAGACTCTGATGAAAGGATGCAGACAGACCCTGATGAAAGGGCACAGGCAGACCCCGATGAAAGGGCACAGGCAGACCCTGATGAAAGGACACAGACAGACCCTGATGAAAGGATACAGACAGACTCCGATGAAAGGATATAGGCAGACCCTGATGAAAGGACACAGGCAGACCCTCATGAAAGGACACAGACAGACCCCGATGAAAGGATACAAACAGACCCTGATGAAAGGACACAGACAGACCCTGATGAAAGGACACAGACAGACTCCGATGAAAGGATACAGGCAGTCCCTGATGAAAGGACACAGACAGACCCTGATGAAAGGACACAGGCAGACTCCGATGAAAGGACACAGGCAGACCCTGATGGAAGGACACAGGCAGACCCTGATGAAAGGACACAGACAGACTCCGATGAAAGGATACAGGCAGACCCTGATGGAAGGACACAGACAGACTCCGATGAAAGGATACAGGCAGACCCTGATGAAAGGACACAGACAGACCGTGATGAAAGGATACAGACAGACTCCGATGGAAGGACAAGACAGACTCCGGTGAAAGGACACAGACAGACCCTGATGAAAGGACACAGGCACACCCTGATGAAAGGACCCAGGCAGACTCTGATGATAGGATGCAGACAGACCCTGATGAAAGAGCACAGGCAGACCCCGATGAAAGGACACAGACAGACCCTGATGAAAGGACACAGACAGACCCCGATGAAAGGATACAGACAGACCCTGATGAAAGGACACAGACAGACCCTGATGAAAGGACACAGACAGACCCTGAACAAAGGACACAGACAGACCCTGATGAAAGAACACAGACAGACTCCGATGAAAGGATACAGGCAGTCCCTGATGAAAGGACACAGACAGACTCTGATGAAAGGACACAGGCAGACTCTGATGAAAGGATACAGGCAGACCCTGATGAAAGGACACAGACAGACCCCGATGAAAGGATACAGACAGACCCTGATGAAAGGACACAGACGGACCCTGATGAAAGGACACAGACAGACTCCGATGAAAGGACACAGGCAGTCCCTGATGAAAGGACACAGACAGACCCTGATGAAAGGACACAGGCAGACTCCGATGAAAGGACACAGGCAGACCCTGATGGAAGGACACAGGCAGACCCTGATGAAAGGACACAGACAGACTCCGATGAAAGGATACAGGCAGACCCTGATGGAAGGACACAGACAGACTCCGATGAAAGGATACAGGCAGACCCTGATGAAAGGACACAGACAGACCGTGATGAAAGGATACAGACAGACTCCGATGGAAGGACAAGACACACTCCAGTGAAAGGACACAGACAGACCCTGATGAAAGGATACAGACAGACCCTGATGAAAGGACACAGGCAGACTCCGATGAAAGGACACAGGCAGACCCTGATGGAAGGACACAGGCAGACCCTGATGAAAGGACACAGTCTCCGATGAAAGGATACAGGCAGACCCTGATGGAAGGACACAGACAGACTCCGATGAAAGGATACAGGCAGACCCTGATGAAAGGACACAGACAGACCCTGATGAAAGGACACAGACAGACCCTGATGAAAGGATACAGACAGACTCCGATGAAAGGATGCAGACAGACCCTGATGAAAGGATACAGGCAGACTCTGATGAAAGGATACAGACAGACCCTGATGAAAGGACACAGGGAGACTCGGATGAAAGGATACAGACAGACCCTGATGAAAGGGCACAGGCAGACCCTAATGAAAGGACACAGGCAGACCCCAATGAAAGGACACAGGCAGACTCTGATGAAAGGACACAGGCACACCCTGATGAAAGGACCCAGGCAGACTCTGATGATAGGATGCAGACAGACCCTGATGAAAGAGCACAGGCAGACCCCGATGAAAGGACACAGACAGACCCTGATGAAAGGACACAGACAGACCCCGATGAAAGGATACAGACAGACCCTGATGAAAGGACACAGACAGACCCTGATGAAAGGACACAGACAGACCCTGAACAAAGGACACAGACAGACCCTGATGAAAGAACACAGACAGACTCCGATGAAAGGATACAGGCAGTCCCTGATGAAAGGACACAGACAGACTCTGATGAAAGGACACCGGCAGACTCTGATGAAAGGATACAGGCAGACCCTGATGAAAGGACACAGACAGACCCCGATGAAAGGATACAGACAGACCCTGATGAAAGGACACAGACGGACCCTGATGAAAGGACACAGACAGACTCCGATGAAAGGACACAGGCAGTCCCTGATGAAAGGACACAGGCAGACCCTGATGGAAGGACACAGACAGTCTCCGATGAAAGGATACAGGCAGTCCCTGATGAAAGGATACAGACAGACTCCGATGGAAGGACAAGACAGACTCCGGTGAAAGGACACAGACAGACCCTGATGAAAGGATACAGACAGACCCTGATGAAAGGACACAGGCAGACCCTGATGAAAGGATGCAGACAGACCCCGATGGAAGGACACAGACAGACTCCGATGAAAGGACACAGACAGACCCTGATGAAAGGACACAGGCAGACCCTGATGGAAGGACACAGACAGTCTCCGATGAAAGGATACAGGCAGTCCCTGATGAAAGGATACAGACAGACTCCGATGGAAGGACAAGACAGACTCCGGTGAAAGGACACAGACAGACCCTGATGAAAGGATACAGACAGACCCTGATGAAAGGACACAGGCAGACCCTGATGAAAGGATGCAGACAGACCCCGATGGAAGGACACAGACAGACTCCGATGAAAGGACACAGACAGACCCTGATTAAAGGATACAGACAGACTCCGATGGAAGGACAAGACAGACTCCGGTGAAAGGACACAGACAGACTCTGATGAAAGGATACAGACAGACCCTGATGAAAGGAAACAGGCAGACCCTGATGAAAGGATGCAGACAGACCCCGATGGAAGGACACAGACAGACTCCGATGAAAGGATACAGACAGACCCTGATGAAAGGATACAGACAGACTCCGATGAAAGGATACAGGCAGACCCTGATGAAAGGACACAGACAGACCCCGATGGAAGGACACAGACAGACTCCGATGAAAGGACACAGACAGACCCTGATGAAAGGATACAGGCAGATACTGAAACTGCGGTTGAACAGGACAAGAACAAATCCTGCCTGTTGCCTGTTGTTTGCTGGGGATTTGGGAAAGGGGTTGTTGGACCCGGCGGGAGGCAGGAAGAAGGGGGTTTGTGGCTGTGTTTGGATCCTGAGGGATATTGACAAAAGGCTGGGATGGAACAGCTGATCCCAGACACGTGATCAGAGCAGGAAGTGTGTGTGATTCAGAGACGGAAACTGTGAGCAAAGGATCCCAGCTAAAAGGGAGAGAGAGAGAGAGAGCATTTACAGGAGCACGGGGAATACAGCCATTCCCGCGAGGTGAGTGATTGCACAGAGCTCCTGGCCCACAGGCAGGGACATTACCCTCTGCAGCTCTTGTTTCTCTCTCATCGCTGCATTCCTTGAGTCAGGAGCTGATGGCAGATTCCTGAGAAACTGAACTTGTCTGGGGTTTCACATTTCCTGTGAGTGGGCTGGGGCTGGGGGGAGGGGGGTGTTTGTATGATCCCCACAGGATGGGGGTGTGTGGGGGGTAGTGATGGGGATTCTCCCCCTGCCCCCCACTCCCCACCCAGTGTCTCTCCAGCTGCTTTGTCTAGTCTCTGTCTGAATGCGGCTAGCGCAGACCCTCCCTTCCCTTTTACTGAAAGGGCTCCCTCTTCCTCTCTCTCCCCCCCTCCTCCTCTCTCTCCTGCCCCCCTTGGGGTCGGGCTGGGTTGTCCAGGGGCTGGGGGTGAAGGGTAGACTGGGGTGGGGCAGGACCTGGCTCCGGCTGGGGGAGAGGGAGAGAGAGACTGAGCCCAGCGCAGCTCCCCCTCTCTCTGCCCTTCCCGAGGCTCAACTTCATCTGTTATAAAGTTTAAACCTTCAGGGATTAGAGATGGGTTTGTTTTGGGAACAGAGCAGCCTTTAGAACAGTCACCGTCCCAGTGAAGGAGGGGGATGGAGCTGCTCTGGGGGGTGGACACGGGCCAAGGTCAGATCAATCATGGAAGATGTTTCTCTTGGTGCTGGGAAATTCCGATCCCAACCCCATGTCCACATGTTGGAAGCTGCAGAAATCCCAGGCAGCTCTCCCTAAAAACCGGGAATGGGAGGGCAGGGTAGGGCTTCTGATGAATGTCTTCCTCTTCGTTTTGTGAGCTGCCAGCACAGGGTTCCTTTGTGTGAACACCAGAGACAGGGGAGGGTTGGAGGGCTTAGACATTGAGGTGTCTCAGGGAGTATGTTATTACTTGATGTTAAAACGGATCCTCCCAGTCTCTGTGCTGTGAATGGCGGTTGGGTGAATAAAATCCAATGTCTGTAGCAAACGTTGCCAGAAGTTGAAGTGCATTTGTATAGCACCTTCGCAAACGGTGGGCACTTTTCAGAAATGTTTACTGACTGCCAATGAGTTTGTACATAGCAAGATTTCACAATGAATTAACATTATTTGCTGTTAATGATGATATCAACGAAAATAGTGGGCAGGACCCCAGAAGAATTTCCTTGATCTTGGATCTACCCTTCAGCCCCAGCCCCTGGACACCTGGACCCTCCGGTAATTTACACTCACTCAAGAGACCAGAGAAGGTGTGGTATTGAGTCTGTCCTCAGAGAGGGGCTGGCCTAGCTTCTCAGTTCCCTGGGGTCAGTGACTAAAAGTGAGGAGTATTCTGAGTTTGCCATGGTTCATTCCTGGCTGTGGGTGGGGTGTGGAGAATGCTGCCTTGTGAATAGGGACTGTTCATGGAAGTCAATCCACTTCACTGCAGTTTAAGATCAGTAAGAGAACGATGCAGGGAGGTTTAATCTAGGATTTGGGAGAAATCCGGTTGACAGTTCGGGACAGACAGTAAATGATCTTGTAGGCACTGCCCTGACCCTGTGAATAAACAGGAGGTACTTTTAGTTTAATGGCCGTCACTGAAATGACACACAGAAGGTGGAAACTGATCTTTGGCTGTGATTTCATTCAGCAGGGTCTAATCATACAGTTCAGAAGAGGCCCTTTGGTCCATTGATTCTGTACAGCCGATGCTACACTCAATCTTTACTCATCCCACTTTCCTGCACTCAGCCTCGTGTATTGTGACATTTCAAGTGCTCATCTAAATACTTTTTAAAGATTTCCTGTCTTGTGCATTCTCGCAGCCAGTGCTTTCCAGAAACCTACTACCCTCTAGGTGAAAAAAACAATTCCTTAAAGTCCCTCTCAGCCTGCCTTTTGCTTTGTAACAACGTCCCCTTGATACTGACCCTGTGACTAAGGAGCACAGCCACTTTGTATCCACTGTCCACATTGGTCAACTTCTCCTTTAACCTCGGGCTGTCACACCTGAGATGGAATATTACATTAAGAAGGTGACTAGCAATTTTGGATCTGTGCTAATAATTAGGTAATTAATGTGAACTTCTGATCCAAGAGAAATGTGTCAGTTGCATTTGATCTCAATGAAATGGCCCTGGGTTCAAGTACTGCCCAGAGAGATTGATACTCCAGGGTCAGCGCCAAGGGAATACTGCATTGTCGGAGGGGTAATCTTCAGAATAAAACATGAAATTGAGATCCAACCCTCTCTGCTTGGATGTAAATGACACTAGCACATCACAGAAGGGCCGTGTTACCTTGCGTCCTGATCACCACATACCCCTCACTCACCCTCTCTCAGAGATGACCTGGTCATTTAATTTGTTTTCTGTCTGTGAAAAGTTGCTGTGTGCTAATTGGCTGCAACATTTCCTACATCGCACCATGTGACTGCCCTTTGATAGGGTTTCATTTGTTTTCAAATAGTTTGGAATGCTGTGATGTCACTTTAAAAAAAAGCAACATGTGGATAACAGGCGAGATACTGTGGATGATGGAAATCTAAAACAAACACACTATGCTATAGGAACTCAGCAAGTCTGACACTATCTGTGGAGAGAGAAATAGTTAGTGTTTCAAATTTGATATGATTTTTTATTTTGTTACCTTTGAAACTTTTTAAGGCCTTTAGAGTCATAGAGATGTACAGCACAGAAGCAGATTCTTTAGTCCAACTTGTCCATGCTGACTAAATATTCTAAACTACTCTAGTCCCACCTGCCAGCACCCGGCCCATATCTCTCCAAACCCTTCCTATTCATATACCCAATCAGATGCCTTATAAATGTTGTAATTGTACCAGCCTCCACCACTTCCTCTGGCAGCTCATTCCATACACGTACCACCCTCTGTGTGAAAAGGTTGCCCGTTAGTCCCGTTTATATCATTTCCCTCTCACCCTCAACCTATATGCCCTCTAGTTCTGGACTCCCCCACCCCAAGGAAAAGACTTTGTCTATTTACCCTGTCCACACCCCTCATCCCTGTCCACACCCCTCATCCCTGTCCACACCCCTCATGATTTTATAAATGTCCATAAGGTCATCCCTCAGCCTCTGACACTCCAGAGAAAACAGTTTTGTTGACTATTGTCTTCATCTGGGTTGTCCCTCCAATGGATTAGTGATTTTCTTACTGATTTCGAGAAGCAATTTCATGTGGACCAAGTATCCGTCCAAGATAGGAACATCAGTAGGACCAGGATTAGACCCTTCAGCCCATCAAGTCTACTCATCCGTTCATTGATCTGATCTGTTGGCATGAATTAAACTGCCTAGTTCCAGGATTCCTCTGCTATTAAGCAAACCCCTTCAATGCTAGTTGCTTGGGATATTAAATCAGCAACAAATCCCCTTGTCCAACCGTCTCCCAGTCGGATGTGGGAATGTTCACGCGTGATTGCACAAACACGTTTACAACTCCTCGTGCTGAAGCAGTCTGTGTTCAAACACACTAAAACCTGAACATTATCCAGGCTTGTGCTGACAAGTGGGAAGTAATATTGCACACATCAGGCAAAGACCATCTTCATCAAGAGACAATCTAACAGCACCCTTGACATTCAGTGGTGTTACCATCACTGAATCCCCCACTATCAACATCCTGGGGGTTACCATTGAGCAGAAACTCAACTGGACTCATCGCATAAACACAGTGGCTACAAGAGCAGGTCAGAGGCTAGTCATTTACCTCCTGACTCCCCCAAAGCCTGTCCACCACCTACAAGGCACAGGTCAGGAGTGGAATGGAATACTCCCCACTTGCCTGGATGGGGGCAGTTCCAACAACACTCAAGAAGCTCGACACCATCCAGGACAAAGCAGCCACTTTATTGGCACCAACTCCACAAACAATCCACAGCCTCTGGACACAATATCGAGTTCAATAATGTTAGGGCTTGAGGTGGTATTTCACCATGCCCTTACCCCAATCCCTGCTCACTAGGCCTCATTATCATATGGTCTGCTATTACACATTACCTTTTCTTAGCCATTCATTCTCCCAGCCTGACCATTATCCATTCCTTTGTCTGTCCAACTATTCTCGCTCGTTTGGATCTGCCCCCCACCTATCATTTACTCCTCACTCCCTTCCCCCCAACCCTCTCCTCTGCAAAGCAACCAGCATTTTCCTAGCTACCAAGAGTTCAGAGGAAGGGTCACTGGACCTGAAACGTTAACTCTGATTTCTCTCCACAGATGCTGCCAGACCTGCTGAGCTTTGCTGGCAAATTTTGTCTTTGTTCCAGAAGATTCTATCTTCATTTCAGATTTTCAGCTTCTGCAGTATTTTACATTTATGTTTTATTCATTTGCATGATGTGGGCTTTGCTGGTCAGGTCAGCATTTATAGTTCATCCCCAGCTACCCCTGAGAACATACAAACAAGGATTGAGAGGAGACCATTCAGCCCTTCCAATCTGCTTGGCTATTCAATAAGATCATAGCTGATGTCATGTTAACCTCACTCCAATAAGACTAGCGAGCTTCAAATGAGCAGGTGGGAGACAGCACATCCTGAGGGAGACTTCTCCCCAGTCTCTGAGTATTTCTGGGAAGTTGAAGCGCAGTACGAATTCTGTGCAGAGGGGAAGTGTGCGACTTGCTTTTATGTTTGTGTGGTTTGTAGTTTGTGAGGACTGTATCCTGTATTAAAAAGATGCACAGGCAGAGGAGAACATGCAGTGACGAGGCAAGGCCAGGCAGTGCAGGGGTCTCCTGTGGCTATTCCCCTGGAAAACCCAGCCATCACTTTGGATAGTATCAAGGGAATGGTCTCTCTGGGGAAAGCAGCAACTGCCAATCATAGATTGTTCTGCTGCACAGGGGAGGAGTAATGGGTGTGGGAATACAATAGTTACAGGGGGTTCAGGGGAATACAATAGTTACAGGGGGTTCAGGGGAATACAATAGTTACAGGGGGTTCAGGGGAATGGGAATAAATGGAAGGGATCAGGCAAAGGGAAATCGCAGACAAGAACAAAATATGTGGCATAGCTCGCTTAACAGGAATGAGGGTGACTACCTTATGAGACTACCATATCCACTATGATGATCCGCTGTCCCTGCATTAACAATATTTTTTCAATATAATGTATTAAATTTACTTTTGTCTCATTAATAAATATGATTCCAACCTTCATTCAGCCTGTGCTATACTTTGCATTAGACTTTTTGAGTGATTTCTGAGCGATTGTGAATGATACTTTTAACTGGTCTGTCCCAACCTCACTTTTCCCACAAGCCGTATTATTGATATTGTGATTTTCTATTAAGTGATGTTTTCCTGGAATGTGACTACAGTGTCGAATCTATATGGGTACAGCTGAGAAACACAGAGGGACAAAAACATGAACTGGTGGTTGTATATAGAAACTCAAACTGTTGGGTTGATGCTGGGAATGGCATTCAACAGGAAATTGGAGATGTATGTAATAAAGAAGTATCTCTAATTCTGGGCGACTTTAATCTGCATATGGATTTTGACAAATCAAGTCAGTAATAATACCATACAGGAGGAATTCCTGGTGTGTGCACAAGGTGGTTTGCTGGATCAATCAGTTGAGGTACCGACTACAGCACAGGCCATCCTACACTGGGTAATGAGAAAGAAATAATTGGTCATCTAGCTGTGTGAGACTCCTTAGGGAAGAGTGACCATAATATGATTGAGTTCCTCATTAAGATGGAAAGGTCGTTGATTCTGAGACTTGAGTGCTGATTCTAAATAGAGGAAACTATGATAGTCTAGGGTGTTTGTTGGATACAATAGATTGGGGATGTAAGTCTGACATTGGTAATGGGGAAAATGCTAGAGATTATTATGTAAAAATAAATTATAGCAGGGCATGTGATAAACATTGGCAGGTCCAGATAGAGTCAGCATGGATTTACAGAAAGGAAATCATATTTGTCAAATCTTCTGGAATTCTTCAAGGGTGTAATGTGTAGAACGGATCGGTGCTGGTTTATCTGGACTGTCAGAAAGGTTTCGACAAAGTCCCACAAGATGTGAGTGTAGAAATTTAAAGCACAGGGGATTGGGATACTCTGCTAAGATGGTTGGAAAATTGTTTCCTGTCTGTTAACCAGAATCTGGTACCACAGATAACCAGGGCTAGGACCCCAGCTCGTCACAATATATAATCACTGTTTAGATGAGGAAACTAAATATAATCTCTCCAAGGTTACAGGTTACCCAAAGCTGGGTGGGAGGGTGAGCTGTGAGCAGGATGCAGAGATGTTGCAGTGTGATTTGGGAAGGCTAAGCGAGTGGGGAAATGCATGGTAGATGCAGGATAATGTGGATACATGTGAGGTTATCCACGTTGTGGTAAAAACAGAAAGGCAGAGTATTAATCACATTGTGAGAGTGGAACATACAGTGAGACTCTGGTATCCTACACCAGTCACTGAAAGTAAGAATTCACGTGTGGCAGGCAGGGAAGAAGGTAAATAATATCTTGGGCTTTATACTGAGAGGGTAGAAGAGGGTACTGCAGATCGGAGTCAACAGCACAGCAGGCCAGGCAGCATCCGAGGAGCAGGAGAATCGATGTTTTGGGCCGGAGCCCTTCACCAGGAATGAGGCTGGGAGCCTCGGGGGTGGAGAGACAAATGGGAGGGGGGTGGGGCTGGGGGGAAGATAGCTGACAGTGTAATAGGTGGATGGAGGTGGGAGTGCTGGTGATAGGGTGGAGCGGATAGGTGGGAAGGAAGATTGGCTGGTAGGACAGATCATGAGGATGGTGCTGAGCTGGAAGGTTGGAACTGGGGTAAGGTGGGGGGAGGGGGAATGAGGAAACTGGTGAAGTCCATATTGATGCCATCAGATGCTGCCTGACCTGCTGTGCTTTTCCAGCACCTCTCTCTAATCTTGACTTTACAGTGAGAGAATTCAAATACAGGAGCAGGAATATCTTATTACAATTGTACAGGGCCCAATTATACGTATTATGTAGTGCACCTGGAAAAATTTGTGCAGGTTTGGTCTCCTTCCCTGGGGAAGGGCGTTCTTCCTCTCAAGGGATTGCAGTGAAGGTTTCCCAGGCTGATCCCTGGGTTGGCAGGGGCTGACAGATGAGGTGAGGATGAAACTCACTGGAGTTTAGGAGAATGGGGGTCTGGGGTGTTAGCTACCGATAAAACTCTAAAAGGGCATCACCGGGTAGATGCAGGAAGGGTGTTCCTGACAATGGGAATGTCCGGAACCAGACGCCACAATTTGAAGATACCGAGTAAATTACTAAGGACGCGGCTGAGAAGAAATATCTTCACCCAGAGAGCGGTGTGGGGTCTTGGCCTCAGGAAGCAGTTGAGGTCAAAACATTGTATGATTCTAGAAAGAGTTGGATATAGCACTTGGGGCTAAAGAGATTACAAGATAATGGAGGGGAAAGCAGGGACAGGTACTGGGTTGGACGGTCGGCCATGATCGATTGAATGGTGGACCAGGCTGACAGGCCTGAATGGCTGGTAGCTTTTAATTCTCTACCTATCCCCAATAATCTTTCACCCCTCGGTGAATAGGAATCTATCCAATTCTGTTAAAAATAATTAAAGATTCTGTTTTTGAGGAAGGGCATTCCAAAGATACTTGACTCTCTGAGAGAAAATATATTTCATCTTTGTGTGAAGTGGCTGTCCCTTTTATAAATAAGCCAGAGCTGTTTTCTCTGGAGTATCAGAAGCTGAGGGGTGATGTTACAGAAGTTTATAAAGTCATGAGGGACGTGGATGGGATAAATAGACAAGGTCTTTTCCCTGGGGTGAGGTGGGGGAGTCCAGAACTAGAAGGTACAGGGGAAAGTTATTAAAGGGACTCAAGCAGCAACTTTTTCACAGAGGGTGGTGCGTGTATGGAATGAGCTGCCAGAGGAAGTGGTGGAGGCTGGTACAATGACAACATTTAAAAGGCATCTGGATGGGTGTATGAATAGGAAGGGTGTGGAGGGATATGGGCCAAGTGCTGGCTAATGGGACTAGGTCAATAGACAATAGGTGCAGGAGTAGGCCATTCTGCCCTTCGAGCCTGCACTACAGGGACTGGGGTATCTGGTCGGTATGGACGAGTTAGACTGAAGGGTCTGCTTCCGTACTGTATGACTCTATGACCCATAGTTCTAGAATTTTCTACAAGCAGAAACATCCTTTCCAAAAGGTGATGGTGAATTGCCTTCCTGACTTGCTGTAGGTAGGCCCACAATGTGTTAGGCTGGGAATTCCAGGATTTTGCCTCAGTGACACTGTAGGAACAGCGATATATTTCCAAGTCAGGGTGGTGAGTAGCTTGGAGGGGGAACGTGCAGATGGTGTCCCCATGTATCTACTGCCCTTTGGCCTTCAAGTGGAACTGGTCGTGGGTTTGGAAGGTGCTGTCTGAGGGCCTTTGGTATATTTTTGCAGTGCACCTTGTAGATGACACACACTACAGCTACTCAGTGTCAGTGGTGAAGGGAGTGGATGTTTGTGGATGTGGTGCCAATTCTACAGGCTGCTTTGTCCTGGATGGTCTCGGGTGTTGTTGGAGCTGCCCCCATCCAGGGCAAGTGGGAGTATTCCATCACACTCCTGACTTGTGCCCTGTAGATGGTGGGCAGGGTTTGGGGAGGCAGGAGTTACTCACGGTAGGATTCCCAGCCTCTGACCTGCTCCTGTAGTCACTATTTATGTGGCATTTCCAGTTCAGTTTCTGGTCAGTGGTAACCCCCAGAACGTTGATAGTGGAGGATTCGGTGGTGGTAACACCGCTGAATGTCAAAGGGCAGTGGTTAGATTGTCTCTTATTGACAATCCTTAATGAACAGAAGTCATTTTTAATAAATCTGTGAAGAAAACCTTTATAAGGGATGAAGGGAAAGGGATTTGGATTTTCAAAAATGCCACGAGACAGGTCTTGTTGCAAAATTGGGACTCACTTGGGTTTAGTTTATTGGCTTGGATTGATGGGTTGGTTTTTGAACAGAAACAGTCAGAGTATGTCGGGAATTTTGCGTTGCTGGAAAAGCGCAGCAGGTCAGGCAGCATCCAAGGAGCAGGAGAATCGAAATTTCGGGCATGAGCCCCCATTCCTGAAGAAGGGCTCATGCCTGAAACATCAACTCTCCTGCTCCTCGGATGCTGCCTGACCTGCTGCGCTTTTCCAGCAACACATTTTCAGCTCTGATCTCCAACTTCTGCAGTCCTCCCTTTCTCCTGGGTAATTTTGCATTGCCAGGTTGTAACCAGCAGGATGCTGTATGGATCAGGAATCGTTTCTCAGCCATTTACAGTTGATTTTAATGATTTTAATTCAGGAGACGGGGTTTAATTGATCCAAGTTTGGTGACACAGGTTTAGATTAAAAAGTAAACAGCGCAAATAGGTTGTGGAGGGTGAGGTAAGAGGTTTGCTACTTTAGTAAGAGAAATAAAATAAGCATTTTTTTTTTGCATGGTCTAACTCTGAGTATCCATGAATCGTCCAAAGTTAATTTGCAGATACAGCAAGCAATGTGAAAGAAAAGCTGTATTTCCACTTCATTACTGGTTCAAAATCTTGGAATTCCTTCCTAATAGCACTGCTATCCTGACACGTCGAGCATGACAGCTCAGTACCACTACCCCCAGGGGGGTTAGGGAACAGGCATTCATTGTTCCACCAGCCAGTGATGCCTATATCTCACCTAAAGAATAAAAAATATACTGCCTGTTGTTACAAAGTGAGTGGCGTATCAGCAAAGAGGTCTTGAGTAAGGCGCCAGGGAGGCCACACCTGGTGTATTGTGTGTAGCTTTTGTCTCTTTCTCTAAGGAAGAGCTGTTTGCCCTCTAGGGAGTGCACTGAAGATTTGCCAGACTGATTCCTGTTGATGAGTGGATCCCTAGATGAAACAAAAGAACTGGCTAAGGTTATATTGCTTTGAGCTTCGAAGAAACAGCATTGATCTCATTGAAACACGTCCAGAAAAAATTCGAAAGGTGAATGTTGGGAAAATGTTCCCATGGCTGGAAACTCTGCAATACAAGGTGGCAGTCTCAGAATAAAGAGGTTTCCATTGAAGACTGAAGTGAGGACAAACGTACGTTGTCAGAGTTGTGAATCTTTAGAATGTTCTGCCCCAGAGAGCTGTAAGTCCTCAGTCATTGAATATGATCCAGAGAGACCAGCTGGAGATTTCTGGGTGCGAAGGGAGTTGAAGTAAATGGAGTTGTGGTGGAAGGTCAGCCATGCCCATTTTGAATGGTACAGCAGGCTAGAAGGGCTGAATGGCCTGTGGGATGCCTCTAGTTCTCCCATATTGTGAGCACAGATTACTGGAGTGATCACTAAAGGGTGGGACCTAGAGGCATTTCTTTGCGCAGATCTTGCATTCTTAACCAACCACCTGAGATTCAAATTCATGTCTTTCTGGAGATCTTGACCCTGGTCTGAAAGTGAGAACGAACAGAATGAGCTGAAAGTGGCCAGTAGGTTAAAAAAAAAAAGACATTTCTCCATCAATGGACAGGGTGAAATATTCTCTTTCCTCTGTGTAAACTCTGACTGTCCTATAATTATTACAGTTGCAGCTTGCTTCTGATTCCCAGTGTATTTTGCTTCTGAACTCGTGCTGCACTTTAATGGGAGCCTGGCCGAAGACTCAGGATGGTTCCAAATGTTTCTCTCTCTGACCGTTGAGCACATTGATTCTGGTTGTGATCGAGCAGCTGCCCTTGCTTACATTGCTGCTTCCCTTTGACTCTCTTTGTGAAATTAGACATTGTTCAGGAGTGATACTAACTGCTGGCAATTTACTTTAGATGTGATTTTATTTCTATCCTGTGAATGTTTGTACTGTCTTCTCTCCCAGTGTAGAGCAGTTTGTAGTCTCCTGGTCAAAGTTGTAAGGTGTTTCAGTTGGAGTTGATGTGGAGATCTTGTAGGATTCACGTTGCCTTTTGCAATTGGAATGTGTTGTGCTGAGCAACAGGCTTTTGATTGGTTGCTAATGCTATTCATGTCTTTTCCAGATGTGGAAAGCTGCAGCTGGTCGGACTATTTCTGTGACAGCATCAGATGACGGCGATGACTGGGACACGGACCCTGACTTTGTGGTAAGTGTTTGGTTTTCATTCATAGTTTCAAAAGGACGAGCTGACACAGAGATTACACCTCAGGATGTCTTGAGGCACTTCACAGCCAATGACATTATTCCTGATCTGTGCTCGGCTTTGGATACTGCGAAACTGGGAACATTTATTCAGGAATGTTTAGGAATATTCAGGACTGGACATAAAAGAAACAGGAGACATGTAACACGTCCAGAGGACCAAAATAACAGAGGCCCCAGGAGACTGTAGAAAGAGAAATAGGGAATTTTACGCAGGTAAAGAGAGGGCAGGAAGATTAGGGAGCATCCCAAGGCATTCAATAAGTAAAGGGAGGAGGATAACCTTGGGAAAGGGTAGGGACCAAGGGGGGATCTGTTTGTGGAGCTGGAAGATATTGGGAGGATGTTAAATGATTATGATGTCTTCCTTCACTCCAGAGAACCGGATGTAGGTACACAATTGGGCAAAAGGGAATGAGAGGCCCTTTATTAGATGGACATTGGGAGTGAGGGGATATTGGAGGTTTTGCAGGCTTCAAGAGGAGACACCTCACAGGCCTGGGTGAAGTTTATCCCAGGATGCTGTGGGAGACGATGGAGGAAATCACTGAAGTCCTGATCCAAATGTTTCTTTCTGCTCTAGCCCCAGGGACTGCAGGGCAGCTAACAGATCCACTTTACAAGAAAGGTAGGAAGAGAGAAGCCACAAAATTACAGACCAGTGAAAGGAGGGAAGCTATTGGAGACAAATCTGAGCAGTGGGATTAATGTCCACTTGAAGAGGCGAGGTTTGGTCAGGATAGTGAGAGGGGCTTTGTCGCAGAAAGGCCATGCCAAACAAATTTGATGGAATTTTGAGGTGACCAGGTGTGTAGGTGAGGGCAGTGCAGCTGGTGTAGTTTATATGGATTTCGGCAAGGTCTTTGACAGGGACATTCACAAAGAAGGCAAGAGCTCATAGGACCAAGGGCAACTTGGCATGGTGGATCCATAATTGGCTTAGTGACAGGGAACAGAGGGTGTGGGAGGGGCATGTTTGTGTGACTGGAGCCCGGTGTACAGTGGTGTCCCACAGGGATCAGTGTTGGGTCCCTTGTTGTTTATCATGTTTATCAATGATGGAGATGAGAATATGTGGGAAATGGGAGGTAAACTTGTGAATGAGCTGAAGATTGGCTGGAGGATATGGGTGGATTGGTCAGATGGGCAGATCAGTGGCTGATGGAATTTCACCCTGAAATGTGAGGTGATGCGTGTTGGAAGACAAAACCAGATGATGGGGGTACCCAATGAATGACAGGACACTGGGGAACACTGAGGAACAGAGGGGTCTTGGAGTGTAAGTCCATAGATCCCTAATCCACAGGTAAATAGTAAAAACAGGGCCATTATATTGAAGCTGTGCATGACTTTGGTGAGGCTACAGCTGGAGTACTGTGTGCAGTTCTGGTTCCCACACTATAGGAAGGATGTGAACAAAGAAGAACAAAGAAAATTTACAGCCTAGGAACAGGCCCTTCGGCCCTCCAAGCCTGAGCCGATCCAAATGTACTGTTTAAACCTGTCGCCCAATTCCTAAGCATCTGTATCCCTCTGCTCCCCACCTACTCATGCATTTATCCAGACGCATCTTAAATGAATCTACCATGCCTGCCTCTACCACCTCTGCTGGCAACGCGTTCCAGGCACCTACCACCCTCTGTGTAAAGTACTGGCAGCGTGTATCCCACCGTGGGTGGCATGGTGGCACAGTGGTTAGCACTGCTGCCTCACAGCGCCAGAGACCCTGGTTCAATTCCTGCCTCAGGCGACTGACTGACTGTGTGGAGTTTGCACATTCTCCCCGTGTCTGTGTGGGTTTCCTCCGGGTGCTCCGGTTTCCTCCCACAGTCCAAAGATGTGCAGGTCAGGTGAAGTGGCCATGCTAAATTGCCTGTAGTGTTAGATAAAGAGGTAAATGTAGGGGAATGGGTGGGTTTCGCTTCGGCAGGTCGGTGTGGACTTGTTGGGCTGAAGGGCCTGTTTCCACACTGTAAATAATCTAATCTAATCTTAAACTTTTCACCTCTCACTTTGTTATTGTATCCTTCACCCTGGGAAAAAGCTTGTCTCTATACCCTTCATGATTCTGAAAACTCAATCAGGTCCCCCCTCAATCTCCTTTTTTCTAATGAAAATAAACCTAACCTATTCAACCTCTCTTCACAACTAGCACCTTCCATACCAGGCAACATCCTCGCAAACTTTCTCTGCTCCCTCTCCAAAGTGTCCACATCTTTTTGGTAATGTAGTGACCAGAACTGTACACAGTATTCTAAATGTGGTTGGAAAATTGTACAAGACATTGTTAACATGACCTGCCAGCTCTTATACGCAATACCCCATCCAATGAAGGCAAGCATACTATATGCCTTCTTGACCACTCTATCCACCTGTGCAGCAACCTTCAAGGTACAATGGACCTGAACTCCCAGATCTCTCTGCCTATCAACTTTTCCCAAGGCTGTTCCATTTATAGTATGATTCGCTCTAGAGTTATACTTCCAAAATGCATCACCTCACATTTGTCTGGATTGAAATCTATTTGCCACCTTTCCACCCAACTCTCCAGTCTGTCTATATTCTCCTGTATTCTCTGACAGTCCCTTATGCTTTCTGCTACTCCACTAATCTTTGTGTCACCTGCAAACTTGCTGATCAGACCAACAGTGCCCTCTTCCAGATCATTTATGTATATCACAAACAACAGTGGCCCCAACACTGACCCCTGTGGAACACCCACTGGTCACCTTTCTCCATTTCGAGAAACTCCCTTCAACTACTACTGTCTGTCTCCTGTTGCTCAACCAGTTCTTTATCCACCTCACTAGAACACCCTGCACACCATGTGACTTCACTTTCTCCATTAGTCTACCATGGAGAACCTTTATCAAACACCTTACTAAAGTCCATGTATATGACATCAACAGCCCTTCCTTCATCTATCAACTTGGTCACTTTCTCAAAGAACTAAGTCCTCAAATATCCGTGCATTGGAAGATGTATAATCCTAATGGGTGGAGGTAAGAAAGAGAAGAAACAAACGAAGGAGACACTGGTAGCAGTGGTGTATAGGCTCCCTAACAACTGCTATACAGTGGGACAGAGAATAAACCAGCAGGCAGTGAGGGCTTGTAGCAATGGCTGTACATTGATTATGGGTGACGTTAACCTTCATGTAGTTTGGGAGTCCGATTGGAAGATGAAACCTCAAGGAAGATTAGAGAATTGGGACAGCTATCTTGAACCAGGAATCAAACTATTTTGGATTTTGTGATTTGCAAAGATGCTGCTTGCCTCGCTGGGCTCTTCCAGCCTCCTATTTATCTACTCTGGATTCCAGCATCTGCAGATTTTTTTTGTCTCTAACCAGATGTGTAATGAGGCAGGTTTAATAAACGATGTCAGAATAAAAGTTTGCCTTGATAACAGTCACCATAACATGGTAAAATTTTAAAAATCACACAACACCGGAATTATAGTCCAACAGGTTTAATTGGTGGTAGTCTGATGAAGGAGCGTCGCTCCGAAAGCTAGTGCTTCCAATTAAACCTGTTGGACTATAACCTGGTGTTGTGTGATTTTTAAGTTTGTCCACCCTAGTTAAACACCAGCATCTCCAAATCTTGGTAAAATTTACCAAGAGGGAGGAACTGAAGTCAGGAGCTACTGTGTAACACTGAAATACATGTAATTTATAGAGGAATGAGTTTAGAGCTGGCAGGAGTGGACTGAGAAAGAAGTTTGACAACAAAAACAGTTCAGGAACACTTTATGAAAATAATTCATGACTCACAACAAAGCCTCTTTCTGGTGAGAAAGAAGGATCCCAGGAAGGGTTTAAGCCAAATCTGATTAACTGACAAAGTTCAGGACAGCATCAAATTAAAAGTAAAAAAAAGTGGCAAATTTTCGTGGTAAACCAGAGGATTGGGAAAACTTTACAAATGACCAAAAGATAATGAGAGAAAAAAAAAGGGAGAGGATAAACTTGCAAGTAATATCAAGGCAGATAGCAAGAGCTTCTTTAAATATATAAATAGGAAGAGAGAAGCCAAGTGATTATGAGCACCTTAACAAATGTGGTCGAGGAAATAATAATGAAGAACCAAGAAATAACAGAGGCATTGAATAAATAAATTCCATCACTCTTCCCAGTATAAGATGCTGATAGCACCCCCAAATACAAGGGGCTATAGGAGGGGAGGAAATAAACATGATAACTATCACTGGAGACAAAGGTGCAAGGGAAACTAATTGGGCTGAATGCCAACAGTCCCCTGGACCTGACTGGATGCACCTTTGTATATTAAAGGAAGTAGTTATGGCGATAGTGGATGCACTGGTAGTAATCTCCCAGGAATTCTTAAATCCTGGAAAAATCCCAGACAATTATAAAACTGCTGATGTCATACATTCTTATTTAAGCAGGGAAGGAGGCAAAACAACAGGAATTATACCCAACAGGAATTGCTGGAAAATTTCAGCAGGTCTGGCAGCTGTGAAGAGAAATCAGAGTTAACATTTCAGAACCAATTCTGAGGGAGGGTCACCAGACTTCTGGCTTGTCTCCGTAGATACTGCCAGACCTGCTGAGCTTTTCCAGCAATTTCTGTTTTTGTTTCTGATTTACAGCATCCGCAGCTCTTCTGGTTTTTAACAGTAAGTATAGGCCAGTTAGTTTAACATCTGCTCTTGGGAGAATGTTAGAGTCTTTTTCAAGGATATAATAGCTGAGTATTTAAAAATACATAATATAATCAAACAGAGTCAGTATGACTTCTTGAAGGGGAAATTCTGTCTGACAAATTGGTTAGAATTCTTTGAGGAAGTAATGACCAGTGTTTTGTAAAGTATAACAAATTAGGTTGCTGAATAAAATAGGTGCCCATGGTATTGACGGTACAATGTCAGCATGGATAGAGGATTGGCTAATGATCGGAAGACAGAGCAGTAGGATAATGGGGACATTTTCCAGCTGGCAATGTGCAACTAGTTGAGTGTCACCGGGATTAGTGCTGGGACCACAATTATTTGCAATATATACTAATGACTTGAATGAAATAAAGTGAATGTACTATTGGCAAGTTTGTAATAACACAAAGAAAGTGGGAAGGCAAGTGGTGAGGATGATAACGAATCTGCAGAGGGATGCAGACAGGTTATGGGAGTGGGGAATTACTTGGCAGATGGAATAAAATGTAGGAAAATGTGAAGCTATGCACTTTGGCAGAAAGCGTAGGGGAGCTGAATGTTATTTAAATGGAGCAAGGCTGCAGAGAGCTCTAAAACTGAGCAAGTTTGGAATCCTTGTAAATAAATTCCGGAATGTTAGCACCCAGGTTCAGTGGTTGATAAGGAAGGGAATTGGAATATTGGCCTTAATTTCTCAGGTAAAAAGTGAGGTCTGCAGATGCTGGAGATCACAGTTGAAAATGTGTTGCTGGTTAAAGCACAGCAGGTCAGGCAGCATCCAAGGAATAGGAAATTCGACGTTTCGGGCATAAGCCGGTCATCTCCTCTGCAACTCACTGCACCCCCCAGGTCATCTCCTCTGCAAAACCTACTGTGAATCCTCTTGCAAGGATGCCTTCCTTGAAGAAGCTCTCTTCCTCCCTCTACAAGGATTTCAGTGAGTCTCTGTCTCACTGCACCCCCCAGGTCATCTCCTCTGCATTCCTGATGAAGGGCTTATGCCTGAAACGTCGAATTTCCTATTCCTTGGATGCTGCCTGACCTGCTTAATTTCTCAGGGAATGGAGAATAAAAATAGAGAGGTTTTGCTAAAGCTATACGCCTGGAATACTGTAAACAGCTTTAAGCGTTTTTATTGAAAGAATGATAGATAGGTATGGGAGGCTTTCCCATACCTCTCCCAACCAGAGAGGGTTCACTGCGCTGATTACAGGCATGGACAGACTGTCTGATACGGAGAGGTTGAGTAGATTCGGTCTTTGTTCATTGAAATATAGAAGAATGAAAATTGACTTTCTGAAACATCCAAGAATCACTGGAGGGTCCCAGAGGACTGGAAAATGGTAAAAGTATCACTCTGTTTAGGAAGGGAGAGAAGCAGAAGATGGAAAACAATAGGCCAGTTAGCCTGACCTCAGTCACTGGTCAACTTTTACAGTCCATTATTAAGTATGAGATTGTGGAGCACTTGGAAGTGCATGGCACACAAAGGCTGCGTCAGCATGGGTTCATCCAGGGGAAGTCATGCCTGACAAATCTGTTAGAATTCTTTGAGGAGGTAATGAGCAAGTTAGACAAAGAAGAGTCAGTGGATATGATCTATTTCGATTTCTAAGAAGCCTGTGACAAGGACCTGCACAGGAGGCTGCTAAATAAGATAAGAGCCCATGGTATTAGAGACAAGGTACTGGTATGGACAAAGGATTGGCTGAGTGGTAGAAGGCAGAGAGTGGGATAAAGGGGTCTTTTTCAGGATGGCAGCTGGTGACTAGTGGAGTTCTGCAGGGGTCAGTGGTGGGACCACAACCATTCATGTTATACGTTAATGATCTGGACGAAGGAACTGAGGGCAGTGTTGCTCAGTTTACAGACGGCACAAAGAGAGGTGGAGGGACAGGTTGTGTTGAGGAAGTGGGGAGGCTGCAGAAGGACTGGGACAGGCTGGGAGAGTGGGCAGAGAAATGGCAGATGGAATACAGTGTCGGAAAGTGTCAGGTTATGCACTTTGGTCGGAAGAATAGAGACATAGACTATTTTCTAAATGGAGAAAAGCTTTGGAAATCTGAAGCACAAAGGGACCTGAGAGCCCTAGATCAGGATTTTCTTCAGGTTAATGTGCAGGTTCAGTTGGTGGTTAGGAAGGCAAATATAATGTTTGCATTCATTTCAAGAGAGTTAGAATACAAGAGCAGGGATGTACTGCTGAGGCTGTATAAGGCTCTGGTCAGACCGCATTTGGAATATTGTGAGCATTTTTGGGTCCTGTATCTACAGAAATATGCGCTCGCATTGGAGGGGGTCAAGAATGATCCCGGATATGAAGTTTTGAGGACTCTGGGCCCTTTTCTCACTGGAGTTTAGAAGATAAATAGGGAATCTGGTTGAAACTTACAGAATACTGAGAGGCCTGAATAGAGTGGATGGGGTGAAGATGCCTCCTCTAGGAGGAGACCCGAGGGCACAGCCTCAGAGTGAAGGGACAACCCTTTTTAGAATGAGATGAGGATGAATTTCTTCAGTCGGAGGGTAGTGCCTCTGTGGAACTCATTGTCGCAGAGGGCTGTGGGGGCCAAGTTACTGAGTTTATTTAAGACAGAGATGGATAGGTTCTTGATTAGTAAAGGGATCAAAGATCATGGGGAGAAGGCAGGAGAATGGGGTTGAGAAACGTATCAGCCATGATTGAATGGTATAACAGACTTGATGGGCCAAATGGCCTAATTCTGCTCCTATACCTTATGCTCTTGTTCTGACAGGGCCTTGCCAGGCTAGATGCAGAGAAGTTATATCTCCTTGTAGGAGAATCTGGGACAAAGAGTCGAATCTTGGAATAAGATGTTGCACGTTTAAAATGGAGATGAGGAATGTCTTGTCTCCGAGTAGAGATTCCATAAGAGTCTTTACTGTAGAGAGTTGTAAAGGCTAGGTCACTAAGAATATTCAAGGCTGAGATAGACTGATTTGTAATCAGTAAAGGAATTGAGGATTGTGAAGCAAAGGCAGGAAAGTGGTGTTGAGGATAATCAAATCAGCCATGATCGTATTGAATGGTGGAACTAACTTGATGGGTTGAATGGCCTACCTTTTTTTAGTGGTCTTGTGTTGCTTGACCTGTGCTTTTCCAATTCTTTGTTCCAGCTCTTTTGATTTCCACCGTCTGCAGTTTTTGGCTGTTGTATACTTGTCTGCTTCATCACCTCAAACTTGGAACCTGTGCAAAATATCACTCAAAGAAATCTAATAGTTTAGTGTCTAAAATTAAGATCGGTAATCACTGGCAGTACAGAGTGGATCAGTAAAAATCTGACAGACAATGAGTATTTAATATTTATAAAAGCACAATGGAACCCAGTTGTGTTTCCACAGCATTGTTTGTGGCTCTAGAATAAATCAAAGGGTTTTACAGTCTGTCTATTTCATTGCTTTTAAAGTGGGAGAAAGACAGGAGTCAGAAGCAGTGAAGTGCTGCTGACCAGATCACCTGTGTTCAGTCATGCTGATGGATAGGTAATGGCTAAATCAAAACCCCTTTGCTGTTCTTTGGAATAATGCCATGGGGTCTTGTGCATCTACCAGACAGTGCCGTCGGGGCAGTGTGTCTGTAAAGATCCTCCTCAGTGGTACGGTTCCTCAGGACTCTATAGAAGTCTGAGCCACAGGTTTCTGCTTGAGACACAAACCCGAGACTGTCCAAGTTGGAAACCGGAACTGCTCCCACACCACTAATGTCCCTGAATTTGAATTGTTCATTTAACATTCCAAGCAAGTAACATTTTGGTTTCATCTGTAAAATTATTAGTTGTTCCTTGGCCTGGTGTCAAAGCAGTGGTACAATGTGATGAGGCTGTTCACCACATTAAATTTACAACACTGTGTCCGGTCAAATAAATTACAGTGAATAGTAAATTGCTCTCCCACTGTTAACATTTTCTTTCCATTCCTGTGTGCGTGTGACTGGATGAAAGTTTTTTTTTTACTATTTTCTCTGTTTTTGTTTTAACTAGAATGACTTGTCTGAAAAAGAACAGCGATGGGGAGCCAAGTCAGTTCAAGGATCAGGACACCAGGCCCACATAAAGTAAGTTGCTCCTTAGTGGTTGTGACTGGGGGAGTGGCCAGCTTTCTTCTTCTTCATGTCACTGGCATGGAGAAGTTTGTTTTTGCCACTGGAGGAAATGTTCTGGGCTGTGGCATCTCCTGGTTTTGATTCAAACAATGAAAATGGTTTCTAGTAGCCAAGCAGTCATGGTCTGTTCTGTTGATGATTGTGAAGTCCTCTTCATACGTTGCACCATCTTACACAGAAGTATTTGTTGCAATGACTTTTAGAAGGTATTAGACTTAGTCTTTTCTGCATCCATCGACAAAATAATGAGGAGAGTCTTAAGGTTATATTTCTGTCACCTTGTTGATGCACATGTTTGGGATGTGGAGGACACTGGCTGGGCCCAGTGTTTATTGGCCATCCCAGGTTGCCCTTGAGAAGGTGGGGGGGTGAGCTGCCTTTTTGAACCGCTGCAGTCCATGTGCTGTAGGTTGACCCACAATGCCCTTACGAAAAAAAATTCCGGGATTTTGGCCCAGCAACAGTGAAGGAACGGCGATATATTTCCAAGTCAGGATGGTGAGTGATATCGCCGCAGTTTGATGTGAAGTGGGATTCCTGTTTCCTCCTCGAGAAGCAATTGCTCAGGATTTAATGTCACGTTCCTTAGTTTTTCCCAACTTAGTATATCTTTTACATATGGCAGTTAGTTCCCGATTTTGAATTGGACGATCAGGTAATTGTAGATTAGATTACTTAGTGTGGAAACCGGCCCTTCGGCCCAACAAGTCCACACCGACCCACCAAAGCGTATACCACCCAGACCCATTCCCCTACATTCACCCCTTCACCTAACACTACAAGCAATTTGGCATGGCCAATTCACCTAACCTGCACATCTTTGGACTGTGGGAGGAAACCGGAGCACCCGGAGGAAACCCACGCAGACACGGGGTGAAAGTTTCTGTCACCTGGTCAAAATGTTGGTCAGTGGATGCATCGTCATCAACCTTCAGGCTGACCCCCAAATGTTGAGCTGTAATTCTTCTCCTTATCTATCCCAAGGAAACTAATTTGATTAGATTAGATTAGATTCTCTACAGCGTGGAAACAGACCCTTCGGCCCAACCAGTCCACACCGACCCTCCGAAGAGTAACCCATCCAGACCTATTTCCCTCTAACTAATGCACCTAATACTACGGGCAATTTATCCTGGCCAATTCACCTAACCTGCACATCTTTGGACTGTGGGAGGAAACCGGAGCACCCGGAGGAAACCCACACAGTCACGGGGAGAATGTGCAAACTCCACACAGACAGTCGCCCAAGACTGGAGTCGAACCTGAGACCCTGGTGCTGAAAGGCGGTAGTGCTAACCACTGAAACACAGACCGCAATCAAAAATTAGTCAAATTCACCAGATTGAAAATCCAGGTTAACGTGGCCGACTTGGCTAGTTCAGTCGAAGCTAATTTTTTTTAGCTATTACAAGGAATGGTGGATGGTCATTGGTTAGTGGTCCCTCACAGAGTGGGTATAAAGTTGAAGAGAGGGTGGGAAATGAAAAGCAAACTTAAACACAAAACCTCCCAAGAGCTAGAAACATAACACTCAGCTGGTCAACACTGTTCAGTGATATCTGTGCAATAGTGGCTGTGCACATCATCAAGTGTTTTAGTTAACTACAGCTGTGTGTGGTACTAATTATTCAAATAAACAGTCAGAGTTGGACTATCCGACTGATGGGAGGGCCTGTCCAGTCTGGTCACTGAGTTGTTCCTGTGTTATGTAAGAACTCTGAGCAGGAGGAGGCCATTCAGCCCCTTGATCCTGCTCTGCTATTTAGATTAGATTACTTAGTGTGGAAACCGGCCCTTCAGCCCAACAAGTCCACACCGACCCGCCGAAGCGCAACCCACCCAGACCCATTCCCCTACATTTACCCCTTTACCTAACACTACGGGCAATTTAGCATGGCTAATTCACCTGACCCGCACATCTTTGGACTGTGGGAGGAAACCGGAGCACCCGGAGGAAACCCACGCAGACACGGGGAGAACGTGCAAACTCCACACAGTCAGTTGCCTGAGGTGGGAATTGAACCCGGGTCTCTGGTGCTGTGAGGCAGCAGTGCTAACCACTGTGCCACTTAATCCAATCATTGCTGATCTCATCTCGGGCTGAACTCCACTTTCCTGCTCACTAGTAAAACTCTGTCTATCTCCTTTTTAAACTTTAAATTCCCGGCAAGGTTAACAGGTAGGTTCAGTTGGCTGTTAGGAAGGTAAATGCAATGTTTGCGTTCATTTCGAGAGTGTTAGAATACAACAGCAGGGGTGTACTGCTGAGGCTGTACAAGGCCTGGATCAGATTGATATTGGAACATTGTGAGCAGTTTTGGGCTCTGTATCCAAGGAAAGGTGTGCTGCTGTTGGAGGGGGTCCAGAGGGGATTTGTAAGAATGATCCTGGGGATGAAGGACTTGTCATATGAGGAATAGTCAAGGAACTCTGGGTCTGTATTTGATGGAGTTTAGAAGAAAAAGGGGGGATCTGATTGAACCTTACAGAATACTGAGAGGCCTGGATAGAGTACACATGGAGAAGATATTTCCATTGATAGGAGAGACTAGGACCTGAGGGCACAGCCTCAGTGAAGGGACAACCCTTTTTAGAACTGAGATGAGGAGGAATTTCTTCATCAAGAGGGTGAGGAATCCATGGAACTCATTGCCACAGAGGGCTGTGGAGGCCACGTCACTGAGTGTATTTCAGACAGATCGGTAAGTTCTTGATCAAAAAGGGGATTACGGGGAGAAGGTGGAGAATGGTGGGTTAAGAAACATATCAGCTCTGATGATTGGTAGAACAGATTCGATGGGCTGAATGGCCTAATTATACTCTTGTATGTTACAGTCTTATGGCATCTACTGCACTCTGGGGGAGTGAATTCCTCCAATTCATGGCCCTTTGAGAGAAATAATCCCTCCTCATTTCTATCCTAAATCTATGACCTCTCGTTACCTAGATTCCCTTGCATGAGGCAATGCATGTTCCTGGGAGAATTCCTGTCTGCGGGCTCACTCACATGAAAAAAGCAGGTTCTGGTCTATCCACTGATCAGCTTTGTTAATCTGAGGGAGCCAATAATGGGAAAGCCATACATCATTAAAGTGGTTATCTTTTAGTCTGCTCAATGTAGCCTTTCCTAATGTGCCCTTACCCCACCCAGTTAACAAGCCCCAGATATTGAGGAATGTTTTGCCCTCATCCCTTGCTCAATATATAGCACACTGGGTGTTCAGCCTGAGAAAGCACTCCTTGCATCCCGTGTGAAGACAAAATGTCTGCCTGTCAGGATTGGAGGTTAATCGCAGCAATGGTCTGTCCACTTCTGAGCACAACTCAACCTGCACAGTCAGAGTCCGGCAGGACCTCTTGCCCTTTAATGGACTGAGCTATTTTGTAATGTTAATGTTCAGCTGGTTGTACAGAGGCCAGGACTCCTCATTAGGAGCCATTAGCACGGGAGCTGCCAGGAAGCCTGGGGAATTCCTGACTGGGATTATTCTGGTTCTGCAGGTTTGTAGTTTGGGTCTTTCCAGGTGACTGAGTTGAGTTTACAGCATTGAGACTTCTTATTGGGACTGAGAATATAATTGGGTCCAATCAGATTTGTCGATCAGGTTTTATAGGAGGAGACCTTTTGGTCCATTGTGCTTGTACTAGCTCTCTGGAAGAACTTTCAATGAGTGACACCTGTCTGTTTTCTTTCGGTTCTGTTCTCTGTTTGAAAGCTGCCACTGAGTCTTTAACCCTTTCAGGCAGCACGTGCTGGGTCAGTCTCTCTGTTGTTTGACTGCTTCTGATAACATTCTTACCAGCAACCTTGAGCTACTTGTAATTTGAATTAAATGTTTGATTTCCCTGATTTACAGGCTCTCAGTAATAATAAGACCATAAGACATAGGAGTGGAAGTAAGGCCATTTGGCCCATCGGGTCCACTCTACCATTTAGTCATGGCTGATGGGCATTTCAACACCACTTACCCGCACTCTCCCTGTAGCCCTTAATTTCTTGCGAGATTAAGAATTTATCAATCTCTGTCTTGAAGACATTTAACGTCCCGGCCTCTACTGCACTCTGCGGCAATGAATTCCATAGGCCCATCGCTGTCTGGCTGAAGAAATGTCTCCGCATTTCCATTCTAAATTGACCCCCACCTCTCAGAAACAATTTTCCAGTGTCCACCCTTTCTAAGCCATGCATTATATTGTAAGTTTCTATTAGGTCTCCCCTCAACCTTCTAAACTCTAATGAATACAGTCCCAGGATATTCAGCCATTCATCCTATGTTAGGCCTCCCATTTCAGGGGTCATCCATGTGAATCTCTGCCAGGCATGTTCCAGGGCCAGTATGTCCTTCCTGAGGTGTGGGGCCCAAAACTGGACACAATATTCTAAATGGGGCCTCATCATAATAATGGAGAAAGTGAGGACTGGAGGTCAGAGCTGAAAAATGTGTTGCTGGAAAAGCGCAGCAGGTCAGGCAGCATCATCACAGTAATGGGTGGTATAGTGATAAAGTCACTGAATTAGTGAGCTAGAAACACACCCTCGGGATATGAGTTCAGATCCGACCATTTGGTGAAATTTTAAATTGAATTTATAAACAAAATTGGAATTAAAAATAGAAACTAGCCTAATGGTGACCAGGGTAAAACATATCTCGTTCATTTCTGTCTGTTGGGGAATGGAATCTGCCATCCTTACCTGGTCTGGCTGACGTGTGACTCCAGACCTTGATAATGTGGCTGACTATGAACTGTCCTCTGAGTGATATAAGGATGTGCCATCAATACAGGCCTGACCAGCAACCCCCACATCCAATGACCAAAGAAACATTGTAATAAAAATATCATCAAGGCTGCCATGCCTCTCAATGAGACTGTTGCTGATCTAATAATCCTCACCTGCACTCCCCTACTTTTTCCCTGTAAACCTGGATTCCCTTCCTGACTAAACATCTCAGCTTTGAATAGACTTGACCCAAACTTGACAGAATTCCACAGATTCACTCCTGTCTGAGAGAATAAATCATCTCTGCTCAATGGTGGGATATGAGGCTCGGGGCTGAAAAATGGGATTAGACAGATCAGTGATGACCAGAACAAATGTGATGAACATTCTGAAAAGTTCAGAGTTATTGGCAATGACCAGGCGAGGAAGGAAACGGAGAATTTGTATTTCAGCTCCTCTCCAATTTCTTAAAAAGAGGCAGGAAATTAGGAGAAGTGTTTTATGTAGGTGGCTCTTGGAAGGTTTTTTTTATCAGAATCAGTTTAACAAAAGGCAGGTCCTGTGAGGGGTTTTGAGGGGGGGATGTGGGAAGGGGTACTGCTGAGATAGCTATTTGCAAAATGATCTGTTTATAGGTGTTTGGAGAGGGTTCTAGAGATGATGAATAGCTGTTGGTGCTGAATGACCTCATCCTGACCTGTGAAAACCAATCGTTTGAATCCAACATAAATGTGATTGTTGTGCCTATTTTCAGTTTAACAAAGAAGGGTTTTGATTTCTCCTGCCCTCTGTGCAGTAAGCCTCCACTGTACTGTTAACCTTGATTTGAATGTGTTGTCTGACTGAGTTACAATGGAATCAAAAATGGAACAAGCTTTGTATTGGGGCAGATTTGTGGATTTTTGTAAAAGTTAAGCTGAGCTCGCTTTTCCACTGTCTCCTTAATTTGATATTTATTTTGAATGGAGGCTTGCTGTATTTGCTGTACCACATGGTCCCTGGCATATTGTGATAGTAACTAGTAATGCTAATCTCCAGATGCCCTACTTTAATGTGTATGCATTTTACTAATCTTTTCCCCTTGGGCATTGCAGTGTTGACTGATTAACTCACCCATTCCTGTTTGTTTAACATGTGTAAAGGACACAAACAGCTTTTCGTGTGGAGGATGTTTGCAGTGCTGACATTTTTAAATGGTTCAGCTATGTAATTGGTTCAAAAAAAGCTGTTGTTTCTTTTGTGAGCATGTGAGGGGCCTGGATTCCAGACTTTCACAGTGACTGCTGTGGGATTGGCTGCTAAAAGTGGGCTTGGATGGACCTTCCTTTGACCTGGTTAGAGCACTGTGTTCCCTCAGTCCGGCCTGGAAGTGATCCTGTGCTCTCAGAGCAGGAAGTAAATCTGTGATTGCTGTTTCCTGGATGAATGTTTAGTGCATCAATTGGGAGGCTCTGCTGGCTGCTGTCTATGACATGTGCTTTGAACCCATTTAGAATCATCAGGCAGTGTCAACTGAAGTAAAACTGTGGGAATGAATTGAGATGAAAAGTTGTGTTTCTAAGGGAATTTTCACAACATTTTTCTCCAATAAGCAGATCTGGACACCACTTCTTAGGAATGACATGTTGGCCTTAGAGTGAGTGCAACATATACAAAAACCAGTACAGCACAGGCCCTTCAGCACGTCATGTCTGTGCTGACCATGATGCCGTACTAAAGTAATCCTACCTTCCTGCACATGGCCCAAATCCCTCTATTCCCTGCCTGTTCATGTCTCTATCTAAATGCCATTTAATTGTTGGTGTTCTGCTTCTCCCACCTTCCTGGCAGTGTGTTGAAGGCACCTACCATCCACTATGTTTAAAAACCACTTGTTATCTTGTACAGCTTGTTTAAGCCCCCCCCCCCCCACCTTAAATCTGTGCCCCCTAGTATTTGACATTTCTGCCCTGGGAAAAAGACTTTCACCTATCCACCCTATCCATCTCTCAATGTTGGTTGATAAGAATAATATCTGGATTTCAGGGGTTACGTTATGAGGAGACATTATACAAATGAGACCTGTTTCTCTAGAATTTAGAAGGTTAAGGGTGATCTGATTGAAGTCTTCAAGGTATTGATAAACCATTTCCACTGGTTGTGGATTCTAGAACTAGGGGCATAATCTGAGAATTAGGGCTAGAGTGTTCCGGAGAGATGTCAGGAAGCACTGGGTAGGAGAGGTTTGGAATTTCCTTCCACAAATGGCAGTGGATGTTGGATCAGTTGTTGGTTTTAAATCTGAGATTGATTTTCTTTTGTTAAGCAAATATATTAAGGAATATGGGACAAAGGCAGGTGCATGTATATGGAGTTAGAACACAGGTCAGCCATGATCTCATTGAATGGCAGGACAGGCTGGAGGGGATGAATGGCCACCTCCTGTTCATTTTAGTCTTTTTGAAGTGTCAGTAACATGTTTGTTAGTGTACACATGGCTCGATCCCACAAGCAACAATACAAATAGTGATGTTGACTGAAAGAGAAACACTGAGCGACAAAGTTTCCATCTGACTTGTGTAATCTCCATTTGTAAAGGTGGCCATTTTATATAGTTTTGAATTCTGGAAAATAAGCTCTTTTCATATTTAGAAACTACACAAGGTCATTTAAATACTGGATTTTACAGTTCACACACGTCATTGTCCTTAACAGCTCTACCTTCATTCTATGTCTGAGAATTTGGACAAACGATGACCATTGTTAAGATTCAAGCTCATTCAAGAAATGATAACAAAGTGCTGGAGAAACTCATTAGGCCTGACACCATGCCGTCTGGGGCAGCACGGTAGCTCAGTGGTTAGCACTGCTGCCTCACAGCACCAGGGTCCCAGGTTCAATTCCAGCCTCAGGTGACTGTCTGTGTGGAGTTTGCACGTTCTCCCCATGTCTGCGTGGGTTACCTCCCACAGTCCAAAGATGTGCAAATTCGGGTGGATTGGCCATGCTAAATTGTCCCATAGTGTTAGCTGCATTAGTCAGACAGAAATGGGCCTGGGTGGGTTAGTCTTCGGATGGTCGGTGTGGGCTTGTTGGGCCGAAGGGCCTGTTTCCATACTGTAGGGAATCTAATCTAAACTGTGGAGAGAGAAAAGCTTAACTTTCCAAAGTCCAAATCTTCTTCTGAAGAAAAGTCATATTGGTCTTTTTGTTATTATCTCTGTTTCTCTCCACAGATGCTCCCAGACTAGTTGAGTTTCCGCAGTAGTTTAATTTAATTCCAGATTTCCAGCATCCACAGTATAAAGGCTTTATTTTAGCTGGCTGTTGAGCACAGTTAAATTTGTAAAGTTTATAAGATTGTTTGTTTATTTATAATTGTTTGGTAATACAGAAACTGAGTATAGTTTGGAAAAAATCTCAAACCTTTTGTTTTTGTACTCATGAGGAGAAATTGTAAGGAATAGAATTTAAAGAGAAAGCCAACATTTATATTGTTAAGGTGAGAGTGCTGAATGGTTGGTTGACAATTGGTTAGTACTGCGTGTTTAAGTCATTTTGTATAAATTTCCAGCAGGTATTTGATAAAGTGCCACATTAAAGGTCATGGCAGAAAATAAAAGCTCTGAGATTGAAGTTTGGTTGTTTAACAGGGTGAGTGGGAATAGGCTGCTTCGCCAATCAATATGCTCATGGCTGATCATTCAACTCAGCACCCTCTTCCTGCTTTCCATCTATACCCTTTGACCCCTTTAGCCCTCAGAATGTATTCAACTCCTTGAAAACAGTCAATGTTTTGGCGTTAACTGCTTTTCTGCGGCAGAGTTGCACCCGCGGCCTGCTCTCTGGGTGAATAAAGTTCTCCTTCTCTCGGTTCTAAGTGGCCTATCCTGTATCCTTTGGTTGTGGACTCTCTGGTCATTGGGAGCGTCCTTCCTCTGTCTAGTCTGGTTAGAATTTTATAAGGAAACAGAAGGCATAAGAGAATCTCTCAGGTTGGTAAGTTGTAATGAGTGGTGTGCCGCAGGAATCGGTGCTGGGGCCTCAGCTGTTTATTTCGAGAAATGACTTGGATGGAAGGACTGAAAGGATGGCTGAAAAACCGGCACAAAGCTGGGTAGGCCAGGAAGCTCTGAAGTGGAGATTAGGAAGTTACAAAGGGGTACAGATCTGGCAAATAAAGGGAGTATAACATCAGAAAATATGAAATAGAATACAACAAACATCTTATTTAAATGGTGCGATATTAGAGGTCGGAGTTGCAGAGGGATCCTGGGTGACCTGGTACAACAAAACGTTGCTGTGCAGGTGCAACCAGTAATTAGGATGTTTTGCGTTTTTCTTGTGAGCGGAATTGAACTCTGAAGTAAGGAAATAATGCTTCAGTTTGACGGGGTTCGAGTGCGACTGTATTTGGCGTGACCCTGGGGAGACAGTTAAGTATTTTCCTGGATCACATTGGTCTGTGTATCACTCTTGCAGTTTTCTGTAAGGAACTATCTGGGATTTGAAATTTGCCTGAAGGATAGTGGACCGAGAGAGAGGAAGAGGATCGCTAGACTGAATCGATAACCTTTATTGATCCATTGGGTAAACTCCTGACCTTGATAGAACTCCAGTTGGGTTGTTCTAGTCCATGGGGATTTCTCACACGTGCCACTACATTCTGTGATGTAGGTCAAGACATTTTAGATTGCAAATTGCCAAAAGCAATGATTTTATTTGGCTCCAGTGTGCCTTGTGTGATATTTATAGCTCAACCCTCCTTATTTTGTCTCTATCCTGCTCATCCAGCTTGCACGAGTTGAGGGAAAATGTTTCTCAGGAGCACAAATCTCTCAAACAGAAAGAACTAGCCGATGGGCCCAAGGCGTCCCACGGATATGGAGGCAAGTTTGGAGTCCAAGATGATCGGATGGATAAGGTAGGAAATGTGCTGGTTTTAAATGAGTAAAACCAGCTGACTTTGCTTGAATTGTTTTTAATTACAGACCTTGAGCTGCCTTGTATCTCAGCTGGGTTGTAGTTTCTGGTCCCTGTACTGTTTTGTTTTGTTCCTGGCTGTGTTTCTTTGATAAATGATACCACTTTGGAAAGCTTACACATTCACCAGTGTGTAGCAGTAAAAGGTCAATTAACATAGTCCTCCCAGACCAGGGAGCTGCTCTCCCATTCGAGAGAGAGATGACTGAAGAGGGAGTGGGGATGGAGGGGTTAATTTGAGGGTCACCATGCCCCGGGGAGGGGAAGACTTTCACAGTCCGCTGTGTCAGTGCAGGAATGGAACCTGCGCTGTTGGTACCACACTGCATTGAAAACCAGTTGTTGGACCAACTGCAGAAATAGCACCTGTCATTTCGACAGCTCAGCAAGTTTCTCCCATGATGTGTTTAAAAACGCTTTAAAGAAAATTGTATCTTAGAAAAAAATACTCATTACTTTTTCTTCCATTTCTCACCCCCATCCCCATACTCTATGATAAACAATTGCTCAATATTTAACATAAGCAGCATCTAATTGTGTGGGCAGGAGAATCCAGTGTCTATTTTGAGCCAGTATTTTAGTTCCTTTGTGCTGTCTTCTGTGCATTAAGGTTCCAGGTATTTAAACTGGATAACGTAATTCCAACATCAACGGTCAGTGTTTTGTGTCACTGTGACACTAGAGCTAAGCTGAAGCTGGGATCGGTGACTGGTGTGAACTGGCCACTGGGGGTCCGGGGGTTGGCACGTGGATACCTTCCATCTCCAGCCCAGTCGAAGGGCCTGGGTCAGAAGATCTCCTTCCCATAATAAAAGTGAAATACTGCAGATTCTGGAATAATGAAATGAAAACCACATGCTGGAAAAACTCAGCGAGTCGGAGCTCTGTGGAGAGAGAAAGAGAATTGATGTTTGAGTCCAGTATGGCTCCTTGGAACTCTGCTTATATTTGGATAGGACCTGTTATGCTTTTATTCCATACTACTCCTGCTCCACACACTACAACATGTCTGGGTGACCCCTGCTTTTCCAAATGTTGTGACCAGTCTCCCAAATTACCTTGTAGTTTTTTAAACAAGAAATGATTTAAATAATGATGAATCTGCCTCTATCTGGCTGCCTTGCCAATTCTCTGCATGTGGTTTGAAAGAGAGATGGCAAAATCGGATGTAACGGTGTTACAGTTAAATAAAGGTAATTATGAGGGCATGAGAGAGGAACTGACAAAAATAGACTGGAAGCAGAGCCTAGCGGGGAGGACAGTAGAGCAAAAATGGCAGGAGTTTGTGGGTATAATTGAGGACACTGTACAGAGGTTCATCCCCAAGAAAAGAAAGATTATCCGGGGAGGGATTAGACAGCCATGGCTGACAAAGGAAGTCAGGAAATGTATTAAAGAAAAAGAGAGATCCTATAAAGTGGCCAAGAACAGTGGGAAATCAGAAGATTGGGAAGGCTACAAAAACAAACAGAGCATAACAAAGAGAGAGATAAGGAAGGAGAGGGTCAAATATGAAGGTAGGCTGGCCAGTAATATTAGAAATGATAATAAAAGTTTCTTTCAATACATCAGAAACAAATGACAGGCAAAAGTAGACATTGGGCCACTTCAAACTGATGCAGGAAGCCTAGTGATGGGAGATAAGGAAATAGCAGGAGGACTTAACAATACTTTGTGTCAGTTTTCACAGTGGAAGACATGAGTAATATCACAACAATTAAAGGGCTGAGTTGAGTATGGTTGCCATTACAAAAGAGAAAGTGCTAGAAAAGCTAAAAGGTCTTAAAATTGATAAATCTCCTGGTCCCGATGGGATACACCATAGAGTTCTGAGAGAGGTGGCTGAGGAGATAGCGGAGCATTGGTTG
Organism: Hemiscyllium ocellatum; assembly: GCF_020745735.1. Classification (NCBI taxonomy): domain Eukaryota; kingdom Metazoa; phylum Chordata; class Chondrichthyes; order Orectolobiformes; family Hemiscylliidae; genus Hemiscyllium; species Hemiscyllium ocellatum. The sequence continues at coordinate 81,627,614 of NC_083418.1, forward strand.
AGATCTTTCAAGAGTCACTGGAGTCAGGGAAAGTCCCGGATGATTGGAAGATCGCTGTTGTTCAAGAAAGGATCAAGGCAAAACTTAGAAAATTATAGGCCAATTAGCCTAACCTCGGTTGTTGGTAAAATTCTCCATTAAGGATGAGGTTTCTAAATTCTTGGAAGAGCAGAGTCTGATTAGAACAAGTCAGCATGGTGGTCATGTCTGACAAACCTGTTGGAATTCTTTGAAGAGGTGACAAGTAGGTTAGACCAGGGAAACCCAGTGGATGTGGTCTATCTAGACTTCCAAAAGGCCTTTGATAAGGTGCCACACGGGAGGCTGCTGAGCAAGGTGAGGGCCCATGGTGTTCGAGGTGAGCTATTGGTATGGATTGAGGATTGGCTGTCTGACAGAAGGCAGAGAGTTGGGATAAAAGGTTCTTTTTCGGAATGGCAACTGGTGACAAGCAGAATCCTGCAGGGTTCAGTGTTGGGGCCGCAGCTGTTCACATTATATATTAATGATCTGGATGAAGGGACTGGGGCATTCTAGTGAAGTTTGCCGATGATACGAAGTTAGGTGGACAGACAGGTAGTACTGAGGAAGTGGGGAGGCTGCAGAAGGATCTAGACAGTTTGGGAGAGTGGTCCAGCAAATGGCTGATGGAATTCAATGTGAGCAAATGCAAGGTCTTGCACTTTGGAAAAAAGAATAAAAGCATGGACTACTTTCTAAACGGTGAGAAAATTCGTAAAGCCAAAGCACAAAGGGATCTGGGAGTGCTAGTCGAGGATTCTCTAAAGGTAAACATGCAGGTTGAGTCCGTGATTAAGAAAGCGAATGCAATGTTGTCATTTATCTCAAGAGGGTTGGAATATAAAAGCACCGTTGTGCTACTGAGACTTTATAAAGCTCTGGTTAGGCCCCATTTGGAGTACTGTGTCCAGGTTTGGTCCCCACACCTCAGGAAGGACATACTGGCACTGGAACGTGTCCAGCGGAGATTCACACGGATGATCCCTGGAATGGTAGGTCTAACGTACGAGGAATGGCTGAGGATCCTGGGATTGTATTCATTGGAGTTTAGAAGATTAAGGGGAGATCTAATGGAAACTTACAAGATAATACATGGCTTGGAAAGGGTGGACGCTAGGAAATTGTTTCCGTTAGGCGAGGAGACTAGGACCCGTGGACACAGCCTTAAAATTAGAGGGGGTCAACTCAGAACAGAAATGCGGAGACATTTCTTCAGCCAGAGAGTGGTGGGCCTGTGGAATTCATTGCCGCAGAGTGCAGTGGAGGCCGGGACGCTAAATGTCTTCAAGGCAGAGGTTGATAGATTCTTGATGTCACAAGGAATTAAGGGCTACGGGGAGAATGCGGGTAAGTGGAGTTGCAATGCCCATCAGCCATGATTGAATGGTGGAGTGGACTCAATGGGCCGAATGGCCTTACTTCCACTCCTATGTCTTATGGTCTTATGGTTAACTGTGTTAACCAGACCAGGGAATGTTAGCAAAGTGAAGCTGCATGTGTAGGTCATGTCCATGAGGTGGTGTCACAGAAATTTCATTGCCTCGGTGCTGCTCATGTGGAATAAACCCCCCACCCCCCACGCTCCCTCCTGCCCCTGCACTGTGGTCAATCCCTCGCAGACTGCCACCTCTCTTCCTACTCTTTGGAATCACGTTTGCGCTTTGTTCCAAGAATTAAGAGACATCCATAGGTTCAATCCCAGACCTCCCAGGAGAGACCGGAGCGAGAGCAATGTAAAACAGGTTTGGACTGAGCCAGCCTGAGAGATTACCCTCTAGAATGATCCAGAACCTTCATTGTAGAACAGAGTGCTTTTGGATATTGTGCTGTGCTCACTCAGTGACTGTAGCATTATGGAAGGAAAGGATATTTTCTGTCCTTGCCCTACTAAGAATAGATATTTAATGTAATTTTATTTGTAAATGTTAACATTTTTAGCTTGAGGCTAATTAATGTGATTAAATGGTTGAGTTTTCAAATCCTGGCTGCATGTCAGGGTTCTCAGCCTTGGAGTCATAGAGTCATACAGAAACAAATGCTTCAGTCCAACTTAACTGCACTGGCCAAACATCCCAATCTGATCTTGTCCCATTTGCGAGCACCCGGCCCATATCCCTCCAAACCCTTCCTACTCATAAACTCATCCAGATGCCTTTTAAATGTTGCAATTGTACCAGCCTCCACCACTTCCTCTGGCAGCTCATTCCATACACGTACCACCCTCTGTGTGGAAGATGTTGCCCCTTAGATCCCTTTTAAATCTTTCCCCTCTCACTTTAAGCTTTTGCCCTCTAGGTTTGGACTCCCCTACCCTGGGGTAAAGACCTTGCCATCACCCTATCCATACCACTCATGATATTATACAGCTCCATAAGGTCCCCTCCAAAATATATTTCACAGCAAATAGCTGCATCATCGCAGAGCTGGAACCGAACCCGGGTCCCTGGTGCTGTGAGGCAGCAGTGCTAACCATTGAGCCCCGTGCCCCTGATAGAGCTGTGAGTGCTGTGGGGTGGGGGATAGGTCACAGAGACAGGAAGTGAGAGTGGCTTTAGAGGCACGGATGTGAGGGCGGGAATGCCCTCCATTTGATGATTATCTGATTGTGGGTTTCATGTTCAGAAATGAATGTTTGTTTGAAACTTGTTGGAGGAAAAGCATTGCTCATGCCAAACAGCAAATGTTTGTTTCAGCTTAAATCAGGCTGATGATTGATTTTAGCGAGTGTTCTCCCAGTGATAATAAAAAGTGTGATTTATGGGTCACCAGCACCGAGAGGGGTGGGGTGTCAGTATTACTGAAAACCTGTTTTTAAAAAAAAAAGGGGATTTTCAAACTGATGATTGAATTTAATGTGCGATGAGTTCTTCAGCTTCCAAAGTGATTGTGAAGAGATGGGGAAAACAAATCAACAATGAAAACAAAAAGCTAGGATGGCGAACCACCCGGCTCGAGTTGGGTTTGGGGTGAGGAGTCGGTTGTTTAGAGGTTCCTGTTCTGTGCCTGGAACAGGCTTTGGTCTTGAGCTACGACCCTCCCTCACTGTCCCCCACATTGCAGCCAGAAACCCACTTTACCCCTGGATCTGTATTTGTTTCTGATGTGGGGGATGCATTCTGTTTAAACTCTGTTTCTCACTCTGAAATACCAGCCAAGATGCTGAATGTTTTCAGCACGATCTGTTCTTATTGGAACTGAATATTAAGGTCTCCTTTCCAGCTAGTGATTTGAAGGCGCACCAACAGCTGATTGAAACGAGGGCCAGTTGTACATATTTAAAGCATAGTTGCAGAGAATTATGTTCAGTTTATGTTCCATACAAGCCTCCACTTTTCATGGGCGATGGTGTGTGTCTCTGGCAAGGACAATATTTATTATTTCCTGTTAGTTGCCCATGAGGGTTTGCTGGGCTATTCAGAGGAATGTTGGGAGTAGACCACGTTGCTGTGGTTCTGTAGCCCAGACCAGGGAAGGATGGCAGATGATGTAAACCCAGTAGGTTTTTACAGCATTGATGATGATATCATGGTCATTGTTATTAATTGTTAATTTTCTCCCGAGTTGGGTGACCTGAGGTGCATTGGGCTGTCAATTGGAAGTCTCGAAGCTAGTTGACCTGGGTCTAGTCTGGTCGAGGGGTAAGAGTCTTCAAAGAGTCTAGTTTGAAAGAGGGGTCTCAGCAAGTTGGGAGATCTGGGGACAGGCAAGGGGCAGGGCACTTGGTGTGGGGTGTTTGTTGGTGTGGGGGCGGTCGAGGGTGCGCTCGAGGGTGGGGTCAGTGTGGGGAGACAGTGGTGCAGTGGTTGTGAGCTTGACGTTCAGAGAGCTAGGTTAACGTTCTGGGAAAAGCCATGCAGATGGTAAAATTTGAATTCAGTAAAACTCTGGGATTGAAAACCAGCCTTGTGCTCACCGTGTGGCTCTTATTAATGTTTTAAAACAATCTGATTCATTAAAGTTCTCTTTTAAGGTGGTAGATCTGTTGTCCTTACCAGGTCTGGCCTACAGCAATGTAGCTGAATCCTAACTGTCCTCTGGGTGATCAGGGCTGGGCAGGTAACGCTGGTATCATTATCCAGGGGTTAAACAAAAGTCTTCACGCATCATAAAGCACCAGGCATCACCTAAAAAATGAGGTGTCAATCTGGTGAGGCTACCAAACAGGGTTAGATTAGATTACTTACAGTGTGGAAACAGGCCCTTCGGCCCAACATGTCCACACTGACCCAGTGAAGCTCACCCACCCAGAACCATTCTCCTACATTTACCCCTACACCTAACACTACAGGCAATTTAGCATGGCCAATTCACCTAACCTGCACATCTTTGGATTGTGGGAGGAAACCGGAGCACCCGGAGGAAACCCACGCAGACACGGAGCATGTGCCAACTCCACACAGAGAGTCGCCTGAGGCAGGAATTGAACCAGGGTCTCTGGCGCTGTGAGGCAGCAGTGCTAACCACCGTGCCACTGTGCCGCCCACTTGCCGACTACCTACGTGCCAAACAGCATAAACAGAAAGTGATAGACAGAGCTAAGCGATCCCACCACCAACACATTTGGATATAAGCTCTGCAGTCCTCCACGTCGAATGATGAATGGAGGTGGGCAGTTAAACACCTCACTGGAGGCTCCACAAATATCCCCATCCTCAATGATGGAGGAGGCCAGCACATCAGGGCAAAGGATAAGGCTGAAGCATTCACAACCATATTCAGTCAGAAGTGCTGAGTGGGTGATCCATCTCGGGCTCCTCCAGTGGTCCCCAGCGTCACAGATCCCAGTCTCCGGCCAATTCCATTCATTCCACATGATATGAAGAAACAGCTGGAGACACTGGATACTGCAAAGACAATGGGCCCTGATAACATTCCAGCAATAGTACTGAAGACTTGTGCTCCAGAACTTGCCGCTCCCCTCGCCAAGCTGCTCCAGTACAGTTATAACACTAGCATCTACCCGACAATGAGGAAAACTGCCCAGGTACATCCTGTACACACAAAGCAGGACCAATCCAATCCAGCCAATTCCTGCCCCATCAGTCTACTCTTGAGCATCAGTAAAGTGATGAAATGTGTCAGTAACAGGGCTATCAAGCAGCATCTGCTCAGCTATAACCTGCTCAGTGACGCCCAGTTTGGGTTCCCCCAGGGTCACTCAGCTCCTGACCTCATTACAGACTTGGGTCAAACATGGACAAGAGAGCGGAATTCCAGAGGGGAGGGGAGAGGGACAGCCCGTGATGTCAAGGCCGCGTTTGACGAAGTATGGCATCAAGGAGCTCTGGTAAAACTGGAATCAATGGGTACTGAGGGCAAACACTCCACTGGTTCGAGTTATACCTGGTACACAGGATTGTGGCTGTGGAGGTCAGTCATCTCAGCTCCAGGACATCTCTGCAGGAGTTCCTCAGGATAGGGTCCTAGGCTCAACCATCTTCCGCTGCTTCATCGATGACCCCTCTGCCATCAGGTCAGAAGTGGGGCTTTCGCTGAGGATTACACCGTGTTCAGCACCATGTGCATCTCCTCAGATACTGAAGCAGTTCGTGCTCAAATGCAACAGGATCTGGACAATGTCCAGGCTTGGGCCGACAAGGGGCAAGTCACATTTGTGCCACACAAATGCCAGATAATGACCATCACCAATAACAGAAACTCTAACCACTGCCCCTTGACATTCAACAGTATTACCATCACTGAATCCTCTACCGACAACATCCTTGGGGTTATCATTGACCAGAAACTCAACTGGACTCACCACATAAACACAGTGGCTACAAGAGCAAGTCAGAGACTAGGGATACTGCGACAAGTAACTCTCCCCCTGACACCCCGAAGCCTGCCCACCATCTACAAGGCACAAGTCAGGAGTGTGATGGAATACTCCCCACTTGCCCCTGGATGGCGGCAGCTCCAACAACACCCGAGAAGCTCAACACCATCCAGGACAAAGCAGCCTGCTTTGATTGGCTCCACATCCACTCCGTCCACCACTGACGCTCAGTAGCAGCAGTGTGTACTATCTACAAGATGCACTGCAGAGATTCACCAAAGATGCTCCGACAGCATCTTCCAAACCCATGACCACTTCCATCGAGAAGGACAAGGGGCAGCTGATATATGGAACACGACCACCACAATTCCTCCCCTTCGGGAAGGAATTCCTGCATACTCCTCCAAGTCACTCACCATCCTGATTTGGGTGGAATGGCCTGTTCCTATTCTCTTGACACAATGTAACATGCAATTTTTAAAGATTACTGTTAGACTTGCAGATGCCTCCCTAGCTGTGGTCAAACAAATATTCCAGTGTGCTGGTGATTCACCAGGAGATAAATAATTCTCCGAAAAAGACAAACGTTGGAAATATTTGAGAACCAAGTTTTGCATGTGTTCTACGTTAGTGCCTTTGAGTTTCCATAGATGAATAAAGCTTTGTATATTTTTAATTCCTTTTTTTTAATTTGCCACAGAGTAGTGGAAACTTTCTAGCCTTTGCTATTTTTAAAAGTTGATGTAAGCTTTTTTTAAAAATACAACAGCAGCTTGTTTTAGTGGTAAATCACAGAAAGGAAACATTAAAGCAGCCATCAGTGCTGTGTAACATGTGGCTCATGTCCTGCCTTAACCAGTCTAACCCTGAAATACCTCTTCGCAGTGACTGAGACACAGCCAAGTCTCAAACTTTGATACGTGGAAATTGTTAACAGATGCTGCACTAACTGAATAAAAGCAAAATACTGCAAAATAACAGTGAGTGAAGCATACTGGAGAAACTCGGCAGGTTTGGCAGCATCTGTGGAGAGAGAAACAGTTAATGTTTTCAGTCTTGATCTGATTTCTCTGGAACTGAAAGGTATTGGAAATATTTGTAACAGTTTAGGCAGAGGCCCAGTACCAACAACAAAGAGGTTGCTAATAGCGGTAAAAGACAAATAGAGATGTAAAGCAGATATACATAAAGTTGTAAAAGGAAAAACATGGGTCTTCTCTACAAGAGAAATGCAAATGAGACAAAACAAGGTTGTGTGGGTGAATGTGGGTGAATGGAGATAATGCTGTCAGTTTCTGAAATTATTAAATTAATTGTTGAGACCTTGAAGCTGTGAACTGGTAAATGTGTTTGTGTTGTTATTCACTGGAACATTATAACATGCCCAAGTCAGAAACCTGAACGTGATTGCAGCTCGCCACTTTCCAACAGCTTCAGCTCTGAAGGAGAATCAGACCAGACTTCCAACATTCACTCATGCTGCTGGAGCAGTTTGAACATTTTTCATTTCCTTTCCAATTTGTAGTACCCTCAGTATTTAACTGCGGTTTTGTCACTGCCAAACTCATTAAGTCTCTAATGAAAACATTGAATGTTTGCTAAAGGGAGTGTTTGTTTTCTAGTTAAGGTCAACACTTGTATGACCCTTGCGATGTGTTTTCTCTGTTACAGTGTTGCAGAGTCCCAAAATAGAAAAGGAGATGTAAATCTGGCATCATGCCAAACGTACAACAAGCTGTTTGGAAGATCAGTTGATAAGGAATGAGATTCTGTGGCATAAGTAAACAATCCCAATAATTGTGTGTGGTTTGGAGGAAGAAGTGAAATTGCAGAAAGGATCAAAGGTTGAAAGGCTGAACAAGTGTTTCTCTCTCCATGCAGTGTTCAGTGGGTCTGCGAGACCATTCTAAAGAGCACACACGCCTTGCTGCTGTTTTAAAGTGTTAATGTTAATGTGTGATTCTCTTCTAATTTCAGTCTGCTGTTGGACACGAATATGTTGCTAAACTCTCCAAACATTGTTCTCAAACTGACTCGGTCAAGGGATTTGGTGGAAAGTTTGGTGTGCAGAAGGATAGGGTCGATAAGGCAAGTACTGAGGCTGTGTGTGTGGGTAAAGGTGTGTGCTAATGTTTAACTCTACATTCTCCCAAAGGCAAACGTGAGGGCTGGAGATCAGAGTTCAGGTCAGAGTGGTGCTGGAAAAGCACAGCAGGTCAGGCAGCATCCGAGGGGCAGGAAAATCCACGTTTCGGGCAAAAGCCCTTCATCAGGAATAGAGGCAGGAAGCCTCTCAAAGGGTCCACACTGCCCCAACACCCGCCCCCTGCCCTGCCTCCCCCGCCCTGTCCTCTGCTCTGTCCCCTCCCACCTCTGCCCTCCCCGCCCCTCTGCTGGCTTGTGATATCTCTCCACAGTGGGGCCACAGTAGAGTTGACGAAGCTTGCTCGCGATATGGAACATTGAGGGCCCATTGGCTGAATTTTAGACTGCTCTGTTCCTCTTATTCCTGTGGGATTTTGACTCGGTTTCTCTGGCTGCCCCTGGGAGAAACCCAACTTTCCAAATAAACCCATCGCAGTGCTCGGGCAGCGAGCTGACCAGAGTGTGGCCGCAGTGCCCAGGCAGCGAGCTGACCAGAGTGTGGCCGCAGTGCCCAGGCAGTGAGCTGACCAGAGTGTGGCCGCAGTGCTAGATGCTGGATCCTAAACCCCTGAGTTCTCATTGTTTTGTTTGTGTATGAAATCTCTCGAAGTGAACTTGATGTGACTTTTTTTTCCCTCCTGCAGTCTGCTGTGGGTTTTGAATATGAAGGCAAGACTGCCAAGCATGCATCTCAGAAAGGTACTGGACCATCGACGCTGAAACCTGCACCACAGAACTGATGGTAGCAATGTGGACATGATGTTCAAATCAGAGATTTAAATGTATAAATGCTCAGAAGATGTTTTTGATCTCTTGTTGAATTGGACTTTCCCCTTCATTGGGAATGGGTAGAATTGCATCTTCCTGTGCTAATCTGTGTCTCACCTTGAGCCATCTCTTTGCACCCGGGCTTCTGTGGAATTCTCCAGTGAATCAGGGCGTGATATGACACTGGGACTGTAACTGCCCTCCTTGTTTTAATTCATCTCTTTCAACTTTAAGATTGGTTTTGTTTTCAATTATTGATTGTAAATTGAAAAGCTCATTTGTTCAGAACAATGGATGGAAAAAGCCTTTGGCAGGAATGTTCTGCATGAAAACTCATTTATCTCTTGCCCTTTAGAATATCATTTGGAACTGTTGGCCCATTCTCCTGTCTCGGGAACGTAGTCTTACTGATGGGGCCAATCAGTGAAGGTTAAAGTAAGAGGAATGTTTGAATCTTTAACAAACTCTAATTATGGCAAACCCAACTCAGACTGCAGCGTGATAGCAGTCTCCCTCCAAGATTTATTTTCAGTTCAACCTCAAGTTCAGGGTAGCCCAGCTCCTGTTTGTTTTCACCACAGTGTAGTGACCTTTTACAAATAAAGGGCAGTTACTCTCTCTGGGTCGATCTGCGTACAGTTGGTAAACCACGGGGCTTTTGCATTTCTGCCTCAATCCAAAGATGCTGCATGCTGCGTTTGATGCCTGTGCTATCTTGAATTATTCAGATTACAGTACTGGTTTTGGGGGGAAGTATGGAGTGCAAGCAGACCGCGTGGACAAGAGTGCCCTAGGGTTCGATTACCAAAGCAAAACCGAGGTTCACCAGTCCCAGAGAGGTGTGTCATTTCAGCTTTCTCTTTGTTCCACTTCTCCCTGAAAAGGTAAAGGGGGAGTGGGGAGGGGCAGGGGCAGCTCTGCGGGGAGGGGTGAGTCTGTGGCTGTGTGGGTCGTGTGTGTGTATCTGTGCGTGGGGTGTGTGTGTGTGTCTGTCTGTGTGGGTGGGGTGTGTGGAGTGTGTGTGGGAATGTGTGTGGGGAGGGGCTGCACCTTGGTGGCAATCTGCTTCCAATTTGATTAGTTTCCTTTCTGTATCCTGAGCATTTCCTTTTGCAATCTGCTGAAAACTGCTGGGAATTCTGTTTTACTTGCAATGTTCCTTCATGAATTTTCAGACCTCTGACCAGTTTTCAAAAGGGTTTCAGTTCCTAGAGGCGTTGCCTCCAGTTTCTGGTTCAAGACTGTGTATGATTTTGTGAGTCAAGGTGGTATTTATGTGACGACGTTGTTGCTGTGCAGTAACAGCTCCCATGAACACTGGTGACAGAGCTGTATGCTGTAAATGTAGGCCAGGACCCAATCTAACTGTCTTGTACTGCATTCCAATGTGGACTCACTGCCTGCACTTCCGATAGAGCATCATCGAGCTCAAACTCAACCTTGCTTTTCCTCAACTCGATATTAACTGAGCTGCTGTGTGACTCTGGCATTTTCTGCTTTGATGTAGGATTTCCAGCATTTTGTGATATTTTTACTATTGTCTCTGTAGAACTTGTCTTCATCAGATAGGGTGGCTGACTCTACACGTAAATAATACAACAACCTTCCTGCTGTATTGCCTCATGCATCAACATTACTGTTTCTATGGAAACAGATTAATGGATCCTTACAGTGCAGAAAAGGCCCTTCGGCCCATCAGGTCTGCACTGACATAACTACCAATAGAAGTGTACTAATCCCAATTTCCTGCATTTGTCCCATATCCTGGAATGTTATGACAGTTGAAGTGTTTGTCCCAAAACTTTTTTAAAGATTGTAATGTTTCTGCCCTCCACTACTTTCTCCAGGCAGTGCATTCCAGATTCCCACTACCCACCAAATGGAAAGGCTTTCCCCAAGTCTCCTCTATATCTCCTGCCCCTTACCATAAAACTGTGCCCTCTGGTGATTGACCCCTCAGCCAAGGGGAACAGCTGCGCTCTCTCTCTCTTTTTTCACCATATCCATACCCCCACCTCGTACATCTCAGTCATGTTCCCCTAAGCCTTCTCCGCTCAAAATGAGTTGTATTCATAAAAATTCCTAACACTTTTCTGGAGAAATTAAGAGTTGGGTTTGGGTAAGTGGAGAATGGTCTGTGGATATACTGTCATCTGACTTCTACTACTGCAAAAGTTAAAGTGACTCCATCTGAGTTTAATAACATCTCAATGCCATTTCCAAAACTGTTGCTGAGGTTCAGATCCCATTTCCCTTCCATGTACGTGCACCATGTGCCATATTATTGCTCTGTCGATGTGTTTCACTAACCTTCTTTGTTACACAATTTCTGAAAGCCTGCCTTTAGCTCCTCCACATATAGTTTGTATCATGTTGCTGATCTCGTCACTGATCCACTGATTGTCCTTCAGCTAAATTTTAATATCATTTTCAATGAATAACAAGCGAGGAAAGCACACTTTCACTGAAATTGAGTTTGTGTCTGTCACCCTTTTTAATCCATTGTTCTTGGCTTCCAATCAAACAAATATTTTCAGATCAAAAGGAAAACTTGCTTTATTAAATTATTGGTACAAAGTTTGACCAATGTTGATGCAGTCAATTAGGTTAAAGTGAGGACTACAGATACTGGAGATCAGAGACAAGAATGTGGTGCTGGAAAAGCACAGCAGGTCAGGCAGAATCCGAGGAGCAGGAGAGTCGACGTTTTGGGCATAAGCCCTTCATCAGGATTTCTGATGCTGGGAGTGCTGCCTGACCTGCTGTGCTTTTCCAGCACCCCACGCTCTCGGCTCAGTTCTGGAAAGTGATTGGACTGCAATCTGACTTTACTGGTTTCTGGTAAAGGGCCAGCTTTGTGAATGGTTTCTGAATCAGTGAGCTGATCCGTGTTTCAGCTGTTCTAGTCCGGGATGGCAGGACAGTGTGCTTTCCTCAGCACTTTCTCTGCAATCTTAACTTCTCTGCATCGCTATTGGACCCTGAATATTTCAATCAACAAATAACCTTGGCTTGGCTTTGAGTATTGTCAACTGTTCGAACCTGCTTGAGTTAAACAATGATTTAACAGAGTCTGCTGTCGGCTCATCGGGAATACACTGGCTTGCAAGGGAACAACTCTAATTTGTTGGATGCACACAACTGTTAGAATGCGCTACTTTGGTCAGGGAATGCACAGTTTGGAGGGAGTGGGGGAGTGGTATTAATGAGGGAATATGTTCAAGGTACTGTAGGTACACCGTATTCTCGGCTCCTCCTTTGACTCTAAGACTTAATATTCCATTGATTTCCAACAAATTACACCCGTCCAGTCCGTGGAGTTTTCTGATTCAACTTCTCTTTGCCTTAAAAGCTCCTCAAGTGTTTGGCCGCAGGATTTCGTTGCAATGTACTTACAGTTGAAATGCTTTGTTATTGGCTCAAGTGGCCTCTGTTAGATGATTCTATTACTAAAAGCAGCCTAGGTTCAGTTAGCACTTTGTAAAATCCAAGCTTTCAAAGGAAATGGAATATAAAAGTCAGGAGGTTTTCTAAAACTATACAAGACAGACCCCAGCTGGAACACGGTGAACGGTTTTGGGCCCTTTCTCTAAGAAAAAATGGCCTGACCAGCGGAGGTTCACTCAGCTGATCCTGGGGATGGAGAGTCGGTATTATGAGGAGAGGTTGAGTAGATTGGGCCTGGATTCACTGGAGTTTAGAAGAACGAGAGGCGACATTATTGAAAGATTAAAGATTCTCTCAGGGTCTGACCGAGGAAATGTAGAGAGGTTGATTCCCTTGTGGAAGAGTCTGGGACCAGAGTCCATAATCTCAGAATAAGGGGTTGTACATTTAAGATTGAGCTAGGAAGGAATTTTGTCTCCCGACAGTGAATCTATGAAATTTTTTGTTACCTCTGTGTTGACACAATGCTGTTTTGGTTGTAGCTGACTGGTGAGTTTTTAACATTCCAAATCCTCTCTAGACTGAGTCCTGGGTCCACTATTTATTCCAATTAAAGACAAGTTAATGAAATAGCTGAATCTTACTTTTTGTTATCAAGGGTTTTTTTTGGTTATTGAATCATCAGCTTCAAATGTGGAGTAATAGACTTCACTGTGTCTCCAGTTGTACGTAGTTGTTGGCTGGCTGAACCTGGGTTTTGACTACACGTTTGAGAAATGCTGCCTTTTTCTGAATGCATTTCCTTCAGGCTATGAGTTAAAGTAAACTCCTTTCCTTCTGACCCGATGTTCTTAGTCGAAGAGTGTGGTGCTGGAAAAGCACAGCCAGTCAGGCAGCATCCGAGGAGCAGGAGAGTCAATGTTTCAAGCATAAGCACTTCATCAGGAATGAGGCTTGTGGCCCAAGGGGGCTGAGAGATAATTGGGAGGGGGGGTGGGGCAGGGGGGGAGATAGCTGAGAGTGTGATAGGTCAGAGAGAAGGTGGAGTGGATAGGTGGGAAGGAAGATGGACAGGTAGGATAGTTCAAGAGGGTAGTGCTGAGTTGGAGGGTTGGATCTGGGATGAGGTGGAAGGGGAGATGAGGAAACTGGTGAAATCCACATTGACTGCGTGTGGTTGGAGGGTCCCTCACAGTAGGTGCTCTGAAAGACCCGTTGGGTCTTTACAAAATACACTCCCTGCTACACCATGCTATCCCTCAAAGTAAACCAAGTGCTTTCTAATGATCACTTTAATCTGTTTTACTGTTTTTAGTGATGTTTGTATCTGTACTCACATACCCCCTGGTTCCTCTTCCTCATTTAAATCATAGATTCTTAGAATAGGGAAAGAGACCATTTGGTCCATCGAGTTCACACCGACCCTCCGAAGAGCGCCCCCACCCCCTATCTTGTCCCTGTAACCCCGCATTTCCCATGGCTAATCTCCCATGGCTAATCTCCCATATTGAGCTCCTGACCTCTGCTGCAGTTCAGGATCAGCTGCCCGTTTCTCTCTCCCGCTCTGCCTTGCTCTCCTCATTCAGCAGCGACTTTGTTCGATGAAGTCTGGTTCTCACATGTTTCGGGTTCAGGAGAGGCAGGCGCCAGTTTTAAAACTCTTTCTCATTGTTGTTCATCCTCTCCTACCCTCCCTCCATCCCCTACCCTCCCTCCATCCCCTATCCTCCGAGATTTCTCTGACTCTAGCCCTGTCAGCTCTCCCCAGCTTTAATCGCTCCACCGTCAGTGACCTTGTATTAGTCACTGGGTTCCAATTCTAAACAGGCAGCAAGCAGTTAGTGAGGCGAATGGGATGCTGGGCTTGATAAATAGAGACCTATGAAATATAAAAGAAGGGGGGTTAATGGAAAGTATGCATAAACCACAGGTTTGCCCTTACCTGCTGCGCTATGTCCAACTCTGGGCTCCACAATCCAGGAGGGAGCAGAAGACGGTAGAGACCTGGCTTTACTCTCTCAGAAGATCCGGCTGAGAGATTCCACAGAGGTGCTTGAAACCCTGAGTGATCTGTACAGAGCAGCTAGGATCTGTTCCAAATGATTGTCAAATGTACCATCAAGGAGAAGCCCATGTATGGGGTTAGGATCTGTGTTAATGGTGGTGGAGGTAGCAGATTTTCCAAGGTATTGGAAAGTGATCTGACCAGACCGTTCTGCAGGGTAACGGGGAGTAAGTGGGTTCACTGGGATGATTCCGGAGTTGAGGGGGTTGGATTATAAGGAGTGGCTGAGTAGATTGGGATTATATTCATTGGAATTCAGAAGGATGGGGAGGGGATTTTATAGAAATATATCAAATTATGAAGGGCATTGATAAAATAGAAATAGAGAGAATGTTTCCACTGGTGGGTGAGACTAGGACAAGAGGGTATATCCCCAGGATTAGAAGGAGCAGGTTTAGACATGAACGGAGAAGGGACTTCTTCACCCAGAGGGTTGTTCATCTATGGAATTCCCTGCCCAGGGAAGTAGTTGACACTACTTCAGTAATTGCTTTTAAAGCTAAGGGAGATATTTCTTTGAAAAATAAGGGAATTAAGGGATATGGTGAAAACGTGGATAACTGGAGATGAGGCCAGGAAGAGATCAGCCATGATCTTATTGATTGGCGGAGCAGACCCGATGGGCCGAATGGCCTACTCCTGCTCCTGCTCCTAGTTCATATGTTCTGATGTTCTTGGAGAATTACTGTCGCAGGGATCAGGCTAAATTGCTTCCTGAGCTGAAACCTTCTGATGCTACGTGGCCTCCCTGTCCCACATCTCGATTAAAGTGAATTTTCTGTACTCTCCCGAGTCATGCCTTCCTGTATTTATTTGCGAACATCATCCAGTAATAATGGCCCTTGAGTTTGGTGTTGTCAGTACATTGTAAAGGTGAAAATATGCTGCAAGTTGCTCACACAAAGGGTGAACACAGTGGTCACAATACCACGTCTTATTAGATGCCACTTGCTAGTACTTGCCAGTCAGAATAACTAACAAACTACTATGTTTTCCTGTTTGAGGTTAGCTTCTTACCCTTTATTATTTGTCCCCAAACTCCACACATTAATCATGGGTCTACTGAGCATTCAAAGTGAGTGTAACTTGTTCCTTTATCCAAACAAAATATTATATATCTTCCTGCCTGCTGCTATATTTCTGATATTCTGTCATTAATTCTCTCGTGTTATTTACATCAACACCTTGGGTAGGCATAGTGGCTCAGTGGTTGGCACTGCTCACAGCACCAGGAACCTGGGTTCAATTTCATCCTCAGGGGACTGTCCGTGTGGAATTTGCACATTGTCCCCGTGTCTGCGTGGGTTTCCTCTCTCAGTCCAAAGATGTGCAGGTTCGGTGGATTGGCCATGCTAAATTGACCATAGTGTCCAGGGATGTCTGTTCAAGGTGGGTTAGCCATGGGAAATGTGGGGCTATGGAAATCTGGCAAGTAAATTATTTAGTTTCTGGTCAGACTGCCTTCTGGAATCATTGTCTCAATTATAGAACATTACAGTGCAGTACAGGCCCTTCACCCTTCGATGTTGCTTCAACCTATGAACTCAGTCTGAAGCCCATCTATCCTACACTATTCTATTACCATCCATATGTCTATCCAATGACCATTTCAACGCCCATAAAGTTGGTGAGTCTACTACTGTTGCAGACAGGATGTTCCTTACCCCTACTACTGAGTAAAGAAACTACCTCTGACATCTGTCCTATATCCATCACCCCTCAATTTAAAGCTATGCCCCCTCGTGCTCACCGTTCCCATACTTGGAAAAAGGCTCTCACTGTCCACCCTATCTAACCCTCTGATTATCTTATATGTCTCTATTAAGTCACCTTTCAACCTTCTTCTCTCCAATGAAAACAGCCTCAAGTCCCACAGCCTTTCCTCATAAGACCTCCCCTCCATACCAGGCAACATCCTGGTAAATCTCCTCTGCACCCTTTCCAAAGCTTCCACATCCTTCTATAATGCGGTGACCAGAACTGTACACCATACTCCAGGTGCGGCCGCACCAGAGTTTTGTACAGCTGCAGCATAACCTCCTGGTTCTGAAACTCAATCCCTCTACCAATAAAAGCTAACACACCGTACACCTTCTTAACACCCTGTCAACCTGGGTGGCAGCTTTCAGGGGTCTATGTACCTGGACACCGAGATCTCTCTGCTCATCCACACTACCAAGAATCTTACCACTAGCCCAGTACTCTGCATTCCTGTTACTCCTTCCAAAGTAAATCACCTCACACTTTTCCACATTAAACTCCATTTGCCACTTTTGGTCAAGGGGACTTATCTATTTTCACACTTTCCAGCATTGCTAAAACCACCACATTATTAACTTCAATCCTGTCAGTATTCTCCTTGATAACATTGTCTTTTTACAGTATGAATATTGACCAAAAATATTCATTTAGTGACTCTCCTATCTTTCTTATCGCACAACTTCCCACTGCTATCCTTGACTGGCTCTAATCTTACTTTTGTCATTCTTTTATTCCTGATATACCTATAGAAAGCCTTTGGATTTTCCTTGATCTATCTGCCAATGACTTCTCCTGGCTCTTCTTGGCTCTCTCTTTAGGTCTTTCCTGGCTAATTTGTAACTCTCAGTCGCTCTAAATGAGCCTTCACATCTCATCCTAACATAACCCTCCTTCTTCCTCTTGACAAGAGATTCAACTTCTCTAATAAACACAGCTCCCTCACTCAACTACTTCCTCCCTGTCTGACAGGTACATACTTATTAAGGACACGCAGTAGCTGTTCATTGAATAAGCTCCATATTTCTATTGTGCCCATCCCCTGCAGTTTCCTCCCCCATCCTATGCATCCTGAAGCTTGCCTAATCTTCTCATAATTGCCTTTCCCCCAGCTGTAACTCTTGCCCTGTGGTATACACCAATCCCTTTCCATCGCTAAAGTAAACATAACCGAATTGTGGTCACTATCACCAAAGTGCTCACCTACCCCCTAATCTAATAGCTGGCCGGGTTCATTACCCAGTACCAAATCCAGTGTGTCCTCGCCCCTTATTGGCCTGTCTACGTGTGTACAGGAGGGCTTCCTGATACAGTGTTGGACAAAAACTGACCCATCTAAAGTACTCAAAGTATAGCATTCCCATATTTGAAGTCCCCCATAACAACTGCCCTGTTACTCTCACTCCTATCCAGAAATACCTTTGCTCTCCTTTCACCTGCATCTCTGGGACTATTCGGAGGCATACAGAAAAGTCCCAACAGGGTGACCTCTCCTGTTTCTAACCTCAGCCCACACTACCTCAGTAGACAAGTCCTCATTAAATGTCCTTTCTGTCACCATAATACTGTCCTTGACTAACAATGCCACACCTTCCTTTCTTTTACCACCTTCTCTGATCCTGCTGAAATATCTAAATCCAGGAAACTGTAACAATCATTCCTGTCCCTGCTCTATCCATGTCTCCGAAATGGCTACAACATCGAAGTCCCTCTTTTTTTCAGTTACAGGAGAAGGATGAGTGGGAGACACTATGTCAGTAGTGTTTTGGGTAAAGCAACTGCCCAAATATATTACCTCACTTACTCAGCAGTCCCCCTATTCACGAGGTAAACTTTTAAAGGATTAATTTACCATCTTGGCAGCCCCCGATCCTCTCTCTCACTGCTCCCACTGCCGCAAAAATGGAGGCCGCTGATCCCAAAGTTTACCTCGTGAATAGGTGGAGCACACGCTGATCAGGAGTGGACACGGCACTGTAAGTGAGGTAATATTATTGAGTGGCTGTTACTCATTGCTGACGTCTTCAACATCAAGTTGCTGTATCTCACTTGGAACACCATTGATCCGAGTTCTCTCTATTTATCTCCAGGTCCTTCTCAATATCTCACCAGCTTATTAATGTAGCAGTCCTCACAACCTTTAGTTGTTTAATAAGGCTGTGGTAATCTTTGCAGTGTCCTGTGTTCTTGCCAAGACATACCTGTTGGTTAGAGAACCTTTTGTGTTCTGTAGATTTAATGCCATGTGTTAGAAAATGGGGTGATGTATACAGAGAGTCTGGGCATACATGAATGATCTCTCAGACAGTGCCCTTCTTATACCCAGCTGAGTGATGGCCTGGCACTTGTTGGAAAGTTTGGGTGATAAGGCGTTCTGCCAAATCACTTTGCCATATAGTTCCCTGAGTAGATGTCAGAGTCCACCCTCTCCTTTTCCCACAAGGTCTCAAGGACACTATGTGCTGACCACTTCCTGATGGACTGCTGGTCAAAAGGGATTTTCTTTGCAAATTTCTCCACGAAGAATGGGTGATACAGGATGGTCCAACTACTTGGAGTGTTCCGTAACAGTGAGGCCACTCTCATTCTTCCCAACTCCAGGGAGAACCTCAGTACGCAGTGAGACCTGCTGTTTGTGTACTGAGGGTCTACGCCCACTTGGTGCAGCCACATGCAAAGATGGCTGTTAGGGTGAGGGTGAGGTTAGGTATGTTCCCACCCTGCACCACCCCTTCCTCACCTCTCCCCTTCATGTCATATATGGGAATAATTAATTTAGTAAACTGGAGGTGAATTGAAACTTCTGGCTCAGCTGTTAGAAAACCCTGTCTTTAGCTGTTAATTAAATGTTATTCCTGGTCAGTGATTGGTCAGGTGACTTTTTTGTGTTTAGTGGTGGATGCAGAATTTTATCAACCTTAATTCGGTGCTGAAATGTCGGTTTCTCTGTACGCTGCAAGGTGTGTTTTTGAATAAGTAAATTTCTTCAGCCTTCGTTTAACAATACCGTTTGGTTTGCTGCAGATTATTCCAAGGGATTTGGTGGCAAGTACGGAGTGGAGATGGATAAGGTGGACAAGAGTGCTGTTGGCTTTGAATACCAAGGAAAGACTGAAAAGCACGAGTCACAGAAAGGTTAGTTTCCAAGTTGCTGTGGAGACTGGACCATACTGTGCTGCTGACTTGGATAATGTGGTTTGTTTGTAGTAAGCTGAGCTGCAGTCGCTCCTTGTGCTGGCAGTCTGTGTGGACAGAGTGGAATCTGAAGAATGTATTGGTGCACAGAGCAAATTAGGATTTGGCTGCTGCTTTATTTAATAATTTTAATGTGGGTGCAGGAAAATCTTGAGTGCTTGAGTTTGATGGATTGTTTCCTGCATTTTGAAAGTGAAGGCTTTTAGTCTGAAATCACAGGGAAAAAAACCCAGTTACATGAAGTCAGCATCAATGTGTTGCAGCTCGAATATTCAGCAAGAGCCATCTCTTTTTACTTACACCTTATTTTAACCAACCCATGTCACATTTATGACTCCCAATCCTGACACACAACTGCTTCAGTAACTGTATGTGTAAATTTAAAGATATTTATGAATAAAGTATATGTTGTATTTAAAAACTCAAATTTCCAAACGTTTGGATTTTTCTGATGGGAGGGTATTAATGGTTCAGGAATACTGTGGTGATTGGCATTAAAGGGCCAGCCATGATTTAATTAAATGGTATATCAGGACTTGATAGGCTGAATGGCCTTCTCCTGTTCCTCCATTCTTGCGGATCAACAATGATTTTAATTGATTGATGGAATAGGCTGAATGGATGACATTGTTAATTGTTCAATTCATGTTGTGTTGGGGAGCCAAGTCCATTTGTGATAGGGTTGGAAATGTCAACCCGCTTCAAGTAAAGGGTCCTCTGAGTTGAGGGGAGATTTCATTCTGATTGGCTGAGATCCATTTAAAGTCATCTCCCATTATCTCTAAGTTCTCCTCCTTTTAGAAGTATATTTTGTTGTTGTTTTGTACTTTGGGAATGAATGGGGCATCAGCCCAAACTCAATGACTCTGTTTGATTTGTTTAGATTATGTCAGAGGTTTTGGTGGAAAATTTGGTGTCCAGACCGACCGACAAGACAAGAATGCTTTGGGCTGGGATCACCAGGAGACAACACAACTTCACGAATCGCAGAAAGGTCAGTGCTCAGGTCTTTGTGACAAACTAAAGATGAAAGGCCAATCTGTCGGAATTACTGAGCATTGGAAATGCTGATTGGTCACTGACTGGCGGTTATTAGGAACAACAGCGCCATTTGAA
This sequence comes from Hemiscyllium ocellatum, assembly GCF_020745735.1. Lineage (NCBI taxonomy): Eukaryota > Metazoa > Chordata > Chondrichthyes > Orectolobiformes > Hemiscylliidae > Hemiscyllium > Hemiscyllium ocellatum. The sequence goes on from NC_083418.1 coordinate 81,647,845, forward strand.
GCCAAAGTAGCACAGAGTGGGTGTGGAGGAGGTGGGGATTGGGGTTAGGTTTGGAAAGAAAAAGGAGGAATGTTTATGTTCTTTTAAAACAGAAGTGAAAACAATAAAGAGAGAGGAAAAGTAATTTTGGGGAAATTGGTTAACGATTGCTATGGTTCATACAAACTGCTCTGTTTAGGTACAAGACATTCTATGTGAGCTGGACTTGGGTTGGTTTTACATGAGTTGGAGAGGAGAGGCAAGGGGACAGTGTGGCTATGAGTGCTATCAGCTGGGCTGGGCTGGGGTGGGCTGGGGTATGAGTGAGAGCAGAGAGTACCTTCATGCACTGAGCTGTTTATCCAACACTTCACCTACCTTCCTGCAGGAAGTGTTTTAACACATCACTTCCACAGTAGGAAAACACTCCAGGATTCTAGACAGGAATATGAAAATGGTTTTGCATCACATTGGACTTTCTCAAACAACTGGTGACCCATGGCCCTGTCTCTTTTATAAATTGGATCAAGTTTTTAATCACCATCTTGACAGAGATGTTATCAATTTAGGGCATGTCAGATTTTTAAATTTTGAAGGATGACATAATGTGGAAAAACTCTCAGACCTATACTCGATTGTAGAATTGAGAGAGGGCCTGTCTTTATGTAGCGACACATTCTCCTTGGGAAGTATTTACCTGAATAGCAATCATAAAAATATTTTAAAACTTTAAGATGGAAAGCCTGTAAGGTCTGTGCAGCAGAAGAGCAGTGTGTTGTGATGTCATACATTATATAGAATGGTAGCACAGTAACAGGCCGGTGCTCATGGGCTTATTCCTCACATCCAGCTGCGTTTCCTTCTGTTCCCCCTTGTACTTATCTGGCTTTGTCTTCAATGCTCTTCACCTCAATTACTCACTGTTTATTAGTAAGAAATACTTGCTGACCAGGCACACCCACATCCCTTGTGAATAAAACTGCAAAAGCATTCCACAGTCTAGCCACTCCCCAGTTAAAGCAGCTTTTTCTGCATTCCTTTACTGGAATGTTCACTAACATTTTGTATGGGAACATGGGAGGCAGGAGTAGGCTATTCAGCCCATCTAGACCATGGCTGATCAACTACCTCAACATCAACTAACTATCCCACATTCTGTAATTTTGTTAAAGCGTTGGGATTCTGAGTGCTGGATTCCCCTGTTGAAATAGTAACTCCTCTGTTTATCCTATCGAATTTTTCACATTCTCAAAGGTCCAGCTTCCTTATGGATATTCCCTGCGATATTTCTCATGGTCACAAGTTTTACATCCTAATGATATTATAATGAGCTCGTGCTAAAAGGGCTGTGACATCCTTTCCAAAAATTAAGATGAGAACACAATTCTCTCACTGTCACCGTGAAGGTTATATGAAAATGGAGCAAAAATAAACAGAGCAGTTTTAGGGCAGTTAGTCTAACTTGGGTACCAAGCGAATTAATGGACTTGGTTCTGAGAACCAGATAAATTGTCACTTCCAAAGGTGGGGAGTAGCCCTGGACAATTGGAATGGATTTATTCAGGGAAGTTCTGTCAATGAACTCCGTTAAGGTTTTTGTGGAAGTTACAGCGAGGATTAGTGAGGGTAGTGCAGGGGAGTTGATGTGGAAGTTTTTGGAAAAGGTTCTTCAGAACAGCCTGGTTAAAAGCAAATAAAAGGACTTGGGATCTGGAGGGAGAGAGAGATGACAAACTGGTTCTGTGACAGGAAGGACCATGTTTGATGGATGTTTGTGGGATGGAAGATTGAGTTTTCAGTGGGACTCTGTGGGGCTCAGTACTGCTCCCTGCCTTTTGGGGTTTATATATTTATGATTGAGACACATCTGTAAGGGGCACAATCCAGAGGCTTTGGGCAACCCAAAACCAGCTGCAAACACTAGACTGCAACACAATATCGGTGGAGTGGAGAGGTCCCTCAGAAATCTGAGGTAATGCATTTGGGGAGTTCAAAAAGACAAAGGAATGGACAATAAATGGGAGAATACTGAGGGGATTAGGGAATTGGGAGGACCTTGGAGTGAATGCCCACAGATTCCTGAAGCCAGCAGGAACGATGGATATAGTGGTGAAGGAGGAAGATGGAACCCTGATACAGAGTGGGATGCAGGAGTTGGGGGTGTGGAGGGGGACTCTATGTATCATCAATTTGTTGACCAATGAGCACTTTGTGCAGTTTGGCCATTTTATTATAGGAAGGATGTTGTCAGGCCTAGTTGAGGTGTGTGGATGGTTAGAATCCAGAGAAAATGGTAGAAGTGGGTCCAATTACAACAGTTTAAAAGACATTTGGACAAGTACATGAATCCGAAAGGTTTAGAGGGATATGTTCCAAACCCAGGCAAGTGGGACCAGTTGAGTTCAGGAAACCTGGTCAGCATAGACGAGTTGGACCGAAGGGTCTGTTTCCATGTTGTATGATTCTGTGGCTCTACTTCCTTCAGTAGAAGGGTTCATGACTAGGTGGTGAAGATTTTGAGGGATGGATAGAAGGATTAGGGGAAATTTGAGCTGAAGCAGAAACCCCCAACTCATTGATAAGGTGCCCGGATATCTACCCGAAACCCCAGGGAAAGAGCCAAATGCTGGGAAAAGGGACCAGGCTGTGGGGTCTATTGGCCAGGGCAGACACAAGGGTTGAGTGGCTTCCTTCTGTGTTGTAAACCTAAGTATAACTACCTCAACGACCTGAAGGAGAGGGATGTGGGGAAGGGGGGTTCACGAATGATTGGTGGGAGCAGAAATGGTTGAATGACTGGTTTCGTATCGGAATAAATCTGAGAATCTTTGGTGTGTTCTGTCTGAGGGTGGAGAAAACTGAGATTAGGCCCCTGAGAGGATTAAACATGTGAAGCTAAAGGACGAGGGGGAATGGGGCTGACTGACTGACGTCATAGAGATGTACAGCATGGAAACAGACCCTTGGTCCAACCCATCCATGCTGACCAGATATCCCAAGCCAATCTAGTCCCACCTGCCAGCACACAGCCCATATCCCTCCAAACCCTTCTTATTCATATACCCATCCAAATGCCTCGTAAATGTTACAATTATACCAGCCTCCACCACATCCTCTGGCAGCTCATTCCATACACGTACCACCCTCTGCATGAAAGAGATGCCCCTTAGGTCTCTTTTATATCGTTCCCCTCTCACCCTAAACCTATTCCCTTTAGTTCTGGACTCCCCCACCCCAGGGAAAAGACTTTGTCTATTTACCCTATCCATGCCCCTCACAATTTTGTAAACCTCTATAAGGTCACCCCTCAGCCTCCGACGCTCCAGGGAAAACAGCCCCAGCCTGTTCAGCCTCTCCCTGTAGCTCAGATCCTCCAACCCTGGCAACATCCTTGTAAATCTTTTCTGAACCCTTTCAAGTTTCACAACATCTTTCTGATAGGAAGGAGACCAGAATTGCATGCAATATTCCAACAATGGCCTAACCAATGTCCTGTACAACCACAACATGACCTCCCAACTCCTGTACTCAATACTCTGACCAATAAAGGAAAGCATACCAAACACCGCCTTCACTATCCTATCTACCTGTGACTCCACTTTCAAGGAGCTATGAACCTGCACTCCAAGGTCTCTTTGTTCAGCAACACTCCCTAGGACCTTACCATTAAGTGTATAAGTCCGGCTAAGATTTGCTTTCCCAAAATGCAGCACCTCTCATTTATCTGAATTAAACTCCATCTGCCACTTCTCAGCCCATTGGCCCATCTGGTCCAGATCCTGTTGTAATCTGAGGTAACCCTCTTTGCTGTCCACTACACCTTCAATTTTGGTGTCATCTGCAAACTTACTAACTACCTCTTATGCTCACATCCAAATCATTTATGTAAATGACAAAAAGTAGAGGGCCCAGCACCGATCCTTGTGGCACTCCACTGGTCACAGGCCTCCAGTCTGAAAAGCAACCCTCCACCACCACCCTCTGTCTTCTACCTTTGAGCCAGTTCTGTATCCAAATGGCTAGTTTTCCCTGTGTTCCGTGAGATCTAACCTTGCTAATCAGTCTCCCATGGGGAACCTTGTTGAACGCCTTACTGAAGTCTATATAGATAACATCTACTGCTCTGCCCTCATCAATCATCTTTGTTACTTCAAAAAACTCAATCAAGTTTGTGAGACATGATTTCCCACGTACAAAGCCATGTTGACTATCCCTAATCAGTCCTTGCCTTTCCAAATACATGGACACCCTGTCCCTCAGGATTCCCTCCAACAACTTGCCCACCACCGAGGTCAGGCTCACCGGTCTATTGTTCCCTGATTTGTCTTTACCGCCCTTCTTTAACAGTGGCACCACGTTTGCCAACCTCCAGTCTTCCGGCACCTCACCTGTGACTATCGATGATACAAATACCTCAGCAAGAGGCCCAGCAATCACTTCTCTAGCTTCCCACAGAGTTCTTGGGTACACCTGATCAGGTCCTGGGGATTTATCCACCTTTAACTGTTTCAAGACATCCAGCACTTCCTCCTCTGTAATCTGGACATTTTGCAAGATGTCACCATCTATTTCCCTACAGTCTATATCTTCTATATCCTTTTCCATAGTAAATACTGATGCAAAATATTCATTTAGTATCTCCCCCATTTTCTGTGGCTCCACACAAAGGCCGCCTTACTGATCTTTGAGGGGCACTATTCTCTCCCTTTTGTCCTTAATATATTGTAAAAACCTTTAGGATTCTCCTTAATTCTATTTGCCAAAGCTATCTCATGTCCCCTTTTTGCCCTCCTGATTTCCCTCAAGTATACTCCTACTTCCTTTATACTCTTCTAAGGATTCACTCGATCTATCCTATCTATACCTGACATATGCTTCCTTCTTTTCCTTAACTAAACCCTCAATTTCTTTAGTCATCCAGCATTCCCTATACCTACCAGCCTTCCCTTTCACCCTGACAGGAATATACTTTCTCTGGATTCTTGCTATCTCATTTCTGAAGGCTTCCCATTTTCCAGCCGTCCCTTTACCTGCGAACATCTGCCTCCAATCTAAAGTTCTTGCCTAATACCGTCAAAATTGGCCTTTCTCCAATTTGGAACTTCAACTTTTAGATCTGGTCTATCCTTTTCCATCACTATTTTAAAACGAATAGAATTATGGTCGCTGCTCCAAAAGTGCTCCCCCACTGACACCTCAGTCACCTGCCTTGCCTTATTTCCCAAGAGTAGGTCAAGTTTTGCACCTTCTCTAATAGGTACATCCACGTACTTAATCAGAAAAATGTCTTGTACACACTTAAGAAATTCCTCTCCATCTAAACCTTTAACACAATGGCAGTCCCACTCTATGTTTGGAAAGTTAAAATCCCCTACCATAACCACCCTATTATTCTTACAGGTAGCTGAGATCTCCTTACAAATTTGTTTCTCAATTTCCCTCTGACCATTAGAGGGTCAATAATACAATCCCAATAAGGTGATCATCCCTTTCTTATTCCTTAGTTCCACCCAAATAACTTTCCTGGATGTATTTCCAGGAATATCCTCCCTCAGCACAGCTGTAATGCTATCCCTTATCAAAAAGGTCACTCCCCCTCCTCTCTTGCCTCCCTTTCTATCCTTCCTGTAGCATTTGTATCCTGGAACATTCAGCTGCCAGTCCTGCCCATCCCTGAGCCATGTTTCTGTAATTGCTATGATATCCCAGTCCCATGTTCCTAACCATGCCCTGAGTTCACCTGCCTTCCCTGTTAGGCCCCTTGCATTGAAATAAATGCAGTTTAATTTATTAGTCCTACCTTGTCCCTGCCTGCCCTGACTGTTTGACTCGCTTCTGTTCTCAACTGTATCAGTCTCTTTCCTGACTATCTCCCTGGCTCCCCCATCCCCCACCTTACTAGTTTAAATCCTCCAGAGCAGTTCTAGCTAATCTCCCTGCCAGTATATTAGTCCCCTTTCAATTTAGGTGCAATCCGTCCTTCTTGTACAGGTCACTTCTACCCCAAAAGAGATTCCAATGATCCAAAAGTGTGAATCCTTCTCCCACACACCAGCTCCTCAGCCATGCATTCATCTGCTCTATCCTCCTATTCCTGCCCTCACCAGCTCGTAACACTGGGAGTAATCCAGATATTACTACCCTTGAGGACCTCCCTTTTAAATTTCTGCCGAACTCCCTGTAATCTCCCTTCGGAGTCTGAACCTTTTCCCTTCCAATGCCGTTGGTTCCGATGTGGACAATGACCTCTTGCTGGCCCCTCTCCCCGTGAGAACATCCTGCACCCTCTCTGAGACATCCTTGATCCTGGCACCAGGGAAACAACACACCATTCTGCTTTTTCACTGCTGGCCACAGAAATGTCTCTGTACCTCGGACTACAGAATCCTCTAACACATTTTGATCTTTGGAACGCCGACATACCCCTCGTTGCATTAGAGCCAGTCTCAGTACCAGAATCCAACACTCTCTACATTTTCCAAAACAGCATAGCTGTTTGAGATGGGGACAGCCACATCAGTGCAATATTTGAGAGCTAATTACCAGTTGACAAACATAACTTTTTGAAGCATGAACTGACAGGAGATGACTTTGTTTCTTTAAGACTATTAGAAATAACAACAAGGGGAGGCCGTTCAGCCCCTTTGAGCTTGCTCCACCATTCTATGGAATTGCGGCTGATCCGACATTCCTGATTCACTTTTCTGCCTGTTGCCCATGACCCTCGATTCTGCTCCTGTACAAGAAGCTGAAACATCCAGAAGGACTCTGCCCTCCAGCTCTCTGGGGCAAGGAGTTCCAAGGAGAAGAAATTCCTCCTTAGCTCAGTCTTAACTTGGTGCTCCTTTTATTCTGAGACTATGCTCTCTGGTCCTAGACTCTTCCCTGAGGGGAAACATTTCTCTCAGCATTGACCTTGTGAATCTGATGTGTTTCAGTGAGATCACCTCTCATTCTTCTAAACTCCAATGAGTGGAGTCCCGATCTGTTGAATCTTTGCTCATCAGACGGTTCCTCCATCCCAGAAACCATCCAAGTGAACCTTCTCTGAACTGCCTCCAACAAAATGATACCCTTCCTTAAATAACGGGACCATAAACTGCTCACAGTGCTCCAGATGTGGTCTCCCCAGCACCTTATTCAGTTGCAGTAAGACTTCCCTACTCTTATACTCCAACCCCCTTGAAATAAGGGCCAACATTCCTTTCCCCTTCCTGATTCCCTGTGAGCTAGCTTTGTGTTTCATACACAAGCTCCCCCTAAATTGCTTTGTGTTGCGACTTTTTTTGCAATTTTCTCTATTTAAATAAAGTTCTGTTCTTTTGTTCTCCCTTCGAAAATCAGCAGCTCCACATTTTCCCACACTTACTCCATTTGCCCATTAACTTAACCTATTAATACCTCTGTGTAAATGTTTTTTTTCCCGATATAACTTTGTCCATCTATATTTCTGTTATTGTCAAATTGAAATCCCGTGTTTTTGGTTGGGTATGCACTGTTATATCATCAGCAAGTTTACTTTCCAGGAGAATAGAGGCGATTTCCTGCGCTGCGCTGACATTGAAATTCTCTCATTGAGCACAGCCACTGACAGTGCTTGGCCTGTTGTTGATGCTGGGAATTGTCAGGACAACTGCTAACAAAGCATCTGGTGTAGGCAGTCAATAACTGGGAGCTCGATTACAACCTCACAGTCAGTTAACAATAATGGTATTAGTCAGGGACAATAAAAATCACCACTCTGCTATTCCCTCAGCATTGGTAATGGTATAACTGCATCAGTTGCAGAACCTTTGAACAGTTCCAGAAAAGGGGCTGTTATTTTGCCTTTTAAATTGCTCATCAGACCTAAATCTCTCCTTTTTTATTTGGAAAGAGGTCAGCTCATTGTTTGCCATTGTGTGCATCTGGATAACTTCCACCCATTCCCCCCGAAGAGAATGGGTGGAAGTTATGTGGGTGGGTGTGGGTGTATGTGTGTGGGTGGGTGTGGGTGTATGCATGTGCAGGGGAGGTAAGTGTTGTTTAGGTTGATGGAAGGATGGGGGTGGGGGGTGTGTGTGTGTGTGTGTGTGTGTGTGTGTGTGTGTGTGTGTGTGTGTGTGTGTGTGTGTGTGTGTTGTCTGAGCTGGGATAATTGAACTAGATGGACCATTAGTTTCACACTAATGTAACTCTATTTCCACTCGTCTGTACATGTGTATTTCCTGGTAACACAGGACGACTTCAGAATATTAAAGTATTTACAACTAAACCTGTCCTGCACTCCTCATTTCTCTTTATAAAAGATTACTATGTCAGTGAGCCACGTTTTAGAAATATCCTACTTTACATTCACTAAGTACAAAAACACATTGTGCTGTGTCAGCTCTACATCATCTCTACTGTTTCCTTATTGACTCCGATGTTGGACAGCACAGCAGAAGGCCAGTCAGCCTGCTGTTCATGTTGGCCCACAAGGATCTGATGACGCTAATCCCGTTTTGCAGCCCTTGGCCCATTACTTTGGAAGCTGTGACATCACGAGCGAATGTCTAAATCTACTGACTCAACCGCCCTTTCAGGCAGCGAGTCTCCCACCGCCCGCACCCTGAGTTGAAAAAGAAACTTCTCCATTTGGCCTTTTACCTCTATCTTTAAATCTGTGTCCCAGGTTCCTGACCCCTATTCTAAGGGACAGGCCTATCTCTGCCTGCCATAATCTTATACAGATCTATCAGGTTCCCTCTCTACTTTTTCCATTCTAGCTTTTCCAATTTCTCCTCCTAGCTCCTTCAGCCCAAGGCAACATCCTGGTAACTCTTCTCTGCATCCTCTCCAGTGACATCACTTTGTCCCTATTGTGTGGAGACCGATATTACACACGGTACTCCAGCTGTGGCCAAACCAGCGATTTACATCGTTCCAGGAAAGCCTTGTATATCGCTGCCTTGGCTAATAAAGGCAAGTATCCCATATACCTTCTCAACTGCTTTATCTCCATGCCCTGCTAATGTCCCGGATCTGTGGCTATGAACACTAAGGTCCCTTTGACCATCAGCACTCTCCAGGGCTCATATCATTCAGAGTGTAATCCCTTCACTTGTTAGCCTTCCCAAGGACATGACCTCCCAGTTTTCCAGGTTGAATTCCATTGTCCAGTGTTCTGTCCAGCTGACTAGGCCATTGGGATCCTCCTGTAGTTTACAAATCATCATCCTCATTATTTCCTCCTTGATCAATTTTCATTACAATTGCAAACTTCTTGATCTCACAGTCTATGTTCAAATCCTAAATCTAAATCTAAATCTAAATAGTTAATGTACATTAGAAGCAGCAAGAGCCCCAACACTGAGCCCTGTGGAACCTCACTGGAAAAAGGCCTCCAATCACAGAAACCTTTTCCTCACATCATCCTCGGTTTCCTCCCTCTCAGCCTAGTTTGGAATCAGTGTGCCACTTTGCCTTGGTTCCCATGGACTCATTCTTTCTTGATCTGTCTGCCATGAAGAACCTTATCAAAAGCCTTTCGAAAGTCAATGTCGATGTTTCCAACATGTTCCTCTCATCCGCGTTCCTCAGAAAATTCGATCAAATATGTCTCTCACTATTCTTGATGGATCCATATTTCACACTCATAGATATATCCTGTTCCTCAGATTATTTCTAATTAGACTGAAATTAGACTGATTAGCCTGAAATTTCCTGGTCTATCCCCTCCTGATGATTTTAAACATGTGACATTGTTAGCAGTCCTGCATTCTTCTAGCGCCTGACTGTAAGGTGGCTTGGTCATCTCTACAAAGAGGGTGCCAGTTTTCTTTCTCTATTCTGATGAAGCACAAATCCAATATGTGACTGAATATTTTGGCACAGTTTCTTTAAAACCAGTAATTTCTAGATCACAGTTTCTGTTGGTGAAGATTTTCATTGGCACTCGAAAGGATTTCTACAGAGAATCTGACGAAAAGGGAACTTCACAGAATCCGAGTTGTTTCAGAGCAAAAGGGGGCCATTGAGCCCCTCATGCCTGCCTCAGTGTGGTGTGTGTGTGTGTGTGTGTGTGTGTGTCTGTCTGTCTGTCTGTCTGTCTTGCCCTAACTACTCGTTCATGTTGGTATGACAGTTGGGCACTGGATTGACGTTGTGCCTAAAACAGTTTGATTAGAACTAACTGGTATTTTCAGAAAATGCAGTTGAACAAGAATCTAATTGTACTTGTCAAAAAATCCTCACCTAGAATGTGTTGTGTATTGAAGCAATCTGCTTTTTTAGAGTTTTGTTTTATATTGTACTGTTATGCATTTTAGTCTGTTTTGTTTTATAATTCTGTTATTGTGTGTTTGACATAACTTGGCTTGTGTTTTTCTTGTCACTGTCTTTGTTTTGGTTGTGTATGGATTTGCAGACTATAAGAGAGGTTTCGGTGGCAAATATGGTGTTGAGACAGAAAACCAGGACAAATCTGCCGTCGGCTTCGATTACAAGGAAAAGCTGGCCAAGCACGAGTCTCAACAAGGCAGAGTCTGATGCCAGGCCTCGCTCTGGCTTCATAAAAATGCACTAAATTGAGAGCACATACCCCTTCAGTGGCATTTTCTTTCCAGTTCTACAATGGATATTAGAAGCAACTTTCTCCCCAAAATTTATTCAATTAATTCCGAGAAACAGTGGGGCTCATATGGAAAGTTCCGGAAGTGCTGACAGAGTTCTGGTGCCTTTTCCCCCACATGCTCCCCCTTCTAGGTCTGTCCGGTTTAAACCGGCCATGTGGTTCACGGGAGCCACCCATTTTCCTCCTCCAAACCACTTGATTTTCCCCAATAGTTCCTGATTCCCTCAACCCTGCAGCAAATTCCTCCCAAAATTTCCTAGTTGACCCTGTTGAATCTGCTGTTTTATAATATCTTGCATCAATGTTCAGACTACTGTGCCATGGAGAAATCTGATTGACATCTGTTTCTATCGTGTATCCATAACACACGTGGAAATGTGACAGTTTCAAATCTTGTTTTAGTGAAAGGTAAATGTTTATTTCAACGCGACACACTGACATTCTGTCCACAAACTCGATACCATGATTTAAATCCCCAATTCAGAAGTTATGCCAAAGAACATTGAGTAGAATCTTCCTCATAATCTGATTTCTAAACTATTAGCTGGAAGTCAAGCTGCTAATAAATAAACTTCCCACTTGGCTAATACAAATGTCCAGACTTTAAGCTACAATGCTGCCATCTACTTGACAATGTTTAAGATTGCCCAGGTATGTCCTGTATACAAAAAGCAGGACAAATCCAACCTGACTAACTCCTGCCCCATCAGTCTCCCCTCAATCATCAGTAAGGTGATGAAAAGTGTCAGTGACAGAGCTACCAAGCAGCACCTGCTCAGCTATAATCTGCTCAGTGACGCCCAGTTTGGGTTCCCCCAGGGTCACTCCGCTCCTGACCTCATTATAGCCCTTGGGTCAAACATGACTCTTAAAAGCCTGTCCACCATCTACACGGCACAAGTCAGGAGTGTGATGGAATACTCCCCACTTGTCTGGATGAGTGCAGCTCCAACAACACTCAAGAAGCTTGACACCATCCAGGGATAAAGCAGCCACTTGATTGGCACCAGATCCACAAGCATCCTCTCCCTCCCCCACCGACGCTCAGTAACAGCAGTGTGTACCGTCTACAAGATGCACTGCAGAGATTCATGGAAGATCCTCAGACAGCACCTTCCAAACTTACAACCACTTCCATCGAGAAGGACAAGGGCAGCAGATACATGAGAACACCACCCCCTGCAAGTTCCCTCCGAGCCCCTCACCATCCTGATTTTGAAATATATCGCCGTTCCTTCAGTGTTGCTGTGCCAGAATCCTGGAAATCCCTCCCTAAGGGCATTGTGGGTAACCCCAAAGATTCAAGAAGGTAGCTCACCACCATCGCCACCTCGGGGGGGGGGCAACTAGGAACGGGTAATAAATCCTGATCCGGCCAGCAACACCCATGTCCCACAAATGGATAAAAATAAAAGCACCTTGTGTTGGGAGGTAAGCTGAGTGTGTGAAGAGCTGGTGATGTCAGTGCTGTAGCAACATCACTGTATGATGGAAGGGGTGGTGTCAGAGATCGGACGCACCATGACCATGGTAACATCAACCCACAGGAGTATAGGAAGTAATCTCTTTCAAACTGAAGATCTTGAGGGGTTTGGGAAAGGGTGGTTCCTTTTCTGGGAGAGACTGAAACAGTGCTTCAAAATGAGATGAGAATTTCCTTTCTCTCGGAGTGTCATTCGGATGTGAAATTCTCTCCCCAGAGGGTACTGCTGTTTAGATTCAATTGGTTAAGATTCCCTACGGTGTGGAACCAGGCCCTATGGGGGTTAGAGGCTCCATGAGTGATGTCTGAAAGACAATGGGGGTGGGGGGGGGGGGGGGGGGGGGGAGAGGGGATGTGAGCAGAGAATAAACAGAAAGTGGGTTTGAAATTCTAATCAAATCAGATATGATCTCATTGAATGATGGGATTGGCTTGAAAGGACTGAATTCCCTGATCCCTGATCCCTGATCCCTGAACCTGATCAGCTCAGCTTTATTTGGTGGAGAAGAGATTTCTCAGTCTGGGGATGGATAGAAATGATATAACCTTGATCATCCAATTAATTTCTGACCCCAAGAGGGGGATAAGTAATTTTCTGGCTAAATGCCTCCAAAGGTCTGTGCTACAAACTGGTGCATTTATTTGTCATTGTCCTGTTGAACCTGTAGACTTTATTTCTGCTTGTATGTTTATGTTGATCAAGCCAATCAGCACCTGTTCCCCTGATAGACTGGCCCTCAGCATGGCTGTAGTAATCAGGTCATTCATTCCAACATCTCATTTACTTTCCTCTGATAAACTGATCAATTTCAAAAGGCACAAAGCCACAAAGCTCGATCAATAATGCACATCATTATAAATCTCCTCTTTGGATCTGACCTTACTGAGCCTATTCCAATCTTGGCTGTATGTTTTGCATTCTGTTTGGCTGCCTCATTGAATGATGCATGGTCACTCCCTTTATTTCTGAATACCTCTTGTGTGGCTGCACCTTATTCTCTCATCTCTTTATTTCAGATTATTCTAAGGGATTTGGTGGCAAATATGGAGTTCAAAAAGATCGGATGGATAAGGTGAGTGACTGCAATGAACTGTCTTCTATGTCAATGTAGCGCGCACAGCCACTCCATCACTCAGTCACAATGCAACTATCCAACAAGACAACACTGATTCATTCAGTTATAACATCCTGATAACTCCTACAACATGGTGCTAACATTAAAACCATGTGATTTCCTGGGAAAGGGAAGAATCTGGAATCTCCCTGTTGTATCAGAGTCTGAATGGGTTAATGATAAATTCCTTAAGCATCACACATTACGATGATGCCCACAAACTGGGGCAAGGTAAAGCTTGGGATCTCCAAGGAGGTAAGTCTGATCATCTGGGACTTGCTTATTCTCTGTGACAATGTCTACCACATCAGTGTAACTTGTACCTAGTTGCTGTCTTGCAATAAACACCATCTTGTTTTGTCTTGTTTGATCACTAAGTGACTGTCTTCAATCACATTTGACCTTGTCAAGCCCAACCAGGGAAGGGAATGATGGCAGCAAATCCACCAAGAGCTCATCCGATATCAGCAAATGGTGGTGATTCGTTTTATAACTGATCAATCTGAGACAGGTACAGCTGAGAACAGAAGTGAGTCAAACAGTCAGGGCAGGCAGGGACAAGGTAAAGAATAAGGTAGGACTAATAAATTAAACTGCATTTATTTCAATGCAAGGGGTCTAACAGGGAAGGCAGATGAACTCAGGGCATGGTTAGGAACATGGGACTGGGATATCATAGCAATTACAGAAACATGGCTCAGGGATGGGCAGGACTGGCAGCTTAATGTTCCAGGACACAAATGCTACAGGAAGGATAGAAAGGGAGGCAAGAGAGGAGGGGGAGTGGCATTTTTCAGAAGGGATAGCATTACAGCTGTGCTGAGGGAGGATATTCCTGGAAGTTATTTGGGTGGAACTGAGAAATAAGAAAGGGATGATCACCTTATTGGGATTGTATTATAGATCTCCCAATCGTCAGAGGGACATTGAGAAACAAATTTGTAATGACATCTCCGTTATCTGTAAGAATAATGGGGAGGTAATGGTAGGGATTTTAATTGTCCAAACATAGAGTGTGACTGCCATAGTGTTAAGGGTTTAGATCGAGAGGAATTTGTTAAGTGTGTACAAGACAATTTTCTGATTCAGTATGTGGATGTACCTACGGGAGAAGGTGCAAACTTTAACCTACTGTTGGGAAATAAGGCAGGGCAGGTGACTGAGGTGTCAGTGGGGGAGCACTTTGGGAGCAGCGACCATAATTCTATTCGTTTTAAAATAGTGTTGGAAAAGGATAGACCAGATCTAAAAGTTACAGTTCCAAATTGGAGAAAGGCCAATTTTGACGGTATTAGGCAAGAACTTTCAAAAGCTGATTGGAGGCAGATGTTCGCAGGTAAAGGGACGGCTGGAAAATGGGAAGCCTTCAGAAATGAGATAACAAGAATCCAGAGAAAGTATATTCCTGTCAGGGTGAAAGGAAAGGCTGGTAGGTATAGGGAATGCTGGATGACTAAAGAAATTGAAGGTTTGGTTAAGAAAAAGAAGGAAGCATATGTCAGGAATAGACAGGGTAGATCGAGTGAATCCTTAGAAGAGTATAAAGGAAGTAGGAGTACACTTAAGAGGGAAATCAGGAGGGCAGAAAGGGGACATGAGATAGCTTTGGCAAATAGAATTAAGGAGAATCCAAAGGGTTTTTACAAATACATTTAAGGACAAAGGGTAACTAGAGAGAGAATAGGGCCCCTCAAAGATCAGCAAGGTGGCCTTTGTGTGGAGCTGCAGGAGATCAGTAATTACTGTGGAAAAGGATATGGAAGATATAGACTGTAGGGAAATAGATGGTGGCATCTTGAAAAATGTCCAGATTACAGAGGAGGAAGTGCTAGATGTCTTGAAATGCATAAAAGTGGATAAATCCCCAGGACCTGATCAGGTGTACCCTAGAACTCTGTGGGAAGCTAGAGAAGTGATTGCTGGGCCTCTTGCTGAGATTTTTATATCATTGACAGTCACAGGTGAGGTGCCGGAAGACTGGAGACTGGCTAACATGGTGCCACTGTTTAAGAAGGGTGGTAAGGACAAACCAGGGAACTATAGACCAGTGAGCCTGACCTCGGTGGTAGGCAAGTTGATGGAGGGAATCCTGAGGGCAAGGATGTATGTGTATTTGGAAAGGCAAGGATTGATTAGGGATAGTCAGCATGGCTTTGTGGGTGGGAAATCATGTCTCACAAACTTTGTTACTTCTTCAAAAAACTCAACCAAGAGGATTGATGAGTGCAGAGCGGTAGATGTGATCTAAATGGACTACACTAAGGCATTTGGCAAGGTTCCCCACAGGAGACTGATTAGCAAGGTTAGATCTCATGGAATACAGGGAGAAGTAGCCATTTGGATACAGAACTGGCTCAAAGGTAGAAGACAGAGGGTGGTGCTGGAGGGTTGTTTTTCAGACTGGAGGCCTGTGACCAGTGGAGTGCCACAAGGATCGCTGCTGGGTCCACTACTTTTTATCATTTATATAAATGATTTGGATGTGAGCATAAGGGTATAGTTAGTAAGTTTGCAGATGACACCAAAATTGAAGATGTAGTGAACAGCAAAAAGGGTTACCTTGGGGTTACAACAGGATCTTGATCAGATGGGCTAATGGGCTGAGAAGTGGCAGATGGAGTTTAATTCAGATAAATGCGAGGTGCTGCATTTTGGGAAAGCAAATCTTAACAGGGCTTATACACTTAATGGTAAGGTCCTAGGAAGTGTTGCTGAACAAAGAGATCTTGGAGTGCAGGTTCATAGCTCCTTGAAAGTGGAGTTGCAGGTAGATAGGATAGTGAAGAAGGCGTTTGGTATGCTTTTCTTTATTGGTCAGAGTATTGAGTACAGGAGTTGGGAGGTCATGTTGCGGCTGTACAGGACATTGGTTAGGCCACTATTGGAATATTGCGTGCAATCCTGGTCTCCTTCCTATTGGGAGGATGTTGTGAAACTTGAAAGGGTTCAGAAAAGATTTCCAAGGATATTGCCAGGATTGGATGATTTGAGCTACAGGGAGAGGCTGAACAGGCTGGGGCTGTTTTCCCTGGAGCATCGGAGGCTGAGGGGTGACCTTATAGAGGTTTACAAAATTATGAGGGGCATGGATAGGATGAATAGGCAAAGTCTTTTCCCTGGGGTGGGGGAGTCCAGAACTAGAGGGCATAGGTTCAGGGTGAGAGGGGAAGGATATAAAAGAGAGCTAAGGGGCAACATTTTCACACAAAGGGTGGTACGTGTATGGAATGAGCTGCCAGAGGATGTGGTGGAGGCTGGTACAATTGCAACATTTAAAAGGCATCTGGATGGGTATATGGTTAGGAAGGATTTGGAGGGACATGGGCCGGGGGCTGGCAGGTGGGACTAGATTGGGTTGGGATATCTGGTTGGTGTGGACGAGTTGGACCATAGGGTCTGTTCCGTGCTGTATATCTCTACGACTGTCTGACTCTAAGCTCTGTCCATTTGGTCCATCTTCCCCATCCTATCACTATGAACGGCTTACCCAGTGTCACTCCCCTGCCTTCTCCCTGTAATGCTGCACATTCTTCCTTTTCAAATAAGCATCTTGCTTCTTTCTCAAAGCCTGCACCCCATCCTCTGGTATTATAGTGCAGACCCCAACCATTTCTCACATGAAAAAGGTCTTCTTCATGTCTCTGTTGCTTCTTTAACTGATTATTTAAACATGTGCCTCCTGATCCCCAACTGTTCCACCAATGCAGTGATTTCTCAGTATCTGCTCTGCCCAGACCTCTCTGATTTTGAACACCTCAATCAAATCTCCCCTTCAGTCTGGAGAACAGCCCCAGCTGCTTCCTCCTGTTGATGTAACTGAAGTTCCTCACTCAAAGGTTCCTGCACTGTCTCCAACACCTTCACCTCATGCTCCTGATGCCCACTCCAGCTGAAGGTGAACCAGTGTCTGATACAAGTTCAACTCGACTTCCCTGCTCCTGTACTCGGCTCCTGTCACTGAATCCTGTCTACGTTATTAATGGCTCTCTCCAGCTGCCCTGTCTGCTAGTATTCTGATATTGTGGCTGTTTGTGATATCTTGCAGTTGAACCTGTGAATGACGAGTGAGTTTGGATAAAAAGAAATGTAAATTTTAATCCAAAATTCTTTAACATGATAGTGAAGATGTCTGGAATTGATTGATGCAGATAGCATCATTGGAAGAGGCTGAAACAGAAATTGTTGGAAAAATGCCAGGTTCTGAAGAAAGTATCAGTGGACCCAAAATATTAATTCTGCTTTCTCTCCCACAGATACTGCTGAGCTTTTCCAGCAATTTCTGTTTTTGTTTCTGATTTCCACACCTGAAGTTCTTTGTTTTTTTTTCATTGGAAAAGATTATTTGGTTCTTCGAGTCAGTACTGACTTTAAATTGGAGCTGTTTCCCCTGTGCCCCTTTCCAATTGCTTGTTTTATCCTTTACAGGATCTCTCAATGTTGTGACTGTTGTGCGCGTGGTCATGAATGTCCTGTCCTTTTAATATTGCTCAGTTTATCCCTCAGCAACTGAATCACCGTCGTTGAATATAATCTTCTTGTTTTAATAACCCCCAATTTCAGTTTGTTGCACTATGGGTTTTTAAAGCTGGGATTGACTGAGAGACTCTAGGCTGTACCTGATTGTAAAGGCTGCTGCATCCTTTTTGTAATTGGACATTACAAACCTGGCCAAATGTCAGCTGTCCCCAAGCAAAGTCCTGTTGATTATTGGAAGTGAAGTTGCTTAGCAACATTTGATATTCTGGTTTAATATTTATCCAATAAAACTGCGTTTGTCTCCTATTTTCCCACTTCCTCTCTTCCTCTCCATTCAATAATCAGATCTCGAAAACTTCTGTATCACCTAACTCCTTTCTGCTTTAAAATTGAGCCATTTGCCCCGAACTCTCAGACCAACAGAGGAGGTTGTTGGGCCTATTGCATGTATACTGGCCCTATGGAGTGGTCAGCCTCACCACTACCACCCTGCTCTGTCCCTGTAACCTTACACATTAATTTCCTTTCAGGGCCCTCCCCTCTCCGTATGAACCCCTTGTTCCTGCTCAGGAAGCCATGTCCCGGTTTACTGCCACTGGCCGTATTGGAAAAAAAAACAAAGTTCTTGACCACGTTCTCCTTGTTTAAACCTTAAATATGTGTTCCTGCCCCCACAAATCCTTGGACCATCAGCTGGTGGGAACAGTTTTCTGTCATCTATCCTATCCAAACCTGTCCTCCATTCTGATACAAGCCTCTGTAACCAGAGCTCCTACCTTAGCCAGTCCCACCCGCAGCCAGATCCCTGGAAGCATTCCTCTCCGTCTCTCCCTGTTGTCATATTTTGCATATAAAATAACAGCAGTGCTTCATTTATATTAAAAGCTCTATATTAATGTTAATTGTAATCCTCCATGGATTTACATCACATAATGATTAGTAAAACTGAGACATTAACAGTTCCTCACTTTGAGTTGAAAGTTATCAGTGTTAAGTTTAATATTTATATCACTGTTCAGTTAAGTTTGCTTTGACTCCCAACTTTAATTTTATTTGCTTTGCTTTTCCCTCTGCCCCTTCACTGTTGAGACTTTGAGACTGTGACCAGAGTTCGGGAAAATGCTGACTGAACACACTTGGGCACTCTTCAATGTTTATTTTGGGAGAGGGGAACAGCTCAACAAAGATGGAACCCCTGTCCCCTGCTTCTCAACGAATCTTAGTCTTCTAACGGAGGCTTTCATGTTGTGTTCTTGGTCACCTGCTCCACTTTTTACCAGGAAAATAGAATCATACAGTACAGAGAGGCCTTTCGGCCCATTAAGTCTGCATCACCAAAAACCACTCAATCTACACAAGCCCCACTTTTCCACACTTAGCCCATAGCCTTGAATTTTATGACATTTCAAGTGTTCAGACAAAGTACTGAAGTTGTGAAGTTTTCCCCTTCAACTCCCTTCCCAGGCAGTGCATTCCACACTCTGGATCAGTGGTGCTGGAAGAGCATCCAGCGAGCAGCGAAATCGACGTTTCGGGCAAAAGCCCTTCATCAGGAATAAAGGCAGAGAGCCTGAAGCGTGGAGAGATAAGCTAGAGGAGGGTGGGGGTGGGGAGAGAGTAGCATAGAGTACAATGCATGAGTGGGGATGGGGATGAAGGTGATAGGTCAGGGAGGAGAGAGTGGAGTGGATAGGTGGAAAAGGAGCTAGGCAGGTAGGACACGTCCGGACAAGTCATGGGGACAGTGCTGAGCTGGAAGTTTGGAACTAGGGTGAGGTGGGGGAAGGGGAAATGAGGAAACTGTTGAAGTCCACATTGATGCCCTGGGGTTGAAGTGTTCCGAGGCGGAAGATGAGGCGTTCTTCCTCCAGGCATCTGGTGAAGGAGCAGCGGTGAAGGAGGCCCAGGACCTCCATGTCCTCGGCAGAGTGGGAGGGGGAGTTGAAATGTTGGGCCACGGGGCGGTGTGGTTGATTGGTGCGGGTGCCCCAGAGATGTTCCCTAAAGCGCTCTGCTAGGAGGCGTCCAGTCTCCCCAATGTAGAGGAGACCGCATCGGGAGCAACGGATACAATAAATGATATTAGTGGATGTGCAGGTAAAACTTTGATGGATGTGGAAGGCTCCTTTAGGACCTTGGATGAAGGTGAGGGAGGAGGTGTGGGTGCAGGTTTTACAGTTCCTGCGGTGGCAGGGGAAGGTGCCAGGATGGGAGGGTGGGTTGCAGGAGGGGGTGGACCTGACCAGGTAGTCACGGAGGGAACGTCTTTGCGGAAGGCGGAAAGGGGTGAGCCGCACCCCATCCACACTCTGGGTGAAAACATTTTCCCTCAAATCCACTGAGAGTCTTTCACTTTGAAGTGATGTCCCCTTGTTATTGACCTTTGGCTGAGGGAAACAGTTGCTTCCTATTCCCCCGCCCACCCACCCCCTGTCCATTCCCCTGATAATCCTATACATCTCAATCATGTTCCCCTTTTAACCTTCTCTGCTCCACAGAAAACAACCTGAGCTTATGCAGCCTCCCATCTTTGCTGGAATGCTCCATCTCAGGCAACGTCCTGGTGAATCTCCTCTGCACCCCCTGCACTCCTATAGTGAGGTGACCAGAACTGCACACAGTACTCCAGCTGTGGCCTCACCAAAGTCCTGTACTGCTCCAACATCACCTCCCTACTCTTAGAATCGATGCCATGACTGATAACGATAATTGCCCTATCTGCCACTTTAACTATCCTGTTAAACTGCCATGCTACCTTCAGGGATCTGTGGGCAGACATCCCTAGATACTGCAGAGCTTACTCATGCCCTGTAGTTATTAATTACCCCCTTGTCATGTTCCTGCTTCCAAAGTACATCACCTCACATTTATCAGGGTTGAATTCCATCTGCCACTGATCTGCCCAATTGACCAATCCCTTTGTATCTTTCTGTAACCAAGTACCTCCTTCCTCATTGTCAAACATCTGGCCAATCTTGTACTTTTTACCTTCTTTATCACTTTCCCATATGGGACCTTGCGAAAGGTTTTGCTGAAATTCATATAAACTGCATCAACTACATTATCTTCATCAAAACACCTGATCGTCACCTCAATTCAATCGAATTTGACCTCCCTCTGCCAACACCACGCTGACTATCCCTGATCGAACCTTGCCTTTCCAAGTGGAGATTAATTCTCTCCTTCAGAATTGTCTCCAGTTATTTCCCTGTGACTGATGTCAGACTTATTGGTCTGTAATGCTGTGGTTAATGTTATTTCTCAGTAAAACAGGGTCTTGTTTGATACAATGGATCTGCTAGTGTTTGTAGAATATGTGCATTTTTTTGAGTCTGTTATAATTGAAGGTTTCTAATCAATAGCCTGAAAGAATTTGTGTTGACAAAGCTTTAAATTAGTTCACATATAACTGGAGAAAAAAATACCATTGTGAAGGTAGCAGCAGTAAACAAGGGCAGGGGTGGAGTTAGAGAGAAGCTGTTCTAATGTTGAACTACCTGATTACAGAGTGCTGCCTCCTTCGATGATGTCGAGCAGCTGTCTCCAGCCTATCAGAAAACGAAGCCGGTCGAAGCTGGTACGTATACATGTCACTCAGAGACCCCTGTCCAGAGCGATGCCTTTGGTTTAACGTGGTGCTGATATCATGGCTGGATCCTTGTGGCCTGATCTCCTGATCACTCCCAGCCCGTACCCAATTAGCTTCCCTGATCGTGGAGGCATTTCACTTTGTGGCTTGTAAAGACAAATCAAAGTTAAAGTTTTGGATCCAGTGACTCTTCCTCAGAACTGTTCTGAGGATCACCGGACCCGAAACATTAACTCTGATTTCTCTGCACAGATACTGCCAGACCTGCTGAGCTTTTCCAGCAACTTCTGTTCTTTCTGATTTACAGCATCTGCAATTCTTTGGTTTTCACTCTGTAGTTTGTCTTTCTCACATTTATGTAAATCGTTGGAAATCGCTGCTCTGTTGGCAGGCTCCTCGAGGTGTTTTTGGGAATCAGTGAGGATATCAATGAAACTTCACGATTGGCTGCATTCTCAAGCAGTTCTGAAGAAAACTTATGTCAGATTTGAAACATTATCTGTGTCTTCCTGTACAGAGGCTGCCAGACCTGCTAAGCTTCTCCAGCACTCTGTGTTCTTCTTCTTGGATTTACAGCATCCACAGTATTTTATCTTACTATAATTTTACTGTAATTTAGTCCATTCTGTCTGCTTTGCAGCCAATGCAAGTGCAAGTAGCATCCGTTCCAAGTTTGAGAACATTGCCAAAGTGAAGGAGGACGAGGATAGGAAGAAGGCAGAGGAGGAGAGAGCTCGGCGTCGGGCTACTGAGAAACAAGAACAGGAGGAAGCCAAGAGGAAGTTGGAGGTTGGTGACAAACCTTTGTACTTTGGCACTCTTGATGCTGATGCAGAACTGGCACCTGGTCAATCAGTCTGGGGTTTGAGCATTTTCTAGTCTAGAAATGGAGCAAACGAGAGCTGCTCGAATGTCTGGCTGGTTTCTGCTGGATGTAAACTTACGCTGAACCAAGCGGCTTTACCGTCCCAGAGGAATCGCTCTTTGTTTGACTGTAATCACCTTCCCTGGTGGGGGTGAAATCTCCGAGTACAGTGTTGAGTTTGAGGAGTGGCCCCTAATGAATGACCACAGGGTTATGTTGCTGGTTTTCAGTGTCTCTCAGTCTGGATCCAGGTTTTGGTTGCATTGTGACTGCCCATCCATCTATGTTTGACCCAATAGTACAAACTGTGGCTTCCAGCCAATACTGAAAGCAGAGGCTTGTATTTATACGGTACTTTTCCCAAACTCAGGATGTTCCAAACTGCTATGCAATAAACAAAACCTTTCTGAGGTGTAGTCACAGCTGCAGTATGGAAACCATTGCAGCCAATTTGTACACAGCCAGATCCCCCCAACCTGCAGTGAGCCAGTGACTAACTCACCTGCCACGGGCAACGTGCCAATAGAAGGTTTGGAATAGGAAACACAATAATTATTGACTAGTTGATCACTCCCGCATTGAATGCAATCCAAATTATGCCAAGAATCAAGTTAGTAATTTCAAAGAATTCAGTTCGTAGTTGTGATATTTATTTGGTTTTCTTGCTCTGTGACAAGCTGAGAATGTTCTAAAAGAAAGATTTGAAATTCAATGGCACTTTCAAATATCCCAAAGCATTTGACAGCCAGCAGATACTTTGGAAGTGTTTGCTCTGTTGTAAGGCAGGAAGCACAGCTGCATATTTGTACACAAGCAGAAATGTGACAAGTAAACAAAGAGCTGCGGGTGCTGGAAATCTGAAACACACCCAGAAATTGCTGGAAAAACCCAGCAGGTCTTACAGAATCTGTGCAGAGAGAAACCGAGTTAACATTTCAACCCCAGTGAAACTTTGTCAGGAATGATTCAATTCTGTCCAGAGAGTTGTAACCAGACTGAAATCGTTAATCGCTGAAAATGTGTTGCTGGTTAAAGCACAGCAGGTTAGGCAGCATCCAAGGCACAGGAAATTCGACGTTTCGGGCATAAGCCCTTCACCTGAAATCGTTAATTCTCTGTCTCTATCTCCACAGAACCTGACAGAGCTGTAATGTGATAGTGATGTGGGTGATCAATGTTTAGATGAAGTTATGGTGGTGTGTTCGATCTAACCCACTTTCTGATGAGCAGTTCCAGTGAAGTGATGAGGAATAAGAGGCAGACAGTTGATGTTGGGTGGGTGTGAGGTTGTAGTGTTTTAATGGGTTAAAATGCTGCTACAAGCTTTGGGCTTTATCAGAAATCTGTAAGAATTTCTCAGTGAGACTTCAGATACTGGGGTCTGCTGTTTGATTCATTCATGGTATGAGTGACATGTTACCTTTGGATGACCGATCTGCTGATGGTGCTGTCAATCTGGGGGTTCAGGACATTAACCCAGGGCCCAGTGAGGATGAGTGATTTGGTTCCATGGTTTTCATGAAGAATGTGAAGAAATGAGAAAGTTGTCAAAGCATTATTCCTTAGATATGTAAAAAGGTTCAAACACAGTTATGGTTATGGATTATAGGATTTTGAATTAAATTGTTCAATAAAGATTTTTCCCACTTATAGGAGACTGTAGGTCAGGGAAATATGGCCTTAACAGAGCACTAGGCTAATTAGGAAGAGAAGAAATATTTCCTATCCTGAAGGTATTACATATGTGAGTTGTTCCAAAGTGAAATGCTAGATAAATTGATAATCTTGGGTTCAGATTGAATAGCATGGGATCAATGGCTCACAGTATCTCTCTAATACTCCTGTCAGTCTCTATGATGGATTGTCATTGAACCATGATGAAGAGTGAGAGAGAGCCATTGCTGCTGGATAGAGCTGAGCTTCTGGTCAGTCAAGGTCTCTCCAGTGACAGGAGAGAGTCTGAATGACCAACTGCTGTTTCCGTTTTCTGATTGACTGATTGTTCATTGTATTGTTCATAGGATATTACTCTGTGAGTGTTAACTGTAAGTATTTAGACCTGGAAAGGTGCCACATAAATGTCCATGCTTTAGCACCATCATGTTAAGCCGATTAACATTGCTATCTTTCAACTAAATGTTTCTAAAGATATTGTTCCATTCACATTTAGCTACTTATTCTAAGTTATTTATTTAAATGGAAAGACTGTGGGGAGCTCATTTATGATTTGGAAGTATGAGCTTAAAGCTGCTCTTTGTTAGATTAAACAATTAAACGTTTCAGGATAAGATGATGCAATGATTACAAATATGGTGATTGTTTTTAAATGAATTATGGTAAGTAACTGATTTAATTTCCTCATTATCTGGTTGGCATGGATGAGTTGGACTGAAGGGTCTGTTTCCGTGCTGTACATCTCTGATATATTCCGAGGTTGTGGTCCCTACTATGGTAATGAGGTCTGTCTACAACACAACAAGGAACCCAATAAACTTGAAACACCTTGAGAAGCCCAGGTGCTGTGGAGGTGGCTATAAAAATGTGGATCTGCCGGTGTAGGACATGGTGAAAAGTCACATGATCCCAGATTATAGTCTAACCAAGTTCGACAAAGGGGCAGCGCTCTGAGAGCTTCTGATTTCAAACCAACCTGTTGGACTATAACCTGGCGTCATGTGACTTCTCATCTTGGCTATAAAAATGCAAGTTTGCATGGACTTGTCACCAGGTCCCCCATGTAGAGTTGGAGCTGGAATCTGGTAAATGCCAAACTGAGATTTTAGTATCGGAATATTTAATAATTCATCTCAGCAAAGATTTTGTAAATGCATCTTGATTGTAGCTGAACTCAATTCAAACCCTTTATGAATAAGTGTAAAAGGAATTCTTGTATTCAAGTAACAACAAAGAGAAACATTTATTAGAAATCTTTACTGTTTCAAAAGAAATGATGAAATTGGGGGGGACAACCATGAGAATTATTGGATGATTCCCTTAATTTTTGATTCCGTTTATTTCTACTGATAAGTGAACTGTGAAAATATTATTTCTGAACAATAAGTGTATTAACATGAAATATTTTTTCTTTTTGTAAAGCAGGAGCAAGAATTCACAAAGAACCAGCCCCCTGCATCCCGGGAGCCCCCTGCATCCCGGGAGCCCCCTGCTTCCCGGGAGCCCCCTGCTTCTCGGGAGCCCCCTGCTTCTCGGGAGCCCCCTGTATCCCAGGAACCTGTTTCCGCTCCCGCTCCCGCTCCAGCTCCAGCTCCAGCTCCAGCTCCAGCTCCAGCTCCAGCTCCAGCTCCAGCTCCCGCTCCAGCTCCTGTGAAGGAGCAGCGATCACCTAGTCCAGTTTATGAGGTGAATAGTGTTTTTAATATTCAATCGCTATCTCTCTTAATTGTTTATCTGGAAATTCATTTCAGGGACGTTGTTTATTCATTAAAAAAGTTAGATAAAAGAAAGAAAGAATGTAGATTAGATTAGATTCCCTACAGTGCAGAAACCGGCCCTTCGACCCAACAAGTCCACACCAACCCTCTGAAGAGTAACCTACCCAGACCCATTTCCCTCTGACTAATGCACCTAACACCATGGGCAGTTGAGCATGGCCAATTCACCTGACCTGCACGTCCTTTGGACTGTGGGAGGAAACTCACGCAGACACTGGGAGAATGTGTGTACTCCAAATAGACAGTTGCCCAAGGCTGGAATCAAACCTGGCCCCCTGGCGCTGAGAGGCAACAATGCTAACCACTGAACCATCCTGCTGCTCCCATGCAAAAAAAATCTCAAGCAAGGGGCAACACATATTGGATCTGAAAAGGGAGAGAATGAACATGCTACACATCCTGGGGAACAGGGGAACAATAAAGAACTCGGCAGCTAGTTTATTACTGTGCAACCCTATGGGAAAACATAACAGCAGCTAATGCTATTTGAACCTCCCTGAAGTCCGATTTTATTAAAATCTGATTTTCTTTTTCCCTCTCTGTGGAACAATACTAGACCAAAGGTTGCACAGCTTGTTAGTAGCTCACAACTGAGGAATTGAGACAATTTGAGACATCGTTTTGCCCCTGATATCTCTTGAGGTATCACATGTGAGTATACCCTCCAACTGTGTGGAGGTAGTGGTCCAGTCCAAGAATGAAGACCCAAGAGAATAGGGTACTCAGTATTGATCCACCCATCCTCGGAAGGTTTGCTAACGTGACCACTAGCCTTTAACCGATTTCCTCTTGTGAAACAATCGTTTCTTAAAACAATTGTTTTCCAAAACTTTTGTAACCAATGCACAAAAATGAATAAAGGTGAAATACTGCAGATATTTGGAATCTGGAACAAACATGGAATTCTGGAGAAACTCAGCAGGTCTGGCAACAGAGGGAAAGCAAAGTTAACATTTCGAGTCTGGTATGACTCTTCCAAATTGAAATGTGTTGGAAAATAGATTTTTAAAAATACTTTTGACAGAGGCAGAGGAGCAGCAAGAGGGCAAATGGTGCATAAACCCAACACAAAAGGTAAAGAGGTGATCGAGTCATAGAGAAGCAAACATAAAAGGGAGATGAAGGATGGTGACTGTAGGACAGTTAGGGAAAGTTAATGATCCATTCCCACTTTGGATAATTGTGTACAACCATTCAGTCAGTAGGAAGGAATCAATATGGAATGCAAGTTGTAACAGGTTTGAAATATTCCCAATTTAATAGGAGCCCCCTGCCCAGGAAGAGCCTGTCTATGAGGTTGAACCTGCCTACAGCAGTGAGCAGCCACAATACCAAGAGACAACATATGAACAAGAAGCAGTTTATCAGATGCCGGATGAGAGTCAAGCTTACCAAAGAGGTAATGGCAAATACACAGTTTTAACCTTTGCTTCCCAAGGTCCTGAAATAGAAAGTACAGTGTTAAATTATTTACATTTTCTTGCATTTAATATTAGAATGTTTTCTGCTTTATAAGGGAGGAAAATCCTATTATAAAGGAGGATCTTTTTAAAAAGATTTGAACATTTTTGTTTGAATTGTTTCCCATTCCAGCTTGTGTGGTCTTTTCCAGATGAACCCACTTATGCTGAATATGGGAATGAGTATGGGATCACAGCCGTGGCGTTGTATGACTACCAGGCTGGTGAGTGTGTGGCTGCAGCTCTCTGTCCTCCCTAATGTGGCCCGTTTACAGACAGGAGCACTGGGGAAGGTTTGCTAGAGCAGTATCAGAGCTCTGAGGGATAGTTGAGAGCAATCAGGATGGACTGAACAGATTCAGACACTTTCCTCAAGAAAACAGAAAGTTGGATAGTGAATAAATGGAGATATTTAGGATGGTGAAAGGAAAGGAGTGTGAGGGTGAAGAAGGATGTTAGCTCCTGCTAAAGTAGAAACAGTGCAGGTTGAGCTTAGAAACACCAAGGGGTTTCTATTAGAAAACAATAGTCTGGGCTTATATTGGCCCCTAGCATATTGGGAAGGCATTAAAAAGAGAATTCAATATGCAAATAATAACAGTACAGCTGTAATACTGAGTAACTTCAGTCTGCATATAGATTGGACAAATCAAATCAGTAACAGCAGTGTGGAGAAGGAATTCTTGAAGTGCATAAAGACTAGTTTTATGAATCAATATATTGAGGAACCAAATGGAGAGAGGTTACCTTGACTGGGGAGTTTGTAATGGGAAAGGAATAATTGGCAGTCTAGTTGTGCGTGGGCTCTTGGGGAAGTGTGACACAATAGGATAGAATTCTTCATTAGAGTGGAGAGTGGTGTAATTGTTTCAGAGACTGGTATGGGGTGTGAGTTTACTCAGATTATTGGGGATTGTTATTTAAAGTGGTAGGCAATGGCAAACATTTAAAGAATGCACAAACCAACTGCGAAACGTTCATTCCAGTTTGGCATAAAACTAAAAGATGGCGCATGGTCAAACTATGGCTAACAAGGGAAGTTACGGACAGTATTAAATTCTCAAACATAAAACAATAGAGTTGAGGATTGAGAAGAATTTAGAATCCAGCAAACGCAGACAAGAAGACTGATGAAGAGGGACAATGCACTGTGTGACTAAACTTGCGGGTGACATAGAATCTGCCAATAGGTATAAATATGCAAAGAGAAAAGAAATCAATAACGATGAATGTGGGTTCCCAACAGTCAGAAGAAACAGGGGACAAAGAGAGAGCAGACCAATTCAATACATAAAAACAAAATAAAGAGCTGTAGATGCTGGAAATCTGGCAAAAACAAATTTCTGGAGAAACTCAGCAGGTCTGGCAGTATCTGTGGAGAGAAAGCAGAGTTAGTATTTTGGGTCCTCTCTGAAGAGGGCCACTGGACTGGAAACATTAACTGTGATTTCTCTCCATAGATGCTGCCAGACCTGCTGAGTTTCTCCAGCAGTTTCTGTTTTTCCTTCAATTAAATATTTACTTCTGGTTCTGTCTTCACAAAAATCACAAATAACATCCCAAAGTAACATCACAAGTACCATTCCAGGTAACATCCCAAATATATCGGATAACACAGGACCGAATGGGAAGGAGGAATTAAAAAAAAAATTATTAGTGACGACAAAATGTTGGGCAAACCAATGGAATTAAAGGCATATCTATCGCCAGGGCCTGATCAGCTTTGTCCCAGACTACTTAAGGAAGTGGCCCCAGAAATAGCAGGTGCAGCAGTGGTCATCTTCCACACTTGTATAGACTCTGGAATTGTTCCTGTGGTTTGGTGGGGGGAGGGAGTAGCAAATGTCACCCCACTCATTAAAAGGGAGGCAGAAAAAAATAGGAAATTATTGACGAGTTAGTTTGATATCGATAGTGGGGAAATTGCTAGAGTGAGCAGGGCGGCACGGTGGCTCAGTGGTTAGCACTGCTGCCTCACAGCGCCAGAGACCTGCGTTCAATTCCCGCCTCAGGCGACTGACTGTGTGGAGTTTGCACATTCTCCCCGTGTCTGCGTGGGTTTCCTCCGGGTGCTCCGGTTTCCTCCCACAGTCCAAAGATGTGCGGGTCAGGTGAATTGGCCATGCTCAATTGCCCGTAGTGTTAGGTAAAGGGGTAAATGTAGGGGTATGGGTGGGTGCGCTTCGGCGGGTCAGCATGGACTTGTTGGGCCGAAGGGCCTGTTTCCACACTGTAAGTAATCTAATCTAATCCATTTGAAACAATTTACCAGCAAAGCACTTGGACAGAATCAGCTTGCCCTTACAAAGGGGGAAAGTTGTAATTCCATACAGATCTGCTGGAATGTCTTGAGGATCTCATTAATAGACTGGAAAAGACGGAGCATGTAGTTTACTTGGATTTTCAGAGTGCTTTTGATAAGGATCCACATAAAAAACTGCCAAATAAAAATTAAAGTACATGGAATGGGGATGGTGTACTGAACTGGTTGGCAGATGGAAAACAACAGAAATTAAATTGTTCAGAGTGACAGGGAGTGACTAGTGGACCCCAGTTAGTCACAATATACGTTAGATGAGGGAAGTAAATGTAATTTCTCCAAATGTTCAGATAAAGTAAGGCTTGGGAGGGAGGGGAATCTCAGGAGGATGCAGAGATCCTTTAGGAGAAAGTGAGGACTGCAGATGCTGGAGATCAGAGCAGGAGAATCGACGTTTCGGGCGTGAGCCCTTCTTCAGGAATGAGGAAGAAGGGCTTATGCCCGAAACGTCGAATTTCCTGTTCCTTGGATGCTGCCTGACCTGCTGCGCTTTTCCAGCAACACATTTTCAGCTGCAGAGATCCTTTAGTGGTGATTTGGATAGGCTAAGAAAATGGGCAAACGCGTAGCAGTCAATGTGGATAAATGTGTAGTAGTAAAACTAGGATTAAATGGTGATAGATTGGCAAAGGGTGAGATGTAAGGAGACCTGTGTGTCTTCATACACCAGTTGCTGAAGTTAAGCGTGCAGGCAGTGAGGAAGGGAAATGGTACATTGGCCTTCACAGCGAGAGGCTTTGAGTACAGGAGCAGGGAGGTCTTGCTGCAATTATACAGGGCCTGGAGTTTTGGCCTATTTAGCTAAGGAAGGATGTTCTGGTGATGGAGGGAATGTGGTAAAGGTTTCCCACTGGGATTCCCAGGGTGCCTGGATTGATGTTTGGACCTTGGTTAGGACTAGAAGAAGAATGAGGCAGGGGGTCTCATACCAACCTTTAACATTCAAACAGGAAGGATGTTCCCGATGATCAGGAAGTCTGGAACCAGGGTCGCAGTCTCAGGATGAAGATAAGCCTCTAGAGCTGAGATCAGGAGAAAGACCGGGAGGAACCTCTTTCCTTGGATAGTGGGGAGCCTGCAGAATTCTCAACCACAGGAAACACTGAATGTTGTCAGGAAGGAGTTAGATCTTGTTCTTAGAATTAAAGGGCTCAATAGGTATGGGGGGGAAGTGAGGCCAGGGACTGAGTTGAATGATCAGCAATGATTATATTGAATGTTACAACAGGCTCAATGGGCCGAATGGTGTGTTCCTGCTGCGAGCTCCTGTCTAAGATTTGTAGGTTTGGTGCGATAGATGAAGAGTTGATGTTTCCAGGTGTGGGAAAATCCAAAATTAAGGACATAAATATGAGAGAGTCACTTAAAACTAAAATAAATTCTGAAGAATGCCATTACAGGAATGGTGATCCATTTCCAGGATAGTGACCAGCTCAGAGGGCGAGGTAATTACCTGAAGGCAAGTGGAGGTTTCTGGAAGGAGGCAGTGCCCTGCCTGCGTGCTGGACATTATGTAACTCACAATGTGGCCTTTGTGTAATGTTCCAGATGGCGATGATGAAATTTCATTTGATCCTGATGACATCATCACCAACATTGAGATGATTGATGAAGGGTGGTGGCGTGGCGAGTGCCGGGGTCGATACGGTCTATTTCCAGCTAACTACGTCGAACTGAAACAGTGAAGAGCTCATACTGACTTACATCGATGACGTAATGCACAATTCCAGTGTAAATGAGCATGAATTGTGTTCAGTAATGGGAATAAAGTTTTCTTTTTCTCTTGTGTTGCAATTAGACATTGCATAATATCCAATCTTCAAAAGCACTGGGGGAAGGAGCTTCAAGTTGATCTTTGACATGCCTTTGAGAAAGGGTGTGTTGGCATGCTGTCCTTTATAAAGTTAAATGCACTTTCTAATTGACCAGAAACCCTAGCAGTGTGAACCAATGTGCTAGTTGTGTGGGAGCACTGATGAATTCTCCAGGTGCTCCCTACAAAGTAAGACCAATCACTTCTTGGTGACCAAGTTAAAGTTTTAAATAAGGTGGCAATGGTTGTATATCACAGCCCAGTTTAATCCTTTCATCTTAGCCATGTGGTTTGTTTAAAATACCCCCTGGTTTAATAGCCCCTTACTAATGGTAAATTAATTCATTCATTATTTTTGGTATATTCTCCCTTATCTTGATAGAATTTCAAGCAGAATATTGAGACTATTTGCTGATTCACAAATGGGTTTGGGTTTTTATTAAAAAAAGTTGCCTTTTTCAGTACTTTGTTTATCAAGAATTAAACTGGTTTTATTGCACAACACTTGTTCCAGATCTGCTGTTTTGCTAATTTTGTGAGCTGTCTTAATTTTGAACAAATGATTTCTGAACTCACTTGATGCCTGTTAGGTTCCAAAGAGAGAATCCTTTTTGCTTTATAAACCAGAGTTTGATTTAACTGATCCATTGTGCTCTTGTGCATCATTTAACACGCAAACAAATACGTTTTTGTCCAATAATTTAGGTTCCATGTATAACTGGGCTGATGTTATGATGCTAGAAACAGGTGTTTGTAAGTGATGATGCTGTCAGGGTCAGGTATGACACCAAGATTGTCAACAGTCTGGTCTCTGAGGCGATGAAAGATGGATGGAGTTTTGGCAGGAACCACAATCTTCACAGTTAGCGGTCTCCCAAATTCAAATCTTCACAAAGCAACTTCTGCCCTTCACACAAAGCTTTTGTGATGGAGAATGAACTGGGTACAGAGAACAACAATCTTAATAGTATGTGGAAGGAAAATTTCTCTGTTACAAAATATTCAGTACAGACACATTTGATTATTGTTCTGAGAGATCATCAACTTGCTTCAAAACCAGTTACACACCAGCTGGCTCTCCATTGCTGGCATTGAGTGACATAACTCTGGCCATCGTGGTGTTAACAACAAGGGCTTATTGTCCCTGAGAAATTGACCAGTGACTGATTTTACTCTCCAATTCAATGCTTACTTGGACTGTTCTAAAATTAGGAAATCCATTTCACTCAGGTCCTGACCAGTGTTAGTGTTGGGCAATGTTTAATTCACAGGGGGGCACGGTGGCTCAGTGATTAGCCCTGCTGCCTCACAGCACCCAGATCTAGGTTTGATTCCAGCCTCGGCCGACTGTGTGAAGTTTGCACATTCTCCCCGTGTCTGCGTGGGTTTCCTCCGGGTGCTCCAGTTTCCTCCCACAATCCCAAAGATGCGCAGGTTAGAGTGGATTGGCCATGCTAAATTGCCCATCATGTTCAGGGATGTGTAGATTAAGGGCATTAGTCAGGGACAAACATAGGATAATGGGGTAGGGGAAATAGTCTGGGTGGGTTACTCTCCGGAGGTCAGTGTGGACTTGTTGTACCAAAGGGCCTGTTTCCACACTGTAGGGATTCTATGATTTTGTGATACCTGCACTTATATAGAAAAGGAAACACAGACAAACTAGTGTTATGACTGTTATATTCATGTCAATGTTTTGTTCTAATCACCAATGCAGTTATTAGTTCCCCTTTTGTCTGGTTTCCCAGAATAAACACAATTTTTAGCAGGTTTCTATAATGAACTCAGGACCACTGCCCACTTCAACCACCAGTTTCTCTCCAAGTGCTTGATGTTGCCAAGTCAGTCAGGGTACTTGTAGATTGGAAAGCAGGAAGTTAGAATTGACATTTCTAGAATGCTCGAGGGGAAAGCATTGTGTGGCTGTTTTAAAAAATCTTGTTTTTTTTTGTGTTTAGAGATTTAAAATAGATGTTTATGAGCAGCAGCTTGACTTTGCCAGTACATTGCACAGAGAGTCCAAAGTGAAGCATTTGTGTGGTAAGGCTGGACAGTTCACAGACCAAGCAGCAGGTTTTACTGAGAACAGGTGTTTGAATTTAGCCAAGCAATTTGAACCAGATACTTAGACGCCAAAAATCTATTTAAATTTAAGTCTGATGGTTCTGACAATATAAGACCAATCCTATCAATATTTCTTATAAATGTCATCAAGGGTATAAAAGAAGGTGGAATTTGGACAGAGACACCAGAGCAAGCTGCCATCCACCAGGGCTAACGACCAGAGAGAGAATAGCTGGCGCTCTCACAGTCTCATCTATGTGGGTGGCATGTTGGCACAGTGGTTAGCACTGCTGCCTCACAGCGCCAGAGACCTGGGTTCAATTCCCACCTCAGGCGACTGTCTGTGTGGGGTTTGCACATTCTCCCCGTGTCTGCGTGGGTTTCCTCCGGGTGCGCCGGTTTCCTCCCACAGTCCAAAAATGTGCAGGTCAGGTGACTTGACCATGCTAAATTGCCTATAGTGTTAGGTGCAGGGGTAAATGTAGGGAATGGGTCTGGGTGGGTTGCGCTTCGGCGGGTTGGTGTGGACTTGTTGGGCTGAAGGGCCTGTTTCCACACTGTAAGTAATCTGATCTAATCTAATCATGACTGTGAGAAGGCACCATCTAAATAACAGCAGTACCATTCCTGACAGACGAATCGACAGGAAAAGCACAGAACATTCCAGGAGGCCTGTAACCTGGCTGTAATTTTGAGAGATGAAATTTTTTTTATATATGAGTGGGATTTGCATTATTGGAACAGCACACCATTAGAATGTTGGTTCCTTTGGGAAAAGTTAATAGTTTGAAGGGATTTATTTGGTTTGTTAATTGTTTAGTTAATTTGTTCACCATTTGAGTTAGATAAATAGTTATTTGTGGATTTTAAACTGTGTGTCAGGAATTTATTTTATTTAACCACTAGAAATTGTTGAAAAGCAGGTTACACCACGTTTCACCCTCTGTTCCCAGATTATAGAGTAAAGTCCTTCTTTTGGGTGTTTCTGTTTGAGTTCTCAGACAGGTACAACCTCTGTTTTCTGACAGATTGGTGACTTGGGTGTGGAATTTGGACAGGTTTAGGGCACACAAGGTCCCAGAAGATTTTGAGAGTCTTAGAGACGAGAGTCCTAGAACTTTAAATAAAACTTAAGGGAGAAGTAGAAAATCTGTTTAATTTCAGTAACTTGTTGGTTAAATCAAAAGTGGGGCAATGGCTCATAATCATTGCTAAAGGAGGTTATGGGGGTCAAAGATGCTTCCCAAATTTGCCAAGAAAGTTTAGTAAAACAGAAAAAGGTGACACCTGTAGAATGAGCAAACAGGCTAAAATTGGGTTTAACTAGGGATGTAAAGAAGCTGAAACTGTTAGACAATCATTGAGGTATATCGGAGAAATTGTCAAGGACAGCAGAGTTGGAAAAATTAAATTGCAAATGACACCATTGGAATTAGAAGGTGAACTTAAAGGGAAAAAAAGAGAGTAAAGGAAGGGAACTGAACCAGTTTGAATTACAGTTAAAGGCAGAGAAAAGAGAAAAGGAAAGAATCACTCTGGCAGAAGAAAGGGAAAGAATGTTCAAACTGGAAAAAAAATGGATTTGAATTTGAAGCAAAAAGACTTTAAATGACCGAGGGAAAAGTGCAGGGTAGGAGCAATGGTGAGGAAGCCCATTGTAACCAGCAGCCTGGCCAGGATATACAAATATGTCCAAACGTTACCAAAATTCAGTGAAGAAGTTGTCTGAGCCATTTCCTTTGAGAAACCGGTTACACCGATGCTGTACCAGAGACTGTGGGGGAAATGTTCATTCAGAGTGAGTTGCGAGGCAGGGTGGGTGAGGTGTTGGCTGCACTCAGAGGGGATGTGTCAGGAGAAGGCGAAGCTGTAAAAAAAAAAGCCTGTTTAGTGTCTAGATAACGGTTCAGAAACTTAAAGAAGGAATGATGCCAGACTTATTTCGAGTTTAAAGGAATTAAATAGAGCAACTTTGATACTTGGATGAGAACATTTAAGAGTGAAAAGACATCGGAGACTCTTAGTGATATTGTTCTGCTGGCAGAGTTTAAAACCTCAAGTCCAGAAATGAGAAGGACTCCCGTTGAGGAATAGAAAGTTAAAACAGCGAGCAGAGCGGCAGGGATGGCAGATGAATCTGCATTAATACATCAATCGAAATCTAGCTTCTGACAGCAAGTTCTCTCCATGTGGGATAGCAATTGGGGAACGAGGCAGATTCTTCAATGAAAATCAAAAGGTAGACCATGCTAGGAACAGTTTACCACATGTGAAAAGAGAAAGTGAAGAGGGTGGGAAAGCCTTGGGTGTTTTCACTGTAAATGAGGTGGGACACAGTCACAGTGCCAGTGGTTAAAGAAAGACACTGGGGTAAAGGATGTGGTAAAAGAGGGATTAGTTAAGGCAGTGAAAGAAATCCCAAGAGAAGTTGAGGAGCTGCAGGAGAGTACACAGCCTAGTCACAGGCTGGATAGTCAGATAGCACCCAATCTATTCAAAGATCTCACCTGTGTGGGTAATTTTACTTCGGTAGATCAGGAGAAGTAGGTAACAAAGTTAAAATATTGAGAGATATGTGAGCTAGTACATCTCTAATAGAAAGAGATGAAAATATTTGCACTCCTGAGAGAGTGGTAATGTGTGGAATAAATGGAGACAGGAGTAGTCTACCCCTAAGGCTAGAAAACCCAATCCAGACTGGGGACGTGACAGTGGGAGGAATGAATAAATGGGCTATTCCAGCAATACAGTTTATTGTTGTGAATGGTCTGGCTGGTACACAGGCATGAGTGATACCCATTGCAGTGGAAAAGCCAAAAGAAAATCGGGGAACCGAGGATTTCAAAGAAAAAACCCTGGAATTTTTCTCAACTGTGTAGCGACAAGATCCCACAGCAATAAGTTAAAACAAGAAGGGAGAACAAAAGAGAATGATGGAGGCGTTGAGGGCCAGTTAGCTGACACTCTGCTTGATGAGATGGTAAAGGCAAAGCCTAAACAGGCAGAGGATGGATTAATGGAATTATGACAAAAAGTTGAGATGATAAAGGATTTTATATCATAAAGCTTACTTGGAAAAGGAATCGGAGAGTATTCCAGAATGTGATTACCTTGGGATGAAATTTTAAGGTGGAAATGGAGACCTTGGCAGGTTAGTGCAGATGAGAAATGGGAGGAAGTTCACCAGATTGTGTTGTAAATAGAACACAGACAGGAACAATTGCAGACAGCACACACCATTACCTGTAGGAGCTCAACTAGAAGTGAGGAACACTCCGATTAAGATACAGAAACATTTTTATTGGTCTGGATTACAGAAAGGTATGGTTGAATTTTGCCCTAACTGTCATTCATGGGAAAGCCAAGTGATAAACCCAGTGCCTTTGATGCCAATTTTCTCATTTGAGGAACCTTTCAGGCAGGTTATAATTGATTGTGTGGGTCCCCTCCCTAAAACTACAAGCAGGAAACAATATTTACAAACTGTAATGGATGTGTTTGCCAGGATTCTGGAGGCAATTCCATTGTGGAATGTCAAGGTGAAGAAAGGTTGTGGAGATGTTGCTTGCTGTCTTTCCCCATTCTGGATTCCCCAGCGAGATTCAGCTAGGGTCCAACCTTACTGCCAAATTACTTAAAAAGGTGATGGATCGTTTAGGGATCAAATAGGTTAAATCAAGTGGGTACAATCCTGAATCCCAGGGGGCATTGGAAAGGTGGGATCAGACTATGTTGAAGGCTGATTGCCAGAAATTTCCAAATGACTGGGATAGAGGTATCCCATTTCTATTATTTTCTCCAAATGAATCAACTCATTTTACGCCATTTGAACGGATGCTTGAATACGAAGTAAGAGGGCCTTTAGATTAATTAAGAAAATGTTGATAGGTCTGAAGTCGGAGATCTCCCAGTTGGATTGTGTAATTTGGTGAGAGAAAGATTACACTGAGTCGGTGAATTATCTTGACAAAGTTGGAAGGTGCTGCAGCTCCTAATGAAGCAAGAGGCAAATAAGAAATCTCAAATTCACATGTTTGCCCCGTGGGGATAACGTATTGGTGCTGTTCCCAGTGGTAGGACGTCCCTTCAAAGCAAGGCATAGGGGTCTCTATCAGATTGAGAAGAAGTTCATTCAGGTGAATTATCAGATAGGAAAATGTTTATTGGTGATGTCATGTGACCATGCTGAAACATTGCCATGACAGGGAAAGGGAATCCAAGAAACACGTATTAGTAACTGCCTCTCAGAGGGACACATCAAATCCAGATGGTTTGGATTTTGATGTGCCTCAGAATAAATTGAATAATGAGGAAGTCTTTAAGGAAGGGGAATGGGTAGTAAGCTATCTGTCCCAGGAACAGAGGACTGAATTATTTCAGTGATAGGAGGCTCTGTCCCCCTCTCCTCCCCCTCTCCCTCTCCCTTGAGGACATGTCCATATTGAGCCTCCTCCACTGCCTACACAAGGGTGAGGAAAGAGGAAAACCTCATCTTCTGCCTCAGGAGTTCATCCACACGGCATGAACATCAAATTCACTAGTTTCAAAATCCCCTCTCCCCCCACCCTACCTCAGTACCAACCCTCGAACTCAGCTCCACCCACTCGACCTGACCTACCTGTTCATCTCCCTTCCCATCTATCTGCTCTACACTTCCTACCAACCAATCACCATCCCCTCCTCCCTTCGCCAACCTATTGCCAAACCACCTACCTTTCCCCTAGCGCCACCCCTCCATTTATCTCTCAGCCCCTTTCCTCCGCCTCAGTCCGGAAGAAGGATTATGCCTGAAACTCCAATTCTCTTGCTCCTCGGATGCTGCCTGACCTACTGTGCTTTGTCCAGTGCCACACTTTATCAACAGTGCTATGAAGACCTATGTAGAACTTGAATGGGGAGAACTAGTGCCATAATATATGAGATTGATGGAGGGAATGCTGTTCCAATAAAACAACACCCCTACAGGCTTAATCCTCTTAAAGCTGTGCAAGTTCAGAAGGAATGGAAGCAATGCTCCACTTTGACTCATCTCTATGTGGAGATGAGTCAAAGTGAGAGGAGGTTGCCAATTGTTTTGGTTCCCAAAACTGATGGTACTCAACGCTTCTGCCTAGATTATCGGAAGGCCAATGCTGTGACTAAATCTGACTCATACCTAATCACATGGTTGGAGGATTGTGGATAAAGTAGGACAAGCCACTTACATCACCAGCTTGGAGACTTCACTGTTATTGGCAGGTAGCTTTGTCAGAGAGAGCAAAAGACGTTTCTGCTTTGGTGATTACAAATGGGCTACATCAAGTTAAAGTCATGCCCTTTGGGGTGAAAAAGGCGCCAGCCAGCTTTCAAAGGCCCATGAACTGAGTTGTTGCAGGATTGATAAATTGTGCCATCTACATAGATGACTTAGTGATCTTTAGCCCTTTGTGGAAAGATCACATGGAACATTTGGCAGCATTTTTAAAGCTATTATATCATGGGATGTAGGAAGAAAACAGAAAGCATTAGGATAGAGGGTCAGCCAGGATCATAGTGAATGGAGGAGCAGGCTGGCCTCCTCCTGCTCCTTGTTTCTCCATTCTGTGCAGAAACCAACATAACATTGAGGAAATAGTTAGATGGCAGTTGAAATGCCACAACAGCAAGCAGCTGCAAATGTGTTGCTGGTCAAAGCACAGCAGGCCAGGCAGCATCTCAGGAATAGAGAATTCGACGTTTCGAGCATAAGCCCTTCATCAGGAATAAGAGAGAGAGAGCCAAGCAGGCTGAGATAAAAGGTAGGGAGGAGGGACTAGGGGGAGGGGCGATGGAGGTGGGATAGGTGGAAGGAGGTCAAGGTGAGGGTGATAGGCCGGAGTGGGGTGGGGGCGGAGAGGTCAGGAAGAGGATTGCAGGTTAGGAGGGCGGTGCTGAGTTGAGGGAACCGACTGAGACAAGGTGGGGGGAGGGGAAATGAGGAAGCTGGAGAAATCTGAGTTCATCCCTTGTGGTTGGAGGGTTCCCAGGCGGAAGATGAGGCGCTCCTCCTCCAGCCGTCGTGTAGTTGTGTTCTGCCGGTGGAGGAGTCCAAGGACCTGCATGTCCTCGGTGGAGTGGGAGGGGGAGTTAAAGTGTTGAGCCACGGGGTGATTGGGTTGGTTGGTTCGGGCGGCCCAGAGGTGTTCTCTGAAGCGTTCCGCAAGTAAGCGGCCTGTCTCACCAATATAGAGGAGGCCACATCGGGTGCAGCGGATGCAATAGATGATGTGTGTGGAGGTACAGGTGAACTTGTGGCGGATATGGAAGGATCCCTTGGGGCCTTGGAGGGAAGTGAGTGTAGAGGTGTGGGCGCAAGTTTTACATTTCCTGCGGTTGCAGGGGAAGGTGCCGGGGGTGGAGGTTGGGTTGGTGGGGGGTGTGGATCTGACAAGGGAGTCACGAAGGGAGTGGTCCTTGCGGAACGCTGATGGGGGAGGGGAGGGAAATATATCCTTGGTGGTGGGGTCCGTTTGGAGGTGGCGGAAATGGCGGCGGATGATACGTTGTATGCGCAGGTTGGTGGGGTGGTAGGTGAGAACCAGTGGGGTTCTGTCTTGGTGGCGGTTGGAGGAGCGGGGCTCAAGGGCGGAGGAGCGGGAAGTGGAGGAGATGCGGTGGAGGGCATCGTCGATCACATCTGGGGGGAATCTGCGGTCCTTGAAGAAGGAGGCCATCTGGGCTGTGCGGTGTTGGAATTGGTCCTCCTGGGAGCAGATGCGGCGGAGACGAAGGAATTGGGAATATGGGATGGCGTTTTTACAGGGGGCAGGGTGGGAGGAGGTGTAGTCCAGGTAGCTGTGGGAGTCAGTCGGTTTATAATAGATGTCTGTGTTGAGTCGGTCGCCCGAGATAGAAATGGAAAGGTCTAGGAAGGGGAGGGAGGAGTCTGAGACAGTCCAGGTGAATTTCAGGTCGGGATGGAAGGTGTTAGTAAAGTTGATGAACTGTTCAACCTCCTCGTGGGAGCACGAGGCAGCGCCGATACAGTCATCGATGTAGCGGAGGAAAAGGTGGGGGGTGGTGCCAGTGTAGTTGCGGAAGATGGACTGTTCCACATATCCTACGAAGAGGCAGGCATAGCTGGGGCCCATGCGGGTGCCCATGGCAACTCCTTTAGTTTGGAGGAAGTGGGAGGATTGAAAAGAGAAGTTATTCAGGGTGAGGACCAGTTCAGTCAGTCGAAGGAGGGTGTCAGTGGAAGGGTACTGGTTGGTGCGGCGGGAAAGGAAGAAGCGGAGGGCTTTGATTGTTGACTATGGAGTTAGTATTGGGAATTGAGATTAGGTTAGATTGGACTTGATGACCAGTATGGTCATGATGGGCCAAAGAGTCTCTTTTGGTGCTGTAAAAACTATTCCCTTTGTCATTAATCTTCTTCCACTAGCAACACAGGGTTTCCCAAATCCTCAGCTCAGAAAGTA
The DNA here is from genome assembly GCF_020745735.1 of Hemiscyllium ocellatum. Classification (NCBI taxonomy): domain Eukaryota; kingdom Metazoa; phylum Chordata; class Chondrichthyes; order Orectolobiformes; family Hemiscylliidae; genus Hemiscyllium; species Hemiscyllium ocellatum. The sequence goes on from NC_083418.1 coordinate 81,688,494, forward strand.
CATGGGAGAAAGCACATGGCTCATCATTGTAGTGTTGTTCTTTTCCCAATTACCATCAGCACGTTCCTCGTGTTATCAAGCCCTGTCACTGGAAACCATCTCTCTCGAGTCAATCAATAAAATCCCTTCGCTGCTCAAATTCAGTGGTTCCATCCTCCCCACACTGCACTCCCTCACCCCTCACCCCTCACCCCTCACCCACCTGGAGTCAATTTCCTCTGGATCTTGGCACCTTCTGAAAATGCAGCCTCTGAGATTCGACGAGCTACTCACCGTTGCTGATAATCGAGTGCTTTCTGCTTTTCCCTTGGATTAATTATACGGTTTTAAAAAAACCTTCTCAACTTGACCTGCCTCTTAAAAAGATGTTCATCTCCAGTTCACTCTGCTGCTGCACTACACTGTCAGCTGAAATCGCCTTACAGACATGACACTACAACGTGTGGATGGAGATCTTGCTTCAATCCGTGCGAAGGGATTGCTGCAATCTGAAAAATACACACTGACTCCAAGCCCTGTTTTAGTGCCTGGCCCAAATCATCCGCCGACATTTCCGCCACCTCCAAAAAGACCCCACCACCAGGGATATATTTCCCTCCCCACCCCTTTCCGCCTTCCGCAAAGACCGTGCCCTCCATGACTACCTGGTAAGGTCCACGCTACCCTACATCACACCCTCCCATCCTGGCACTTTCCCCTGCCACCGCAGGAACTGTAAAACCTGTGCCCACACCTCCTCCCTCACCTCTATCCAAGGCCCTAAAGGAGCCTTCCACATCCATCAAAGTTTAACCTGCAAATCCACCAATATTTATTGTATCCGTTGCTCCCGATGTGGTCTCCTCTACATTGGGGAGACTGGGCGCCTCCTAGCAGAGTGCTTTAGTGAACATCTCCGGGACACCCGCACCAATCAACCACACTGCCCCGTGGCCCAACATTTCAACTCCCCCTCCCACTCTGTCAAGGACATGGAGGTCCTAGGCCTCCTTCACCGCCACTCCCTCACCACCAGATGCCTGGAGGAAGAACGCCTCATCTTCCGCCTCGGAACACTTCAACCCTAGGGCATCAATGTGTTCTTCAACAGTTTCCTCATTTCCCCTTCCCCCACCTCACCCTAGTTCCAAACTTCCAGCTCAGCACTGTCCCATGACTTGTCCTACCTGTCTATCTTCTTTTCCACCTATCCACTCCACCCTCCTCCCTGACCTATCACCTTCATCCCCTCCCACACTCACCCATTGTACTCTATGCTAATCTCTCCCTACCCCACCCTCCCCTAGCTTATCTCTCCGTGCTTCCGGCTCACTGCCTTTATTTCTGATGAAGGGTTTTTGCCAGAAACGTCGATTTCGCTGCTCCTCGGATGCTGCCTGAACTGCTGTGCTCTTCCAGCCCCACTAATCCAGATTCTGGTTTCCAGCATCTGCAGTCATTGCTTTTACCCTGTTTTCACCTACATGGTGTACCACCTGACCACATGGTGTACCACCTGACCACATGGTGTACCACCTGACCTTCATTGGGACATTTCTGCAGAGAAACACCTTTGGCCACAAGTCCATCAGTCAGCGGTCAGTGTATAACATCCTCAGGACCCTAGGAAAGGAGAGGGTTGGTCCTGGGGGGTTCTTCCCTGAGCAGACTCTCAAAGCCATTTGGCCGAATGCCTCATCTTCCAAATATTCCAACAAGCCCCAAGATGGAGATGGTGAGAAAGGCCCTTCCCATTTGCTCCTTCCTGTATACTGGGACTCTCACCTGCTCCACACGCTGCCCCCATGGAGGCTGGAGGAGTCGGGTGGGATGTTGTGGGGGTGTGGGTAAGAGATAATTGTGGAACGTACCTCTGCCTGTGACACAGGACTCTGCACTCGAGGACATGGCAATATCACAGGACACACACTGAGACAAAGAGCGACTGCACCTGGAGGACCATCAACTCGCTGAAAGATACTCTTTGATCTGCCCACAACCCATTGCCTTCTGCTGCCCAGTGTTCCAGCCGGCTGACTGAAGGATGAGCTATAGTCTGGGGCAGACTCTCCCACGGTCCAGTGAGGAGTAGGCACTGTCTAAAACCTTCCAGCCAGAGTACACTTGGAGCTGAGGTCTCTAATACCCCTCATGCTGTAGACCTTGCAATCAATGCAGGTTGTAAACCAAGATCTTTGGAAAGATCTATGAGGGACCTCTGCGTGAAACATTGTATCGAGAACTTTATATGTACTTTCCATGATTTGGAATTTGAAAAGTTTTGCCCTTGGGCTATAGATCAGCTGAATATAAGCTTGTTACAATTGTACAGGCTGAGCCTGCAAATCCTATAATGTTCAAGTTGAAATACTTGTGTAATACTTTTATGAATAAGCTTTGATTTTGAGTGCACAGCAGCAGCTCTAACCCATCAACCAAAAGGGAATCACTAGAAGGAATAAGGAACACAAATTAGTTTCATTGGCCAATTAGCTTTTTCTTCCATTAAAAAACATGACTTTTGAGCAGCTTTTGCAAAGGTAGTTATTACAAAATAATGAAATATAGCCTTGATGTAGAAAAGGACCCAGTGATTGGATGAAGCAGGAAGTGCAGGTTTTGAATTTCTGAGGGAGCCTTCACATCTTCACGAAACAGCACCCTCCTGGTAAAATATTAATCATTTTGGAAGGACTCAACCTCAAATCATTCTTGGAAAATAGTTAATGATGATGAGACATGAGCTCAGATCACACCACTTCCACTGGGGAATTCAGTTCAAATGAATCTGAAACTTAATTAGGATTTAATTAGAATTTAACTCTCAATTTAATTCAGTTTCCGCAAGTCTTCCAGGGAAGGAAATTTGCTGTTCGTACCCAGTCTCGCAGCTATAAGACTAGAGGGCAGTGTGGAGTCAACCACATTGCTGTGGGGTTGGAGTCACATGGAGACCAGACCAGGGAAGGAAGGCAGTCTCCTTCCCTGAAGGAATAGTGAACCAGATGGGTTTTCACAACAATCGATGGTTACTGTCACCAAAACTAGTTTTTCCTTCAAGATTTTTAGTGGATTCAAATTTCACTAGCTATTATGATAGAGTTTGAGCTTGTGGCCAGAACGTTAGCCTGGTGTCCTGGATTACTAGTCCTGTGATAATACAACCATGCCATCACCTCTGGATCAATCCAGTAGGCTTCATTACATAGATTTAAGCTAATAGGAATAGCGCAAGGGTGGCTTAGGGATTTCAATGAGGGCTTCAGAACCACCCCCCTGTTCTCCTAGGCCTCAGAAGTCTGCAATGTGGGGCAGGGTGGGGGTGGTGGGCAATCACACATTAGGACTTTCCCTCAAATTATCAGTGAGTTGTTAGAGTGTGACCCGACTGTCCAACTGATGATGGTGTTGGGACATGGTGGGAATTAAAAGTAACGTGACACAAATAATTGCACTCTGTTAACATATTTGGGGCATTTAGTCAGTGTGATAGGGTAACAAATTATCAATGAATACTAAAATGTCAGCAATGAAAATAGAGAATGCTAGAGAAACTCAGACATAGAACAGAAACAGACCTTTCGGTCCAACTCATCCATGCCAACCAGATATCCTAAATAAGTCTCATCCCATTTGCCAGCATTTGGCCCATATCCTTTTAAACTCTTCATATACCGATCCAGATGCCTTTTAAGTGTTATAATTATACCAGCCTCCACCATTTCCTTTGGCAGTTCATTCCATACATGCACCACCCTCTGCATGAAAAAGTTAAATTGTTCCCTTCTCACCTTAACCTCTGCCCTCTAGTTCTGGACTCCCTCACCTTAGGAAAAAGACTTTGCCTATTTATCCTATCCATGCCCCTCATGATTTTGTAAACCTCTCTAAGGTCACCCCTCAGCCTCTGACACTCCAGGGAAAACAGCCCCAGCCTGTTCAGCCTCTCCCTAAAGCTCAAACCCTTCAACTCTGGCAACATTTTTGTAAATCTTTTCTGTTCCCTTTCAAGTTTAACAATATTCTGCCCGTAAAAGGAAGGCCAGAAATGAACGCAGAATTCCCGTAGAACATTTGTGAAGAGAGAAACAGAGTTAGTGTTTTGTATTTGATATGATATATCTTTGGAACTTAAAATTTCAAACTTTTAAATGTAGGCAGTTTAAGATGTAGAAGTTCAGAACCAATAGCAAAGCCTGGGCCGTGGACTGAGGCTAATTTGATTCTGGCACCGATGCTATTGGACAAATAATGAAGCATTTGTTGCTGCATTTACTTGTACTGGAATGGTGGTCATGGTACTGACGAAATCCTGATCCAACCCTGCACTGTAGCCCTTAAATAATCAGGAATCAGCAGCAGAGACATGAACACAGGATGCAGACAGATAGGTTCTGGATTAGTGGTGCTGGAAGAGCGCAGCAGTTCAGGCAGCATCCGAGGAGCAATAAAATCGACATTTCGGGCAAAAGCCCTTCATTAGGAATCATGCACACAGGGGCAGATGGAGATTGTTAATGTGGCCAGAGATGTAATACAAAGTAAAGCCTCTAGAGGGAACATTTGAGCTTTCTAAGCTTTGGAGAAAAGCTCTGTTCACATTAACTTTCCACACATTTTGTTTTTCAGCACTTAGCTGCAAACATACAGATTAAGAATGTGTCTAAAGATGTTACTGGTTGATCCCTTCTTTAACACTTAGGTTAACTGTGCTGTCAAGATCAGAGTGGTGCTGGAAAAGCACAGCAGGTCAGGCAGCATCCGAGGAGCAGGAAAATTGATGTTTCAGGAAAAGCCCTTCACCAGGAATTGTGGTGTATATTGTACATGACGCAGAACATTAACTGTGCTTTGTCATGTACACACCACACCAACGTTGTTAAACTGGCGAGAGGGCATGGAATTATTGCTTCCTAGTTTTTCACCAACTCTCACAAAATCCGCTGGGTTGGGTTTTCTGAGGAGCAGTAATGCCACAGCACTCCCGTTTCCTTACTAAACAAAAGACCTCTCCATTTCGGACAAGGATTCCAATCAGGGGTTCTCCAGAATCGTGGAGAGAGATTTCCATTCTGACAGGCCCTTCTGGTGTAGGACAGGCAGGAGAATGAAAACCACGTCCCGTTTTCACAGTCATCAAGCTCCTGACACAGCACTTTCCAAAACCCACAACCGGGGCAACTAGGGACAGTCAGCAACACTCACACCTCACAGATAAATAAAAAAGATATGTCACTTCCTGTAAAGTACAGCTCCACCATCACATCAGCCACCTTGAGAGCTCCTGTGATGGCAAAGTAGATACGGGAGGGGTGTTGGGGGGGGTAGAGTGCCTGCGAGCAGGGAATGAAAGGTGTCAGAGGAATAGTGCACCATGTATGTAGGGTATAGTGCGCCAGGTGGGGAGGGAACATGGTGGTAGGTGGGTACGGTGCCAGTCAGTCAGTAAGTTTCCATAGCGCCAGGTGGGAAGGATGGAGTGATGGAGTGTTTGGGATAGGTCAGGGTGGATAGGATGTATTGGGTTAGCTGGGTGGGGCAGGTTTGGTGCTGTATCCCAGGGAAATCACTGTAGCTGTGAGGTGGAGGAAGGTGGGGTGGGGGGGGGGGGTGGGGGGGTGGTTCCAGATCTGAGGCACATACATTGTCTGGGAGCTGTAGTCAGGGGTGGGTGAGGTATGTTGGGTAGTTGGGTGAACAGTAACTCAGGAGTTAGACTTGATGTTTTATCGTGAGGAACGGTCACCAGACCCGAAACGTTAACTCTGATTTCTCTTCACAGTTGCTGCCAGACCTGCTGAGCTTTTCCAGCAACTTCTGTTTTTGTTTCTGTATTTAATAGTCTCACTTTGCCTGAATAATTATCTACTTAACTGCATCAGGACCCTCTGAATTATCTGATTTCAATAAAGATCCTCCTTGAGGTCCAGGCGATGAATGTGATTTAATGAAAGAGCAAAGAAGCACAGCCTCAGAGTGAAGGGATGACCCTTTTCGAATTGAGATGGAGAGGAATCTCTTCAGCCAGAGGGAGGTGCCTCTGTGAAGCTCAATGCTACAGAGAGCCATGGAGGCCAAGTTCTTAAGCGTATTGATGACAGAGATAGATCGGTTCTTGATTAGTATGGGGATTGAGGCTGATCAGGAGAAGGCTAGAGAATGAGTTATAGAGTTACAGACTCACACAGCACGGAAACAGACCCTTCGGTCCAACCCATCCTTGCCGACCAGAAATGCGAAATTAATCGAATCTCACTTGCCAGCATTTGGTTCCATATCCTTCAAACCCCTTCCTATTCATACTCCCATCCAGACGACTTTTAAATGTTGTAATTGTACCAGCTTCTTTGGCAGCTCATTCCACACCCACACCACCCTCTGCATCAAAATGTTGCTCCTTCGGTCCCTTTTAAATCTCGCGCTTCTCATCTTAATGGGGTAGAGAATTGTGCAGCAGGCCCGATGGGCTGAATGGCCTATTGGTCTTATGATCAGTAATAACATCAGCTCGAATCCCAACATTGTATTGAATTCTCTCTCGTGTACTTTGCTGGTTCCTGCACGTTAGTAAATGCTCATATCAATAATCAATTCAATTCATTAAAAAAGTCTTTCTGTAGGCTATGTAGGCAGATTATATTTTGTCTTATTTTAATTTAAACTATCGTTCGTCCATTGTCAAGTATTGACCACTTCAAAGTTCTTTTGTTACACATCATGAATCAATTGTGTATTAATTATTGAGGAATAATAACACGAAATATCGCAGACAGTGAATGGGCCGGGTCGCAGCTGAGCTTCTTGAATGAGAGGTTCTGCATTTTCTTTTCCTTTCTCAGATTTCCGGGTGGGGTTTGGTTTTTGTTTATATAGCATATTAAAGATCGTTGAGTAGATTTACCAATAACTTATTGCATTCTTCGATCTAATGGACATTAATTGTACAAAACATCCACTTGGTTTGGAAATTACTGTCGATTTTTTGAGTTTCATTTTGTGTTTACACATGAGGTAAAGCAATCTGTGGTTCCCTGCTCAACGTTACACTGGCCCTCACATTTCTCAATCACATGTTTATTTGAAACAGAATTATTCCAGTTCTGACCTCAGCTGTGTCTCACCAGCGGCTACTGTCTCATCGGACACACAGCCGCTAACTTTGGAATTTTCTCCTCAACCTCCTGCTCTAAGTCTCGGTAATCTTTTGAGACAGCCCAAAAAATTTACTTCAGTTAAAAATGTTTCTATTACCTCTATGTTTCCATCTTTAAATAGTTTATTGATGATACAGAACCTGATTACTGCTGAGAAAGACACATTTTGTCTTCACTTATCAATTGCCAAGAAATACCAAACAGAGGCATTCTTTACAACAACGTCACTCCTTTGTTTTGTCGACTTCACTGACCATGGGTGGCTATGTGGAGCCTTCCCCTGTCCAAGATACTGTTTAAAGGTTTAGAGTTGTGGGCCAGTGCAGGAGATATTGCTGATTTTGATAAAGCAAATATATGGAATTGGGAGCAGAAAAATAACTCAAGGTTTGTAGATGATTCCAGATTAGTGGGTATAGCAGAAAAAAATGGGAAGAGCTTTTTAACTCCAGTATTTCTACTCAGTCATCCTTCTGGCAAGGTGAGAGTGACAGCTCTTGACATCAAAACTGCATTCAACCAAGTGTGGCATCAAGGAGCCCTGGCAAAACTGGAATCAATGGAAATCAGGGGGCAAACTCTCCACTGGTTAGAGTCATATCTGGCACATAGGAAGATGGTTGTGGTTGTTGGAAATCAGTCATCCTAACTCCAGGACATCTCTGCAGGAGTCCCTCAGGGTAGTGTCCTACACCCAACCATCTTTAGCTGCTTCATCAATGACCTTCCCTCCATCATAAGGTCAGAAGTGGGGATGTTTGCCGATGATTGCACAGTGTTCAGCCACATTCGCGACCCCTCAGGTACTGAACTACGCCATGTCCAAGTGCAATGAGATCTGGACAATAGCTGAAAATGGGCTGCTGGAAAAGCACAGCAGGTCAGGCAGCATCCAAGGAGCAGGGGAATCGACGTTTCGGGCATGAGCCCTTCTTCAGGAGTCTAGATCTGGACAATATCCAGGCTTGGGATGAAAAGCAGCAAGTACATTGGTGCCACATAAATGTCAGACAATGACCATCACCAACAAGAGACAATCTAACTAATGCACTTGGAAACTCAACAGCATTACCATCACTGAATCTCCAACATCCTGTGGGCTACCGTTGACAAGAAACTCAACTGGACTCACCACATAAACACAATGGTTACAAAAGCAAGTCAGAGACTAGTAGCACACCTGTAAATATGTAAATCCCAGAACTTCATTCCAGTCATGGTCTCAAGCTAACTTAAGGTATTCTAGCCAAGAGGAAAAGGGAAGTGTATACAAGGTCCAGGCAGCGGAGAACAGAACGGACCCTGGAGGAATATCGGAAGAGAAGGACAAGTCTTAAATTAGAAATCAAGCGGGCTAAATAGCTTTAGCCAGCAGAATTAAGGAAAATCCCAAAACATTTTATTCTTATATATGGAGCAAGCAGTTAACTAGAGAAAGGATTGGTCCACTAAAAGATAATGAAGGAAGGCGGGGTGTTGAACCTAGAGAATGGGTAAGATTCTGAATGATTACTTTGCATTAGTGTTCACGGAGAAGAGGAACATGATGAATGTTGAAATTAGAGATAGAAGTTTGATTAGTCTGGATCACGTTGGCATAAGTAGGGAAGATGTGTTGGGTAGGCTAGAGGTTATTAAGGTGGACAAATCCCCAGGACCGGATGGGATCTATCCCAGGTTGCTGAGGGAGGTGAGAGATGAAATAGCTGGGGCCCTGACTGATATCTTTATGGCATCCTTAAATACAGGTGAGGTGCTGGAGGACTGGAAGGTTGCTCATGTTGTCCCCCTGTACATGAAGGGTAGGAGGGATATTCCGGGTAACTACAGACCAGTGAGCCTGACGTCAGTGCTGGGGGAGTTGCTGGAGAGGGTACTGAGAGACATGATCTACTTATGTTTAAGAAAAGAATGAGTTTTTCAGTGATAGTCAACATGGTTTTGTGTGGGGGCGATTGTGCCTTACCAACTTAATAGAGTTCTTCGAGGAAGTGACCAAGTTGATAGATGAAGGAAGGGCTGTTGATGTCATATACATGGACTTCAGTAAGGTGTTTACTAAGGTTCCCCACTGTAGACTAATGGAGAAAGTGAAGTCACACGGTGTGCGGAGTGTTCTAGCTAGGTAGATAAAGAACTGTTTGAGCAACAGGAGACAGAGAGTAGTAGTTGAACGGAGTTTCTCGAAATGGAGAAAGGTGACCAGTGGGTGTTCCACAGGGGTCAGTGTTGGGGCCACTGTTGTTTGTGATATACATAAATGATCTGGAAGAGGGCACTGTTGGTATGATCAGCAAGTTTGCAGATGATACGAAGATTGGTGAGTAGCAGAAAGCATAAGGGACTGTCAGAGAATACAGGAGGATATAGATAGACTGGAGAGTTGGGCAGAAAAGTAGCAGATGGCTTTCAATTCAGATAAATGTGAGGTGATGCATTTAGGCAACTCTATTTCAAGAGCAAATTATACAATGAATGGAAGAGCCTTGGGAAAAGTTGATGAGCAGAGAGATCTGGGAGTGCCGGTCCATTGTACCCTGAAGGTTACTGCACAGGTGGATAGAGTGGTCAAGAAGGCATATGGTATACTTGCCTTCATTGGGCGGGGTATTGAGTATAAGAGCTGGCAGGTCAGGTTAACATTGTACAAGACATTGGTTCGGCTGCATTTAGAATACTGTGTACAGTTCTGGTCGCCACATTACCAAAAGGATGTAGACGCTTTGGAGAGGGTGCAGAGAAGGTTTGCGAGGATGTTGCCTGGTATGGAAGGTGCTAGCTATGGAGAGAGGTTGAGTAGGTTAGGTTTGTTTTCACTAGAAAAAAGGAGATTGAGGGGGCACCTGTTTGAAGTTTACAAAATCATGAAGGGTATAGACAGGGTGGGTAGAGACAATCTTTTTCCCAGGGTGAAGGATTCAGTAACGAGAGGTCACGCTTTCAAGGTGAGAGGTGGAAAGTTTAAGGGGGATACATGTGGCAAGTACTTTACACAGAGGGTGGTGGGTGCCTGGAATGCGTTGCCAGCAGAGGTGGTTGAGGCAGGCACAGGAGATTCATTTAAGGTGCATCTAGACAGATGCATGAGTAGGTGGGAGTAGAGGGATACAGAACCTTTGGAATTGGGCAACAGGTTTAGACAGTGGATTTGGATCGGCTCAGGCTTGGAGGGCTGAATGGCCTGTCCCTGGGCTGTAAATTTTCTTTGTTCTTTGTAACAAAAGGTGACATCTCTGCTCAGACAAAGCATTAATGGTGTGAGATTAGAGTCTGTCTGTATCCCAATCTTGAGTCAGACTGGTTCTATTTCCAAAGTGGAATTTACAAAATATTACATGGATTGACTGCCTGCAGATTATGCATTGTTTGAGCAAAATAGAATGTATCTGCAGGTGTAATTCTGCAAATACAAATTCACCCCATAGACGTATATGTGTTTGTGTGGGCAGGAGAGAGAAGAGAAGTGTGTGAGTGTGTGCATGTTAGTGGAAGTGTGTGCATGTGAGTGTGAGTGCACGTGAGAGAGTATGTCTTTACGTGTGTAAGCTCGGTAAAATGTGTGTGTGGGTGTGATGGGGTACAAGCCTGTGAGAGGGTGTATACGTGATTGTGAGTGTGGGAGGTGTATGTGTGTCTATACGATGTGCTACAGCGAGAAACTGTAATGACCTCTTCAGGAGAACGTAGCCCTCATTGTCCAGTACTTCCCGGGAGCCAAGAAACTACGGCATGTTCTTCACAGCCTGCAACACATTATCGATGAGGATGAGCACCTTGCCAAGACCTTCCCTATGCCTCCACTTGTCACCTTTAAACAGCCACCAAACCTCAGATTATTGTTTGCAGCAAACTGCCTCGCCTTCAGGACAACATTGACCACCACACTGTACAGCCCTGTCATGGCAACTGCTGCAAGATGTCTCAGAGTGTCGACATGGAGACCACCATTACACGTGGGGACATCATCCTCGGTGTATGCGGCAGGTATTCACGTGACTCGGCCAACACTGTCTATCTCATACACTGCAGGCAAGGATCTACATTGGCAAGACCAGGCAGACTTCACGACAACAGATGAATGGACACCACACAACAGTCACCAGACAGGGGTGTTCACTCCCAGCTGGTCAGGGATCTTCAGCCTCCAACCTTCGGCTGATACACAACAACACAGAGAGGCCAAGCAGAGGCTGATAGCTACCCATGGGGATAGCCTCAACTGGGACCTTGGGTTCATGTCCCACTACAGGTGCCTCACTGTACTCTACACTCCCATTCACATGCACGTACACACTCTCATACAAACACACATACACCACCCCCCCCACACTCACACCCACATGCACACCCTCTCACAGGCTTATATGCCAACACACTCACACCCACACTTTACCAAGCTTAAACACACACACACACACTCTGTCACATGCACTCACACTTACACACTCACATGCACACACTCACTCTCTCTCCCCCTCTTTCTCTCTCCTGCACACACAAACATAAGTTTATGGAGTGAATTTGTAATTATTTATGGATACATTCTGTTTTGCTCAAAAATGCCCAATCTGCAGGCAGTCAGTGTAATATCTTATAAATTCCTACTTTAGAAATAGAACCAGTCTGACTCAAGATTGGTCTCAAGACAGCCTTTAACCTCTCACCTTTAATGCATTACCTAAGCTGAGAAGTCACTTTTTAAATAACCTTAAGTTATCTCGAGAAGGTGACTTAAATAAATTCTGGGATTTACATATTAATGAACCAAAACCTGCAACCCATTCTAAAAGATGGAAGACTTAACAACAAGCTAGGTTTGTTCTATATATAATTTCAGTTGTAGGACACTGATCTTTTGCTATAAATTCTGTGCCTTATGATCCTGCTCCACTGCTACCCGATGAAAGGGCAGCGTTCCGAAAGCTAGTGCTTCCAAATAAACCTGATGTGGAGATGCCGGTGTTGGACTGGGGTGTACAAAGTTAAAAATCACGCAACACCAGGTTATAGTCCAACAGGTTTAATTGGAAGCATTAGCTTTCGGAGCAACGCTCCTTCATCAGGTGATATGAACGAGTGGATAAGGACTGTAATCTGGTGATGTGTGATTTTTAACTTTGTTCACCCCAGTCCAACACCATCACCTCCACATTGTTATTAAATGTGTGAACCCTGGCTGATTCCAGGCTAAAGCATTTGTAAATCCTGTATATGCTCTGAGATTCCTGACTTGGAAATTGTTAGGTTCCATTCCGGTGGATTACACATGATGGCAACATTGAGTAAATTTACATGCAGCGTTATTAAAATTCATATTTATGCTCTATGTTAAAGACAAGCAGAGTGAAATGTTAATGTGCCCTCCTCACCCACCTCACCGTTCACTGCCTCAGGAACAATTAGAAAGAGGTTGGCAGTTTCAAAGTGTGAAACCATCATTCCTGTATTGGGAGGCTGCAAACTCAAACTCAACAAGGTTCCAGTGTAATACTCGGGTTGAGGGAGATCTGCATTTCTGGGTGTACTTTTGTTCATGCGGGTGTTGTGTATGGGTCAGAAAAGGTTAATACTGCATCCACAGCAATAAATACTGTGCTAATGTCATAAGGACCTGGTGAGACACTCACCATCTGACGGGAGACAGAGTTGGGGTGAGAATTTCCTGACAGTCTTTGTAGTAAAAAATGAGGTCTGCAGATGCTGGAGATCACAGCTGCAAATGTGTTGCTGGTCAAAGCACAGCAGGTTAGGCAGCATCTCAGGAATAGAGAATTCGACGTTTCGAGCATAAGCCCTTCATCAGGAATAAGAGAGAGAGAGCCAAGCAGGCTGAGATAAAAGGTAGGGAGGAGGGACTAGGGGGAGGGGCGATGGAGGTGGGATAGGTGGAAGGAGGTCAAGGTGAGGGTGATAGGCCGGAGTGGGGTGGGGGCGGAGAGGTCAGGAAGAGGATTGCAGGTTAGGAGGGCGGTGCTGAGTTGGGGGAACCGACTGAGACAAGGTGGGGGGAGGGGAAATGAGGAAGCTGGAGAAATCTGAGTCCGTGTGGGATCAGTCGGTTCCTTAGGCAGGTGCTGAGGAAGGAGATGTGGCTGTGGTAACGAGTCTGTTTGAGAACGTGGCTGAAGAGCTTCTGTGCAGAGGAGATGACCTGGGGGATGCAGTGAGAGAGGGACTCACTGAAATCCTTGTAGAGGGAGGAAGAGAGCTTCTTCAAGGAAGGCATCCTTGTAAGAGGATTCGCAGTAGGTTAAAATCTTCGAGTAAAAAATGAGGTCTGCAGATGCTGGAGATCACAGCTGCAAATGTGTTGCTGCGTCAAACCTTATGTTGCGCCTGTAAATCAGGCATCAGTACAACATCAGGACACATCGCCTCCACCCTCCATCGCCTCCACCCTCCATCGCCTCCACCCTCCATCGCCTCCACCCTCCATCGCCTCCATCCTCCGTCAATACAACATCAGGACACATCGCCTCCACCTTCCATCACCCCCATCCTCCATCAGTACAACATCAGGACACATCGCCTCCATCCTCTGTCACTCTGGGATCCCTTATATCCAAATCCATCGTGAACATGAGCACTGAATATTTAATGTAACCTGATTGCTGCTAGAATTACGTTTTGATGTGTCTGCTCTGTTTATCCATTCAATGGGGGACATTTTGATGTTTCAGTTTGTGGGATTAGTTATTGATGTTAGAACCACAGCATTAATGAAATGAACAACCATAAAGCAGCTACATTTCTATAGCCACCACTGAACACTGAGTATTCCCCAGCTCTGTGTCTTCCTCTGCTCATCATAACCCAGCCAATGGGTAACATTGATCCACCATTACATCTGTCCTCATTTTTTATGGGATTGTTCACAAACAAAATTCCATATTTTACTTCAGAGGGAAGAGCTAGGACAAACATTTGGACAAGATACAGTCCTTTAGGAGAAGTGTCTTAAAGGGAGAAACTGAGGGCAGGAGTTGGTGGAGAGAGTTCCAGATCTGAACTGAGGCAGTTTAAAGACAGAGTAACAAAAACCAGGGATACTCAAGGGACCAGAATGGAGGAAGTTCCAAACTGCTAGAGGAATCTCATCCAACCTAATAGCATTTTAAACCAATAATTCTGTCAATAATGGAAATAAACGGACCCTGGACTGGCTGTACATTGGGTGGTATTCCTAATGTTGCTTAGAGTCATAGAGATGTACAGCACGGAAACAGACCCTTCGGTCCAACCCGTCCATGCCGACCAGATATCCCAACCCAATCTAGTCCCACCTGCCAGCACCCGGCCCATATCCCTCCAAACCCTTCCTCTTCATATACCCATCCAAACGCCTCTTAAATGTTGCAATTGTACCAGTCTCCACCACATCCTCTGGCAGCTCATTCCATACACGTACCACCCTCTGTGTGAAAATATTGCCCCTTAGCTCTCTTTTATATCTTTTCCCTCTCACCATAAACCTATTCTCTCTGGTTCTGGATATCCCCACCCCAAGGAAAAGACTTTGTCTATTTATCCTATCCATACCCCTCAAGATTTAATTAATCTCTATAAGGTCACCCCTCATCCTCCGACGCTCCAGGGAAAACAGCCCCAGCCTGTTCAGCCTCTCCCTGTAGCTCAAATCCTCCAACCCTGGCAACATCCTTAAATCTTTTCTGAACCCTTTCAAGTTTCACAACATCTTTCCGATAGGAAGGAGACCAGAATTGCACGCAATATTCCAACAGTGGCCTAACCAATGTCCTGTACAGCTGCAACATGACCTCCCAACTCCTGTACTCAATACTCTGACCAATGAATGAATGAATGCAATTTGGGAGAAGTATATGATTGTATGAATGTATATTTAAACATACAAATATATATATTTACATATGTTATATATGTATATATATTTCCCTGTATGTAGTGTCAATAGAGGTGGAGCTATGACAACACAGCAGGTCAGACAGCAATGTTTCCATTGAAACCCTTGGTCAGGACTGAGGGGGTGTGTGGAGGCCAGGGGCCTATAGAGGGAAGGGGTGAGGATAGGGGTGGGGTAGCTGGGATGGTGATAGGTGGACACAGGTAGAGGGTTGTTGTGACTGGTCAGTGGGAAGGGTGGAATGGATAGGTGAATATTTAGAGGTTAGGGAGAGGGGGGAGGGCGAGACATGCGATAAGGCTGGGGGATGGGGGATGGGGGATGGGGGATGGGGGATGGGGGATGGGGGATGGGGGATGGGGGATGGGGGATGGGGGATAGGGGATGGGGGATAGGGGATAGGGGGATCGGGGGTGGGGGATAGGGGATAGGGGATAGGGGTTAGGGGGATGGGGGATGGGGGATGGGGGATGGGGGATGGGGGATGGGGGATGGGGGATGGGGGATGGGGATAGGGGGATAGGGGATTAGGGGATGGGGATAGGCGATAGGGGGACAGGGGATAGGAGATAGGGGATGGGGATAGGGGATGGGGGACAGGGGATACGGAGGATAGGGGGATAGCGGATAGGAGGATAGGGGGATAGGGGATGGGGGATGGGGGATAGGGGATAGAGGATAGGGGATGGGGGATGGGGGATGGGGAATGGGGGTTGGGGGATAGGGGATGGGGTATAGAGGGATAGAGGATAGGGGGATGGGGGATAGGGGATAGGGGATAGGGGATAGGGGATAGGGGATAGGGGTATAGGGGGATAGGGGGATGGGGGATGGGGGATGGCTGATGGGGGATAGGGGGATGGGGGATAGGGGAGAGGGGATGGGGAGAGGGGATGGGGGTTAGGGGATAGGGGATAGGGGGATAGGAGGATGGGGGATGGGGGATAAGGGGATAGGGGATAAGGGATGGGGGATAGGAGATAGGGAGAATGGGGATAGGGGGATGGGAGATAGGGGGTTGGGGGGATGGGGGATAGCGGGATGGGGGATAGGGTTATAGGGGGATGGGGGATGGGGATGGGGGATAGAGGGATGGGGGATAGGGGAATGGGGGATAGGGGATGGGGATATGGGGATAGGGGATAGGGGGATGGGGGTTAGGGGGATGGGGGATGGGGATGGGGGATAGAGGGATGGGGGATAGGGGAATGGGGGATAGGGGATGGGGATATGGGGATAGGGGATAGGGGGATGGGGGTTAGGGGGATGGGGGATAGAGGGATGGAGAATGGGGGATGGGGTATAGGGGGATGGGGGATAGGGGATGGGGGATAGGGGGATGGGGATAGGGGATTGGGGATAGGGGGATGGGGGATGGGGGATGGGGGACAGGGGGATGGGGATAGGGGAATGGGGGATGGGGTATAGGGGGATGGGGTATAGGGGGATGGGGTATAGGGGGATGGGGTATAGGGGATAGGGGGATAAGGGGATTTTGATGCTGGTGAAGTTAGTATTGAGGGCATTAGGCTGTAACCTTTCCCGGTGAACTCTGAGGTGAAATGTGTACCTACATGAACGTGAGTATATATTTATATTGGTGATTATGGTTAATTGGGCATTGCCTGATGAATTCCAGAATGAAGGTGTCACAAGGCGGTGAAAACACAGCTCAGAAATCATCCAGGGACTGTGCTAAAGGACCTGAACTGGGCGTTAATCTGGTAAATTGACTCCTTCAGAATTCTGGTGTCAACCACTGGCCCCTGTCCTCTTCGAACGGCAGTGGACAGGTCTGTGGGACCTGGTGGGTTTCATCCTGGGCTCATCGTTATGTAAGCTTTAATTTTCCCTTCAATCAAGAAAGGTTTAATTGTGTCAGAGAACTCCTTTATTTGAAAAGGGCAGGAGCAAAAACAAGGCAGCAAGTTACCGGGTAGTTTCACTTTCTGGGACGAGATGTTAGAAACATGTTGAAAAGTTTAAGGTAATCAGGAGGAGTTTTGTGAAAGGGGAAACCTGTTTAACCAATGTATTAAAGTTCTTTAAGAAAGTAACATGCTGATGGTAAAGGGAAACTAGTGGATGTGCTGGAAGGAGATGGTGGCCTGGAGGGTAGGTATTATTAACGAGAGGCCCAGGCAAGGGTCTGGGGACCCGGGTTAACCCAGAGACCCAGGCAAGGGTCTGGGGACCCGGGTTAACTCAGAGACCCAGGTAAGGGTCTGGGGACCTGGATTAACCCAGAGACCCAGGTAAGGGTCTGGGGACCCGGGTTAACCCAGAGACCCAGGTAAGGGTCTGGGGACCTGGATTAACCCAGAGACCCAGGTAAGGGTCTGGGGACCCGGGTTAACCCAGAGACCCAGGCAAGGGTCTGGGGACCCGGGTTAACCCAGAGACCCAGGTAAGGGTCTGGGGACCTGGATTAACCCAGAGACCCAGGTAAGGGTCTGGGGACCCGGGTTAACCCAGAGACCCAGGTAAGGGTCTCGGGATCCGCGTTTACCCAGAGACCCAGGTAAGGGTCTCGGGACCCGGGTTAACCCAGAGACCCAGGTAAGGGTCTGGGGACCCGGGTTAACCCAGAGACCCAGGCAAGGGTCTGGGGACCCGGGTTAACCCAGAGACCCAGGCAAGGGTCTGGGGACCCGGGTTAACCCAGAGACCCAGGTAAGGGTCTGGGGACCCGGGTTAACGCAGAGACCCAGGTAAGGGTCAGGGGACCCGGGTTAACCCAGAGACCCAGGTAAGGGTCAGGGGACCCGGGTTAACCCAGAGACCCAGGTAAGGGTCTGGGGACCCGGGCTAAGCCAGAGACCCAGGTAAGGGTCTGGGGACCCAGGTTAACCCAGAGGCCCAGGTAAGGGTCTGGGGACCCGGGTTTGAATACTACCTTGGCAGATGGTAGAATTTGAATTCATTAAAAATCGGAAATTAAGAATGTAAGTATGGTCATGAATCCATTGCTGATTGTTGTAAAAACCTATCAGTGTCACTAATGTCATTTAGGGAAGGAAACTGTCATCGTTACCCAGTCTGCCCGACAATGTGACTCCAGTCCGACAGCAATGAGGTTGACTCTTAACTGCCTTCTGGGCAATTAGGGACGGGCAATAAATACAGGCCTAGCCAGTGATGTCCACATCCTGTGAATGAATAATAAAAACTGGAAGACATTTGTTGATACACAACAAGAAAGGCTATTGTGGGAAATGAAAGCTCAGAGGGGTAATGGGTACAGTATGGAATATGAGTTGCTGGAAAAGCACAGCAGGTCAGGCAGCATCCAAGGAGCAGGAGAATCGATGTTTCGGGCATAAGCCCTTCTTCAGGATTCTCCTGCTCCTTGGATGCTGCCTGACCTGCTGCGCTTTTCCAGCAACACATTTTTCAGCTCTGATCTCCAGCAGCTGCAGTCCTCACGTTCTCCACAGTATGGAATATGTCGAGGATTGGCTGCTAACACAAACAGGAGACAGATAGGACTATCCTCTGGCTGGCAGAGTGCAGTGAGTGGCATGCTACAGGGATCATTGCTGGAACCTCAGTTTTTTTTATAACTGATGTGCATGATTTATGGAGGGCTCAGTCTCTGGGTGTTTTGCTCAGACAGTTTGAGTGTGTTGTGAATAAGGCCTGGTCATGAGTTCAGTCCCTGTACTGACTCATGCTGTTGGGTTCCAATCGAGACTGACTGAAGGGTTGGTTGACAAATTTGGTGATGACGCGAATATATGTAGGAAATCAAGTTGCAAAGTGGGTGTAATGAAATCTAACACACCATGTGCCTTCTTAACAGCATTATCTACCTGGGAGGCAACTTTCAGGGACCTATGTACATGGGCATCTGCACATCCACATTACCAAGAATTTTTCCATTGACCCAGTACTCTGCCTTCCTGTTATTCTTCCCAAAGTGAACCACCTCACATTTAGGACGATTTAATCTTGCAGCAAGATCCAAACACAATCCTGACACATTGACTTCATGCTTCAGCTGTTTCTTAAAGTCACTCAAAAGCCAAATGGATTATAAAGTCTACCAACCTATCAGAACCAGAGGAGCTGTACAAAAACTAGAGACCTGGCTGGTTAAACAATGACTCAATTACAAATCTCAAAAGCCATGTCAAGTACTCGAACAGTGATAAGAGTTGACGCATTGCATAGAACGAAGGAAACAATTTATTAAATGTCTGAATCCCCTGAGCAAAGGTCATGGACTCATGATTCTGCTGAACATAACACTTGGCAGGAGACATCCCTCAAAGGCAGTCAGAGTTTCAATCTTGAAATTGTTTTGGGATTTTTTTGTAATACAAAATGAACTGAAAAGACTTGCATTTTTGTAGCCTGTGAACTCTAGATGCTGTATCATTGTGGTGAAAATACACAGAAATACCTGCATTTATATAGTGCCTTTTATGATCTTGATCAGTGAAGTAATGGTGAACTGTAGTCACTGTTGTTGGAATGTAGGAAATAAGGCAAACAAATTGTGTTTAATGAGGACCCAAAAGGTGATAAAGATTAAGGATTTAGCTTTGTTAAGGTCAAAACATGGAATTGTTTCAAAAATTAGTATCACAAAACTGGAGGATAGCAAATGTGGTTCTCTTGTTCAAAAGGGTTGTAGAGACAGCCCTGGAAATGAAAGACCAGTGAGCCTTACTTCGATTGTGGGTAAGGTATTGGAAAGAGTTATAAGAGATAGGATTTATAATCATCTAGAAAGGAATAAGTTAATTAGCGCTAGTCGACACAGTGTTGTGAAGGGCATGTCATGCCTCACAAATTTTATTGAGTTCTTTGAGAAGGTGACCAACCAGGTGGATGAGGGTAAGGCGGTTGATGGGGTGTATAGGGATTTCAGTAAGGTGTTTCATCAGATGAATTGAATTGAATTTATTGTCATGTGTACCGAGGCACAGTGAAAAGCTTTGTCTAGTGAGCAATACAGGCAGATCACAGAGTTAAGTAGCATCGATAAGTAAATAATAGGTAAACAGCAGCAACAACAAAATCACCGGTACAGGTGAATGTTAAGAGTTTGTGAGTCCATTCAGTATTCTAACAACAGTAGGGGAGAAACTGTTTTGAAACCGGCTGATGCATGTGTTCAGGCTTCTGTACCTTCTCCCCGATGGTAGAGGTTGTAGAAAAACATTGCCAGGGTGGGATAGATCTTTGAGAATGCTGGCAGCCTTTCCTTGACAGTGGGCCTGGGAGATGGATTCTGTAGATGGGAGGTAGGTCTTTGTGATTGTCCGGGCCAAGTTCACCACTCTCTGTAACAGACTCCGATCTTGAATGGTACAGTTGCCATACCAGGTAGTGATATACCCAGACAGAATGCTCTCAATGGCGCACCTATAAAAGTTGGCAAGGGTATTCACCGTCATGGCAAATTTCCTCAGCTGCCTGAGGAAGAAGAGACGTTGTTGGGCCTTTGTAACCAGTGCATCCACATGAAGAGTCCAAGAAAGCTTGTTGTGGATGACCACTCCCAGGAGCTTGACACTCTCCACCCGTTCCACCTCTGTGCTGTTAATGTGTAGAGGGGCATGAGTAACATCCCGCCAAAAGTCAATAATGTGTTCCTTGGTTTTACCAGCATTGAGAGCTCGGTTGTTCTCAGTGCACCATTTTTCCAGGTCTTCCACCTCCCATCTGTAGTCTGTTTCATCACCATCTGAGATTCGACCTAGGTTCCCCATGGTAGGCTATTGTACAAAATGCGGAGGAATGGGATTGAGGGTGATTTAGAGGTTTGGATCAGAAGTTGGTTAGCTGAAAGAAGACAGAGGGTGGTGTTGATGGGAAATGTTCATCCTGGAGCTCAGTTACTAGTGGGGGACCACAAGTGTTGGGTCTACTGCTATTTGTCATTTTTATAAATGACCTGGATAAGGGTGTAGAAGGATGGGTTAGTAAATGTGCAGATGACACTAAGATTGGTAGAGTTGTGGATAGTGGTGAAGGATGTTGCAGGTTACAGAGGGACACAGATAAACTGCAGAGCTGGCCTGAGAGGGAGCAAATGGAGTTTAATGCAGAAAAGTGTGAGGTGATTCACTTTGAAAGGAGCAACAGGAATACAGAGTACTGGGCTAATGGTAAGATTCTTGGCAGTGTAGATGAGCAGAGAGATCTCGGTGTTCATGTACATAGATCCCTGAAAGTTGCCATCCAGGTTGACAGGGCTGGAAAGAAGTTTTACAGTGTGTTAGCTTTTATTGGTAGAGGGATCGAGTTCCGGAACCATGAGGTTACGTTGCAACTGTACAAAACTCTGGTACAGCCACACTTGGAGTATTGTGTACAGTTCTGGTCACTACATTATAAGAAGGATGTGGAAGCTTTGGAAAGGGTGCAGAGGAGATTTACCAGGATGTTGCCTGGTCTGGAGGGAAGGTCTTACCAGGAAAGGCTGAGGGAGTTGAGGCTGTTTTCGTTGGAGAGAAGAAGGTTGAGAGGTGACTGAATAGAGACATACAAGATAATCAGAGGGTTAGATAGGGTGGACAGGGAGAGCCTTTTTCCAAGTATGGTGACGGTGGGCATGGGGGGACATAGCTTTAAATTGAGGGGTGATGGATATAGGACAGATGTCAGAGGTAGTTTCTTTACTCAGAGAGTAGTAGGGGTGTGGAACGCACGGCCTGCAACAGTAGTAGACTCACCAAATTTAGGGGCATTTAAGTGGTCATTGGATAGACATATGGATGTAAATGGAATACTGTAGGATAGATGGGCTTCAGATTGGTTCCACAGGTCATTACAACATCGAGGGCCGAAGGCCTGTACTGCACTGGAATGATCTCTGTTTTATGTTTGAAGAAGGAGTTAGATAAAATTCTTAGAGCTGAAGGGATCAAAGGCTATGTAGAGAAAGCAAGAACAGGAACTGAGTTGGATGATCAGCCATGATCCTATTGAATGGTGGAGCAGGGCCGAAGGGCCAAATGGCCTCCCCCTGCTCCTGTTTGCCACATTTCTATGGTGTGGAGGAGCCGGTGTTGGACTGGGGTGGACAAAGTTAAAAAATCACACAGCACCAGGTTAGAGTCTAACAGGTTTATTTGGAAGCACTAGCGCAGCTCCCTCATCAGGTAGCCGGGGAACAGGATTATAAGACACAGAATTTAGACACATGATGAAGGTTAATGAAGGAGCAGAGGTTTGAAAGCTAGTGCTTCCAAATAAGCTGGTTGGATTGTAACCTGGTGTTGTGTGATTTTTAACTAAGTTTCTATGTTAACAGATGGCTAAATGCAATCTCCCTGTTAGAGGAGTGTTAAGGGATCTTTTCCATCCCCTGTAATGTATGGGCAGGGCACTGGCTGACTAACTCATTGAGATATTTAAGCTTCAGGATTTGGGATTTCAGTCAGTGGTGTTGTAACTCAGAGGGAAGTGTGCTATACACACTGCCGAGTGTGTGGTGCTGGAAAAGCATAACAGGTCAGGCAGCATCTGAGGAGCACGAGAATCGATGTTTCGGGCATAAGCTCTTGATTCTTGACAAAGGCTCTTGCCTGAAATGTTCTTGCCAACTCTGATCTCCAGCATTTATAGACCTCACCTTCTACTCTACACACTGTTACACTCAGGCCAGTCAGAGTTTCTCAGTGTCTATGTTACCATCAGGAATGGTCTGGAACAATTTCTACAAATGAGCAGTTTGCAAGGGCAACAGGCAGATGAACCAGTGCAGGAGACCTGAACACCCCATCCACTCGATACTCACTTGGGTCCGGCAGGCCACATGTGGAATATTCCCTCCCACGCACCTTCCCTCAGAAAACCATGAAATAGGAAGTGGACGAGGCTATTCAGCCCCATGAGTCTGTTCCACCATTCAACAGGATCATAGTTAATCCGACGTTCTCATATGCCCTTTCCCTGTAATCCTGGATTCCCCAACTGATCAAAAATCTATCTCAGCCTTAAATATACACAAGGACCCTGCCCCCACAGCTCTCTGTGAAAAAGAGTTCCAAAGGCACCAACCCTCCGAGAGAAGACATTCCTCCTCATCTCTGTCTGAAATTGGTGCCCCTTTACCCTGAGACTGTGCCCCCACGGTCCTGGACTGCCCTATGAGGGGGACAGTCAACATTGACCCTGTCAAGTCCCTTAAGAATCCAATATGTTTCAATGGGATCACCTGTTGTTCTTCTAAACTCCAGTCAGTAGCATCCCAACCTGTTTAATCTTTGTTCAGAAGACAATCCCTCCATCGTGGGGATTATCACCCATTCCCCCCTCTAATCCCACATTCCCAAGAGATGGCCAGGTTTTATAACATATTCTTTAACATGTGAACATTGAAACATTGGCGAGATGGGGTGTCAGTGTTGAAAATTCACCTTCGGTTACTCAGCTGTCAGCATGGCCTGCTGTTCCTTGTCATTATTTATATAAAGGGGCCTACACACTGTTGAGGTTTACTGTCGGCCAAGCTGCAGCCTGGATCCAGTCTTCAACTCAAATGTCAGAGGGGTTTTGGATGAGAACCTAGGGGACGTGGTTAGTAAGTTTGTGGATGATATCAGAATTGGTGATATCATAATATAGGAGATACGGTTGGGAAGTTTGCAGATGTAGTGAACAGCGAAGAGGGTTATTTCAATGTACAATGAGGTCTTGATTGGATGGGTCAATGGGCTGAGGATTGACTGATGGAATTTGATTTAGATAAATATGAGGTGTGACATTTTGGAAAGGCAAATGAGAGCAGGACTCACACAACACCAGGTTATGGTCCAGGGTTATTTCGGAGCGCTGCTTCTTCATCAGGTGGTTGTGGAGCAGGAACATCAGACACAGAATTTATCTCAAAAGATTACAGTGTCATGCAACTGAAATGATATATTGGACAAACCTAGATTGTTAAGTCTTTCATCTTTTAGAATGGGTTGCAGGTTTTAGATTAGATTAGACTTACAGTGTGGAAACAGGCCCTTCGGCCCAACAAGTCCACACCGACCCGCCGAAGCACACCCACCCATACCCCTACATTTACCCCTTACCTAACACTACGGGCAATTGAGCATGGCCAAATCACCTGACCCGCACATCTTTGGACTGTGGGAGGAAACCGGAGCACCCGGAGGAAACCCACGCAGATACGGGGAGAACGTGCAAACTCCACACAGTCTGTCGCCTGAGTTGGGAATTGAACCCAGGTCTCAGGCGCTGTGAGGCAGCAGTGCTAACCACTGTGCCACCGTGCCGCCCGAAAGGTTTCGGTTCATTAATATGTAAATCCCGGAACTTCTTTTAAGTCACCTTCTCAAGATAACAAGGTTTTATAGCAAAAGGTGACATCTCAGCTCAGACAATACATTAAAGGTGAGAGGTCAGAGTCTGCTGTATCACAATCTTGAGTCAGACTGGTTCTATTTCCAAAATAGGAATTTATAAAATATTACATGGATTGACAGCCTGAAGATTGTGAATTTTTTATAAAGACTGTTTATAAATGACTGAATTGTTGAGGCAGTACAATTTAGAGGTTTATGAATTGTAGTAGACTTCAAGATGACTGAGAATATTGAAATAGGCAGAAACAATTTAGTGCAATGAAATGTGTGACTGTCTTCATATTGATACCCATCCTGGCAAGGAAGGAATGAGGGAGGAAATGCAGAGAGACTTGTAGCAGCTAACATAGAGTCATAGAGATGTACAGCACGGAAACAGACCCTTTGGTCCAACCTGTCCATGCCGACGAGATATCCCAACCCAATCTAGTCCCACCTGTCAGCACCCGGCCCATATCCCTCCAAACCCTTCCTATTCATATATCTATCCAAATGCATCTTAAATGCTGCAATTGTACCAGCCTCCACCACATCCTCTGGCAACTCATTCCATACACGTACCACCCTCTGCATGAAAAATTTGCCCCTTAGGTCTCTTTTATATCTGTCCCCCCTCACCCTAAACCTATGCCCTCTAGTTCTAGGGTAAGAGGGGAAAGATACAAAAGAGACCAACTTCCATGAACAAGCGACCAAATTTATTAAGCACAGTACAGTACAAGCTATCTGGAGGAACCTTTAACACACACCTCACAGAACTTATAGGGTCGTGGCAAAAGCGCTCCCTGAACAAAGGAGACAGTCTTTCCTTTATCCAAATGGTTCTCAAGTTTCTCCGTTCACAGGTAAAGCACACCTTCAGACCACTGTCCCCCCTCCACAGCCTGATCCAACAGATTCAATCAGCTCCTCAGCCATCAGCATGAAAAGTGAAGAAGCTAACACCAGAGAAGGGAAGGTCTGTATGCTTTCTGTCAGTGACCTTCCTACTGACATTAAACCATGTGAGCACCACCTTCTCTTTCGATCATTTAAGGGACATGAAGGTTCAAGCTAACACCACAACAGCCAGTCGGCTTTGTTACATTTAACAGCAGAGCGGGAGCAGAAGCAGCAAAGGATGCTGCATTCACCTAGCCTCCAGCTGCAGTACTGCACACTTTGGTACATGGATATCCTCCATCTGAAACATCTCCGCAAGGATGGAAGTCTCGTCAGCTTTAACTGCCCTTATCCAAGAATTCAGATTTCTCCGAGGAGTGGTGTACAACGACAGACTGGGGTTTGTTTTCAGCTTGGATGTTACTAAAGGAGCTTTTGGAGAATTGGCTCATTTCCACTTGACTCGGAGAGGTTGGAGTGGTCACAAGGGACTGGATTTCAGAACGTTACTGGTGAACTTTCTTTCCCATGTGGGAGAATCCTGGGAATCCTACCTACTGCTTGGGCGAGTGATTTTTGTTGTTATAATCATTATATGTTGTGTGTCAATAACTTGCTCGAGTACTGGCTGTAAGTTTCTTACAAGCAGTTTGGTAGTGCCTTTGTCATCCCCCATCTGGGGGGTTCCCATGGAATGATAAAAGGAGAGAATGAGATATGAAAGAGTTAATTTGCTCTGCTGACCTGGAAGAAATCGAATGCCTGGGGGGAGTTGGGGGGGGGGGGGGTGGGGTCCAGCGGGGGAGGGGTGGGGAATAAGGTGGTGTGTCTTTGTTTTATAGGTGGACTGTTTAGGTTGATATGGCTATGTCCTTACTATTCAGGGATGGTTTACATTTTCATCCAGAAATCAATCAGAACATTACAACTGGAATTTGACTACTCCCCTACAGTTACAAAAAAAAAACCCAATTTGCAACAGATTTGACCATGAAGGGATGGTTTACATTCCATTGTTTCTGGAGAAGGGTGATCACTGCATTGTATCTTGAGTGACTTGTGACCATGAGGGGATGGCTGGGCATTACTAACTGTAATGTTGAGAGTTTTGGATAAAGGAAAGACAGGGAGACCTTTTGCCACGACCCCATAAGTTCTGTGAGGTGTGTGTTAAAGGTTCCTCCAGATAGCTTGTACTGTACTGTGATTAATAAATTTGGGCACTTGTTCACAGAAGTTGATGTGTTGCAGTTACATCAAGTATGTAACAATCTCAAGGGTATAAGAACCTAACCCTCTGACCCTAAACTGATGCCCTCTTGTCCTTGATTCCCCAACCCTGGGAAAAAGACTGAGCACATTCACACCCTATCCATGTCTCTCATGATCTTATACATTTCTATACGTTCCTCCCTCAGTTTCCTATACTGTGAAGTAAAAGATCCTAGCTTGTCTAACCTCTCCCTATAGCCCAGACCATTGAATCCAGGCAACATTTTTGCAAATTTCTTCTGCACTCTTCCCAATTTAGTAACATCCTTCCTATAACAAGGCGACCAAAACTGAACACAATACCTGTACACCAAGTGTGGCCTCACCAACGTACTATATAACTGCAACATAACTTCCCACTCAGTGCCCTGACTGATGAAGGCCAGTGTGCCAAAAGCCTTCTTCACTCAGCTGTCTGTGTCTCCACTGACTGTACCTGAACTCCACGGTCCCTCTGTTCCACTACACTGCCACTCACCAAATTAGGGAGGCATGATCTCCCACTCACAAAGCCATGTTGATTCCTCCTAATCAAACCCTGTCTTTCCAAATCCATGTGTATCTTATACCTCACAATCTTTTCTCCCACAAACATATCTCCCACAGATTCGCAGACTTTGCTCTCCAGCCCTTCTTGAATAATAGCACAACATTAATACCCTCCAGTGTTCCACGATCTCACCCATGGCTAATGATGATGCCAAAAAAATCAGCCAGGGAACCCGACAATTTCTTCTCTAGTTTCTTGCAGTGTTCTTGGATTTGCCCAAAATGTCGACTCTCCTGCTCCTCGGATATTACCTGACCTGCTGCGCTTTTCCAGCAGCACACTCTACAACTCTGATCTCCAGCATCTGCAGTCCTCACTTTCTCCTAATGTTCTTGGATATATCTGGTCTGGATCAGGAGATTTATCCATCTTCATACATTCTAATACATCCAACACCTCCTCGACTGTGATATGGACAGTTCCCCAAATATCAAGATACCCCAAGCTATCCTCAAGTTCCCAAGTCTTCATGTCTTTGTTCACGGTAAACACAGAGGAGAACGATTCATTGAGAACCTCGCCCACCTCCTGTGGTTCTACACCTTCATGTCCACTTTGGTCTTTGAGGAGCCCTGTTTTCTCTCTCTAGTTTTTCTTTCTCCTTTAATATACTGAAAGAACCTCTTTGGATTCACCCTAATCTTCTCAGCCTAGGCTATCTTGTGCCCCCTTTTCACCCTCCAGATTTCCTTCCCTGTATATCTCCAGGAATTCCCTTGATCCCAGCTGCCTGGATCTGAGCCACACCTCCTTTTTTCTGGTCAAAGTCTCAATATCACTTCACATTCAGGATTGAAAAATGTGTTGCTGGAAAAACACAGCAGGCCAGGTAGCATCCGAAGAGCATCAACCCTTCTTCAGGAATGAGGCTGGTGTGCCAAGCGGGCTGAGATAAAAGGTAGAGGGGAGGGGAATTTGGGGGAGGGGGTGCTGGTAATACGATAGGTGGAAGGAGGTGAGGGTGAGGGTGATAGGCCGGAGAGGGAGTAGGGGCGGAGAGGTCGGGAATAAGATTGTAGGTGAAGAGGGTGGTGCTGAATCCCGGGGTTGGGACTGAGATAAGGTGGGGGGAGGGGAAATGAGGAGGGTTAGGTTCTTATACCCTTGAGATTGTTACTCACTTGATGTAACTGCAACACACCAACTTCCGTGAACAAACGACCAAATTTATTAAGCACAGTCCCTCTTTACTGCAATCTTCTTCCCGACCTCTCCGCCCCCACCCCCTTCTCCGGCCTATCACCCTCACCCTCATCTCCTTCCACCTATTGTATTCCTAGCGCCCCTCCCCCAAATTCCCTCCCCCCTACCTTTTATCTCAGTCTGCTTGGCACACCAGCCTCATTCCTGAAGAAGGGCTTATGCCTGAAACGTCGATTCTCCTGCTCCTTGGATGCTGCCTGACCTGCTGCGCTTTTCCAGTACCACACTTTACAGCTCTGGTCTCCAACATCTGCAGTCGTCACTTTCTCCTCACGTTCAGGATTCCCTATTCCTGCCAACCTTGCCCTTCACCCTCACAGGAACATACAGACCTGCCCTGATTTGCCTTTCCAAAATGCAGCACCTCATATTTATCTAAATTAAACTCCATCTGCCACTCCTCAGCCCATTGGCCCATCTGATCAAGATCTCGTTATAATCTGAGGTAATCTCATTCACTGTCCACTACACCTCCATCTGCAAATTCACTAAAACCACCCAAATTCACTAAAACCACCCAAACTCACTAAAACCACCCAAACTCACTAAAACCACCCAAACTCACTAAAACCACCCAAATTCACTAAAACCATCCAAATTCACTAAAACCACCCAAATTCACTAAAACCACCCAAATTCTTCCTTTTCTTTCTTTCTCCGTTTCTTCCCCATTTCTTTCACTTTTTTAGTTTTGAGTTTTTTTTCCCACTAACGTACTGCCTGGGGAGGGACAGCAGTGGCGGTGGTATTGGGTGGTTGGTGCGATGTCTGGTGTGAGGCAGCAGCTGGGAGACTGACCTGGGATTCCCGGTGAGTTCCCGATACACAGTGCCAGAGCCAAAGGCACAGCCAGGATTGGTACAGACAGTGCCTGGGTCAGGGGTTGGCTGTCTGAGTGAACCCAACGTGGTGATGAGGATCCCCTGATATCTGCAGCGATGACAACAGCAGGGGAAATCAGGCCAGCGTGGGGAAACATACCAAAGTGGAGGAGATTGGGCCCGTGTAGGAGTGTGGTCCCAGCATTGCTAAACTCTTAAGAAAGACTGTAATAGTTGAACTTTTACTTTATTTTCTCAGTTTAATACTCAGAGTGACTGTAATGTTTAAGTTATAACTTGGTTCCTTATTACTTTCTACCTTGTTTTTAAGTTTTTGTACATCAGATGGTGCCATGTGTGGTGACATTGAAAACTTTTCACTGTAACTGGGGATAAATAACAATAAAGTCTAACTTTAAATCTAGAATGGAGTTTCTGTGAATGTGTGCAGGATGCCACTATCACTGATTTCAACTTCATTGTGTTGAGAGAGTTTGAGATGAGGTTTTACCAGGGAGCTGAATATCAGACTGAGAGCGTGTCTGGGACATTCAGCAAGTCAGTACCACAGGAAGAGCTCCAGTTACAGAGGCTGCAAAATAGGAGTGTGGGAACAGTCAATAATTTACAGGAAATGCTCCAGAGAAAACCGTGTACAGCACAGCTGCTCTGGGGCAAATTACCATCATGTCCATTGGGAATATACAGTTGTAACCCATTCAAAGTAATTAGCTGAACATGCCAACAATCAGATGATATTTCACACTGTTTCATATTCTGTTAGTTCAGGTCACACAGCACCTTGTGAAATGAAGGGGACTGTAAAATTCCATCTGATGGTTTATTAGCAATTGGTGCCAGAGAACAAGGAAGAAAGGGAACATTTTCCTGCTTTTGAACATCATCCAAGTGGAGCTGCTTTGAATGTAATTTGCATATCTGTCTGAACAAACCAAGAAATCTAGCAGCATAATTAATGAGATTAAAGCTGAAAGACCATCTCAAACTGTTAAACTGGAACATCCAGCTCAGAGATAATCACTGACAGACTGCACTATTTATACACAGCTCTAGATGAGCTATTGAGATGGGGCTGTTATGGAGAGGCTGAGTTATGCTTTCATTCTTCCTGTATTTGTACAGGGTCAGTCATCAGGTCTATCATTGACAGTTCCTGGTCATTTCCTTCTTGCTTTTTAAAGACATTTATAATGCCTTCTGGTGTAAACCACATCCTTTGTCAGGGAGCGCCTACAAATCACCATTTCATCAACACTTGCAAACAAATTCCTTTTCAAGATGCACAGCTGGCAGCCATTGACTGAGAGCAGTTCGGAGAATGATTCAGTAATAAACAAAAATGCTGGAAACGCTCAGTGGTGTTAGGTTTGAGGAACATCTACAATGAGAGAAAGGGTTAAATATTCCAGGTTAATGGCCTCGCATCAGGACTAGATTATCTCTGCTACTCTCACAACTGGTGCTATTCCTCACCTTCTCCCTGCAATCCATTATACTCTGCACCTCCACGTGATCACACAACAACCTGCTCATTCATTGCTGCAGAACATGAGGGAGAAGGCCAACATAACTCACTCCAATCAGAGCTGTGCATCATGGTACAATTACACTCAAAACAAGCCACTGACTCAGAACTGGGAGGAAATGGAAATAAAAGCAGCAAGATATTAAATGTCAGTGGCATTCAGCTAGTGATTTTCACAGCCAGTCAATGGGCTAGAAGGATGAATGCCCCACACTTAACAGGTGACTTAATTGAGACATCAAAGATGATCAGAGGGTTAGATAGGTTGGACAGTGAGAGGCTTTTTCCTTGGATTGTGATGGCTAGCAAGAGGGGACATAGCTTTAAATTGAGGGGTGATAGATATAGGACAGATGTCAGAGGTAGGTTCTTTACTCAGAGAGTAGTAAGGGTATGGAATGCATTGCCTGCAACAGTATAGACTCACCAACTTTAAGGGCATTTAAATGGTCATTGGATAGACATATGGATGAAAATGGAATAGTGTGGGATAGATAGGCTACAGATTGGTTCCACAGGTCGGCACAACATCGAGGGCTGAAGGGCCTGTACTGCCCTGTAACAATCTATGGTTTACTTTGGAACTGATTGGGATTCACAACATCGGGTTTCCAGAAGTTATTCTCACGGGGCAGGCTTGCTGTTGCCATGGCAGCCATTAAGGATGGTCACTGTTGAAGCTGGAAGGAGGTGAATGGGTCCATTTATTCCACGTTACCGTCCAGAAATAGGAAACATAAGTTTCAAAAAGATGAGGGCCATCAAACAGGAAGTGGAAAGTCCCCTTCAGCCCCACTTTATTTTATTACAGCTGTTGCCTCGTCAGACAGCATCCTCCTCCCAGAATGGAGTCATTGTTGATTTGGTGGCCTCTGCTTGTGGCAGACTTATAAATGAATAAAATGCCTCACAAAGAGATTGGTCCTCGTCAGCCCAATCTCTGAAAACTGGTTCCAATCTCAGATCTCAACAAGCTGCTGAGATTCCCAACCTCTGGTGACCCCTCTTGAAACCTGTCCACTTCCCTTTCCTGTTACATAATGTTCCTTAATCCCCTCCTCTTTAATCCCCTCCTCTTTAAACCCCTCCTCTTTAAACCCCTCCTCGTTAATCCCCTCCTCTTTAAACCCCTCCTCGTTAATCCCCTCCTCTTTAATCCCCTCCTCTTTAAACCCCTCCTCTTTAAACCCCTCCTCGTTAATCCCCTCCTCTTTAAACCCCTCCTCGTTAATCCCCTCCTCTTTAATCCCCTCCTCTTTAAACCCCTCCTCTTTAAACCCCTCCTCGTTAATCCCCTCCTCTTTAAACCCCTCCTCGTTAATCCCCTCCTCTTTAATCCCCTCCTCTTTAAACCCCTCCTCTTTAAACCCCTCCTCGTTAATCCCCTCCTCTTTAAACCCCTCCTCGTTAATCCCCTCCTCTTTAAACCCCTCCTCTCTAACCAAGTGTTTGGTCAATCTGCCATAATACCTCCCTTGCGGTTGGTAACACTGCTGGGAAATACCTGAGGCACCACAGCAATTCAATATTGTCATTGAAACTGTTCAAAGAAAAAGAACGGTACATTCCAAATGCCAAAGGTGCAATATGCACACCGATTGGTAGGACATTTCTGTTAAACACCACATTGAAAAACCATTATACAATTCTAACAGAGTCAGTTTCAGTCCTTCAGTTATTGAAATGATGGAGTTGAGCCCCATTTGTTTTTATCTTCACAGCATTTGGCCAAGAAGATTTTACTTATTGGCATGAAATAAAGGAATGATCGTGGACATTAAAACACCACAACAATCATTGTGTTTCTAACATATTAATTACAGAATTCATGCCTGGACTCCAGGCTCAGAGTCAAACAGAGTGACCAAGCTCTTGGTAAATCCCAATTTGCGACAGCTCTCAGGGGAAGCTGAAATTCCACAGAATAGCTATCGACCACTTTCCCCCGGACTGGAACATATCAAACCCACAGCACCAGAACAGAACATGGGGAGGTGCTCCAGGCATTGGCATAGCAAAGAGGCGATGGTGAAATGGCAGGGGCTTGATGTGTCTGGTCTCAATCCTCAGAAGAAGACTGTCTTTGAACAGATGCTGAGCACTAACAATGCCTTCTGTTTCTGATTTGGCAGCAAGTGCATGGGTTTTATTTCTCTGTTCATCGTTATTTTCACGAGGCAGCGATTATAATTTGGTCAGATGTAACGTCACAAATTTTAAGGTTTCTTCTCCTTCAATAGCGGAGTTTTCGAGGCGACGCTGGGAACATTCCTCTAACTTGGGATGGAATCAGCTTCGAGGAGAAAGTGAGGACTGCAGATGCTGGAGATCAGAGCTGAAAATGTGTTGCTGGAAAAGCGCAGCAGGTCAGGCAGCATCCAAGGAGCAGGAAATTCGACGTTTCGGGCATAAGCCCTTCTTCAGGAAACGTATCATCTCTGATGATTAAGTCCCTGCAAAAAGCTATTTCACTGATGTAGCAAATAACTGATGCGAAGAAGGCCTTATGCCCGAAACGTCAATTCTCATGTTCCTTGGATGCTGCCTGACCTGCTGCGCTTTTCCAGCAACACATTTTCAGCCCAGGATGGAATCAGCTTTAACAGAGTAGAGTGGTGAAACTGTGGGCATTCCCATCAGTTTTCCTAACAACAGGAAGCTGGGAAAACAAGACAGCCCATGGAGTGTTCGCATCAGTTATTTGCTACACCAGTGAAATAGCTTTGTGCAGGGACTTAATCATCAGAGATGATACATTTCAGATCGACTAGAGAAGCTGGGATTGGTTTCCATGGAGATGGTTAACGGAGATTTAATAAGATGTTCAAAGTTATAAAAGATATTGGGAGAGGAAAGGGGGAATAAACTGTGTCCCCTGAAGGAGGATAGTCCCTGAATGCACGAATTTAATTCAGAGATCACACGACATGAGATCAAACCTATTGGACTATAACGGTGTCGTGTGACTCCTGACTTTGACCACCCCAGTCCAAAACCAGCACCTCCACATCAAGGATTTCATTAACAACAGAACCAGAGGGGGTGAGAAATAGTTTGAACACAGTGAGTTGTGATGATTTGGAATGCGCTGGCTGAAAGAGAATTGGAAGTAGATCTATGAACAATTTACAAATCAAACTTGTACATACATTTCAAAAAGAAATAATTATAGGTTACGCATTAGGAGCAGAAAAGTGGAACTATTATTCTAGCACAGTCACAATGGGCTGAATGGCCACCTTCCAACCTTTGTGATTCTGTTCATCTTACAAGCCTCTGTTATCCACTGAGATATTTCTGTGAATTGATTAATAACTAAACATTAAAGAAAGCAGATGGATCAAGTTTTTGAATAGATTTGGGGTAGTTTTCTGATGAATATATAAAAATGATATTCCTATGTTCACATTCTGAGATGAGAAACCTGAATGAAGCAGCAAGTTTCCTGGAGTACATGCAGTGTGCTTGTCTCTGTGGCCCCAGCAATCCCCACCCCATCTATCCTCATCCTGCATCTATTCCTACAGTTGGGAAGGTGCATGAGTGGAGGCAATTTGGAATAATCCTGGATAGGAAGAAAACACAAGTCCAGTATTGACAGTATCAGCAACAGCTTCAGATTTAGATCAAATCAGAATGACTTGCATTTATAATCAGACTTTTCATAACCTTTTCATGTAAAAACTTACCTGGAATTTGCAGGGGCAGTGATGTAAGTCTCCTGTTTATACTCTGCTGAAACAGGACAACTCCTGAAGGCTGCATGTTCTCAGAATTAAAATGTTGTTACATTGTTGAACCACCTCGATCATCACCTCGGTTTGTCCCAAAGGATGTAAGAGCCATATGGTGGTCTAAAAGTCACAACACTGTGATAAAGGAGTCAGTGTAGCAGTGGTAATGTCACTGAACTGGTCAAGTAGAGACGCTGGGTCATGGTACGTGGATGCAGGGTTAAATCTCACATCAGCAGCTGGTTTAACGATCTGGTGCTGAAAACGAGTCTTAATAATGGTGACCATCAATTGCTAAAAAACTGATCGACTTCACTAATGCCCCTTAGTGAAGGAAATCGGTCATCCTTACCTTGTCTGGCCAATGTGTACATTCAGATAGAGACCATTCGGCCCATAATGTCTACACCAGTCAAAGATCTGACGACACTAATTCCATTATCTCGCCCCTGGCTCAATGCCCTGGAGGGCTATGGCAATACAAGTGAACCTTCAGATGCTGCTTAAATGTTACAAGAGTTTCTGGCTCAACCACTCTTTCAGACAGTGACACTCACCCCATCCTCTCAGTGAAAGGCTCACTCTCTCAGCGGAGCAGGTAAGGGCTGTTTGGCAGTGGCTGCTTGAAGCTTGGTGACGTTTGTTTAACGGTTTAAATTTGAAAGTTTTTTTTAAAAAAAGCGCGGAGCAGACCCGGAAGTTGGTGTAGCGCAAGCTTACCTGGGTAAGTTGTTTCCCTATAAAGGCGCGCAGGGGAGGAACCCGAGGCACCACAGAGGTAGAGCCTCCCACCCGCCCTCCTCCTCTAACCTAATAACAAGACCCGTTGTGGTAAGCAGGTAAGTGCTGCATTTTGCTTGTTCTATTCTTTAGGCCTAGTTTTTTTTAAAGGTTACTTTTAGAGGGATGGCAGTGAAGGCAGTGCAATGTTCCTCTTGCAACATGTTTGAGATGAAGGATGCCATATTCGTCCCTGCTGATTACACTTGCAGGAAGTGCACCCATCTCCAGCTCCTTCAAGACCGTGTTAGGGAACTGGAGCTGGAGTTGGATGAACTTAGGATCATTCGGGAGGCAGAGGGGGTCATAGATTGGAGTTTTAGCGAAGTAGTAACTCCAAAGATGCAGACAGATGGGTGACAGTGAGGGGGCCTGGGAGGAAGCAGCCAGTGCAGGGACCCCCTGCGGCCGTTCCCCTCAAGAACAAGTATACCGTTTTGGATACTTGTGCGGGGGACGACTTACCAGGGGCAAGCAATGGGGTTCAGGCCTCTGGCACGGAGCCTATCCCCATTGCTCAGAAGGGAAGCGGGGAGAAGAGCAGAGCAATAGTTATTGGGGACTCGATAGTTCGGGACACAGATAGGCGGTTTTGTGGGGGCGAGAGAGACTCACGATTGGTAAGTTGCCTCCCAGGTGCAAGGGTACGTGACGTCTCTGATCGTGTTTACCGGGTCCTTAAGGGGGAGGGGGAGCAGCCCGAAGTCGTGGTCCATGTTGGCACCAATGACATAGGTAGGAAGAGGGGTGAGGATGTTAGGCAGGCTTTCAGGGAGCTAGGTTGGAAGCTCAGAGTTAGAACAGAGTTGTTGTCTCTGGTTTGTTACCCGTGCCACGTGATAGAGAGTCGAGGAATAGGGAGAGAGAGCAGTTAAATGCGTGGCTACAGGGATGGTGCAGGAGGGAGGGATTCCGGTTTCTGGATAACTGGGATTCTTTCTGGGGAAGGTGGGGCCTCTATAAACAGGATGGTCTACACCTGAACCTGAGGGGTACCAGCATCCTTGGGGGGAGGTTTGCTAGTGCTGTTTGGGAGGGTTTAAACTAACTCTGCAGGGGCATGGGAACCTGGACTGTAGCTTTAGGGTACAGGACCTGGAGTGTAGGGAGGTTAGGAACATGGCATCGATCTCGAAGGAGGGTGCCTGTAAGCAGGAAGGTGGCTTGAAGTGTGTATCCTTCAATGCGAGAAGTATAAGAAATAAGGTAGGTGAACTTGCAGCGTGGGTTGGTACCTGGGATTTCGATGTTGTGGCTATTACGGAGACATGGGTAGAACAGGGACAGGATTGGCTGTTGCAGGTTCCAGGGTTTAAATGTTTTAGTGGGGTCAGAAGTGGGGGTAAAAGAGGGGCATTGCTTGTCAAAGATAGTATTACAGCGGTGGAAAGGACGATGGATGAAGACTTGCTATCTGAGGTAGTTTGGGCTGAGCTTAGAAATAGCAAAGGTGAGGTCACCCTGTTAGGAGTTTTCTCCAGGCCTCCTAATAGTCCTAGAGATGTAGAAGAAAGGATTGTGAGGATGATTCAGGAGAAGAGTGAAAGTAATAGGGTGGTTGTTATGGGGGACTTTAACTTTCCAGATATTGACAGGGAAAGCTATAGCTCGAGTTCGTTAGATGGGTCGGTGTTTGTCCAATGTGTGCAGGAGGGTTTCCTGACACAATATGTTGGCAGGCCAACAAGAGGTGAGGCCATACTAGATTTGGTTCTGGGTAACGAACCAGGCCAGGTGTTAGACTTGGAGGTAGGTGAGCACTTTGGGGACAGTGACCACAATTCGGTGACTTTTACTATAGTGATGGAGAGGGATAAGTGTGCACTGCAGGGCAAGAGCTATAGCTGGGGGCAGGGAAATTATGATGCGGTGAGGCACGACTTAGATTGCGTGGCTTGGAAAAGTAGGCTTCAAGGGAAGGGCGCAATTGATATGTGGAGCTTGTTCAAGGAGCAACTATTGAGTGTCCTTGATAAGTATGTACCTATCAGGCAGAGAGGAAAGGGTTGTGTGAGGGAGCCGTGGTTTAATAAGGAACTGGAATCCCTTGTGAAAGGGAAGAGAACGGCCTATGTAAAGATGAGGCGTGAAGGTTCAATTGGAGCGATTGAGAGTTATAAGGTAGCCAGGAAGGATCTAAAGAGAGAGCTAAGAGCAGCAAGGAGGGGACATGAAAAGTCCTTGGTTGGTAGGATTAGGGAAAACCTAAAGGCTTTCATTAGGTATGTCATGAATAAAAGAATGACTAGGGTAGGTATCGATCCAGTCAAGGATAGTAGTGGGAGTTGCGTGTGGAGGCTGAAGAGATTGGGGAGACACTGAATGAATACTTTTCGTCAGTATTCACTCAGGAACAGGACATTGTTGCCGATGTGAATATTGAGTCACAATTAATTAGAATGGATGGCTTTGAGGTATGTGGGGAAGAGGTGTTGGAAATTCTGGAAACAGTGAAAATAGATAAGTCCCCTGGGCCTGATGGCATTTATCCTAGGATTCTCTGGGAAGCAAGGGAGGAGATTGCAGAGCCATTGACCTTGATTGTTATGTCCTCGTTGTCTACAGGAATAGTGCCAGAAGATTGGAGGATAGCAAATGTGATTCCCTTGTTCAAGAAGGGAAGTAGGGATAACCCTAGTAACTATAGGCCGGTGAGTCTCACTTCTGTTGTGAGCAAAGTCTTAGAGAGAATTGTAAGGGATAGGATTTATGAACATCTGGATAGGAATAATGTGATCAAGGATAGTCAGCATGGTTTTGTGAAGGGCAGGTCATGCCTCACAAACCTTATTGAATTCTTTGAGTAGGTGACTAAGGAGGTGGACGAAGGTAAAGCGGTAGATGTGGTGTATATGGATTTTAGTAAGGCGTTTGATAACGTTCCCCATGGTAGGCTACTGCAAAAAATACGGAGGTATGGCATTGATGGTGCGTTGGAGGTTTGGATTAGGAATTGGCTGGCTGGAAGAAGACAGCGGGTAGTAGTTGATGGTAAAGGTTCATCTTGGAGTGCAGTTACCAGCGGTATTCTGCAAGGATCTGTTTTGGGACCATTGCTGTTTGTCATTTTTATAAATGACCTGGAGGAGGGGCTAGAAGGTTGGGTGAGCAAGTTTGCGGATGATACGAAAGTCGGTGGAGTTGTTGACAGTGAGGAAGGATGTGGCAGGTTACAGCGGGATATAGATAAGCTGCAGAGCTGGGCAGAAAGGTGGCAAATGGAGTTCAATGTAGCTAAGTGTGAAGTGATTCACTTTGGTAAGAGTAACAGGAAGATGGAGTACAGGGCTAATGGTTGGATACTTGGTAGTGTGGATGAGCAGAGGGATCTTGGTGTCCATTTACACAGATCTCTGAAAGTTGCTACCCAGGTAAATAGTGCTGTGAAGAAGGCATATGGTGTACTGGCTTTTATTGGTAGAGGAATTGAGTTCCGGAGTCCTGAGGTCATGCTGCAATTGTATAAGACTCTGGTGCGGCCGCATCTGGAGTATTGTGTGCAGTTTTGGTCGCCATACTATAGGAAGGATGTGGAGACTCTGGAACGGGTGCACAGGAGGTTTACCAGGATGTTGCCTGGTACGGTAGGAAGATCGTATGAGGAAAGGCTGAGGCACTTTGGGCTGTTTTCATTGGAGAAAAGAAGGTTTCGGGGTGACTTGATAGAGGTGTACAAGATGATTAGGGGTTTAGATAGGGTTGACCATGAGAACCTTTTTCCACGTATGGAGTCAGATATTACGAGGGGGCATAGCTTTAAATTAAGGAGTGGTAGGTATAGGACAGATGTTAGGGGTAGATTCTTTACTCAGCGAGTCTTAAGTTCATGGAATGCCCTGCCAGTAACAGTGGTGGACTCTCCCTCTTTATGGGCATTTAAACGGGCATTGGAAAGACATATGGAGGATAGTGGCTAGTGTTGGTTAGGTGGGCTTGGATTGGCGCAACATCGAGGGCCGAAGGGCCTGTACTGCGCTGTATTTTTCTATGTTCTATGTTCTATGAAAAACAAATCTCCTCAATCTCCTCTTAGACTTCACCTCTTCCCTGAATCCATGTCTCTTGGCTATTGTCTCCTCTACTGATAGAGGTACAACCATCCAATCCACTCTGTGATTCTCACAATCTAATACTTCTCTGTCTGGTCCCCTCTCAACCTTCACTGCTCCAGGGAAAATAAACCCAGTATCTCCACTTCATCCTCCTGTGTCAGAGCCTGATGTCTGGGCACTATCAGGTAAATCTCCTTTGCACTCTCTCCAGGGTAATGTGACTCCAGATCTACTGCAATGTGGTTGACCTTTTAACTACCCTCTGAAATGGCCCCAACAAGCCATTCAGGCCAAGGGGCAATTAGGGATGAGTGATAAATGCTGGCCGAGCCAGTGATGTTCATATTCCATGATCAAACTCAAACAGCCCTGCTGTGTCATCGTTATGAGCTGTCAATGTTGACATTTTGGCTGCATTCATAAAACAATCAAATTTGCAACTCAGCATCTGTGAACTATGATTTCTCTTTATATAATTCTTTGCAAGTTAAGTCAGAACATTGGGTCATATTTTTCCTTTGATGATTTCTTCTGCTTGAACAGCAGGTTTAAAATTATTATCCACTTTCAGCATGATTTGTTTGTGCTTACTTATTTCTAGTTGGGGTCCCAGCTGCACCATTGGCACTTGACTGCCCAATTAACGGTCTCCCAGGCTCCTCTCTCCAGCTCGGCACACTGAACTCCAGATCTCTGTTTGTTCTCCAGTCTCATCCACTTTAAACCTGGACTCAGCCTGTCTGCCCTTTACTGCCAAATGGATAAATGGGAAAGCTGCAGTGTTGCCAGGACAGAGACAGCTGTGGAGCTGCTTAAAGGATGGAAATATGTGCTTTTACAGCAGGTAGATACCTTTACAAAGCAGGAAGAAAGAATGTGCAGTTACATAAATCATATCACAAAGCACTTTACAGCAGGGACCGCTCTTCAAACTGCAGGAGATGGAACAACTAAGTTCTACCGAGCAGCTCCCAACAACTGCAAGATGATCATGATCAGAGCAACTGGTTTTGGTATAAATACCAGGAATGAAAATGTGTTGCTGGAAAAGCGCAGCAGGTCAGACAGCATTCAAGGAGCATGAGAATCGGCGTTTCGGGCATGAGCCCTTCTTCAGGAATGAGGAAAGTATGTCCAGCAGGCTAAGGTAAAAGGTAGGGAGGGGGGACTTGGAGGAGGGGCGTTGGAAATGCGGTAGGTGGAAGGAGGTCAAGGTGAGGGTGATAGGCCGGAGTGGGGTGGGGGTGGAGAGATCAGGGAGAAGATTGCAGGTTAGGAGGGCGGTGCTGAGTTCGATGGATTTGACTGAGACATCTTCTGCCTAGGAACCCTCCAACTGCAAGGGATGAACTCAGATTTCTCCAGTTTCCTCATTTCCCCTCCCCCCACCTTGTCTCAGTCAAATCCCTCGAACTCAGCACCACCCTCCTAACCTGCAATCTTCTTCCTGACCTCTCCGCCCCCACCCCACTCCGGCCTATCACCCTCACCTTGACCTCCTTCCACCTATCACATCTCCATCGCCCCTCCCCCAAGTCCCTCCTCCCTACCTTTTATCTTAGCCTGCTGGACACCCTCTCCTCATTCCTGAAGAAGGGCTCATGCCCGAAACGTCGATTCTCCTGCTCCTTGGATGCTGCCTGACCTGCTGCGCTTTTCCAGCAACACATTTTCAGCTCTGATCTCCAGCACCTGCAGACCTCACTTTCTCCCCATAAATACCAGGAAACAGGGCACAGTCATCTTTTAGTTTGAGTTGAGAGAGCAGACAGTGCTGTGGTTTAGCAACCACCCTGGATTCTTGCAATGTTGACATTGTGGCATTCCTGCAACATGGCACTGAAACATCAGCCTGGAATCTTCACAGAGGGAATCGGATGCACATCGTCCTGTGTCAGAGGGGACTCTCCTACCAATGAGCTGTGATTCAAACGATGAAGCAACAAGTCAGCCTCATGTTGATAACAGAATTGTTATGGTGCAGAAAGAGGCCATTCAGCCCACATTGGTACTAGACTTTGGCAGAGCTGTCCCTTTGTTTGTTTTAGCATTGACAGTGTTATAACCTTTTTGCAATCAAACATATGCCAAGATCATTCAAGATAATAAGTCTCATGATAAGGTGATTTGTGAGGGACAGTTTCCACTGTTTTGATAATGTTGGTGATGAGAGACCATGAATTATCTTTGACCCGTACTTAAACTCTATTCCTCAGCCTCAGAATATATCCCTCTCCCCAAGGTCCTTTGGACTGTTCACCATCTTGGTGTTCCAAGGTTTGATGCTAAGGTGATCACATACCTGGACCATCACAATGATGAACTCTGGAACATCGCGTGACTTGAGCCTGGACTTCAATCAGAAGATTCATGCTGCTCACTTTCTGCAGCGAGGTGTCTCTCTTCAAAACAGTTCACAGATTCTACCCCAGGCGCAGTTCCCATCTGCTCTCTGAGTGAGGTTATAATTTTCTTTATCTGTGCTATCTCTACATCAGATTATTCCTCAGACTCCTGGCTGGCTCCTCACATTCTCATACACTCCATAAACTTAACGTGGTGCAAAACTCTGATGCCCATATTCTCATTTGGACAGTTTGGTCGGTATGGACCAGTTTGGGCCAAAGGGTCTCAGTTCTACAGAACTCTATGACTCTAAATCATGGCTTTTATGAAGAAAAATGACCATGCGATGTCACACTAGTTGCCCTTGAGAAGGTGGTGGTGAGCTGCAGCAGTTCAAGAAGGCAGCTCGTGTGATGGAGGTAGACCCACAAAGCTCTCAGGGAGGGATTTTGACCCAGTGACATTGAAAGAACGGGGATATATTTCCAAGACAGGATGGTGAGTGGCTTGGAGGGGAACCTGCAGGGGCTGGTGTTCCCATGTATCTGCTGCCCTTCATTTTCACCTTCACTCGATTATACTAACTCCTGGCTACATAACACCTCAAGCTTAACATTCTCATCTTTGTCTTCAAACTCCTCCACGGTGTCTCTCTCTCTCTCTCTCTCTCTAATCTCCTTCAACCTACAGACTCCTCCATGCTGTCTGTCTCTCTCTAACCTCTTTCAACCTACAAATCCCCTGGGGAGGTCTGTGCCCCTCTAATTCTGATCTCTATAACATCTGCAGTTTTAATGCCTACACAGTTGGTGGCCATATGTTTTGGAATTCTCCCCCGTACCTGCTCTATCTCAATCTTACCACCAAAATCTCATGAGTCCCAGTGTCACATAAAGCACCTCCTCAGCAGCTCATTGCATTACTGTGTTTATAACAACACGTAGTTAGATATGTTAAGGACACATAGGAGGAAAGTGTAACTTCACTGAGAGCAGAGACAAGCTGCTTCTGAGGCTGAACCTGTGCAATGTTTTGAGGAGAGGGATGAGCTCTCTATAGAAAGCCAGCAGCTGGAAGCTCCCTCGGTGTGTCATTGTACTTCAAGCTATTGTGGGGCTTCCTCACTGCCTCCAGCAGCGTTCTGTTACAGGTTAATGCTATTTCACTTTACGTTTTATTGACATTCAGAAAATTACATACCTGTATCCTGGCACATAATTACACAACCTCTCCCAAGAACGACAAAATTGCAACCCTCAAACTAATGCCTTCTCCCAGAATTGTGTGTGGTACACAGGTCAAGGTGAGGTCATTGTCTCTCCCTGAGAATATTTCCCCAATGTGGTTTTTGTTAAGAACAGTGACATGGACCAGTGTCTCTGGAGAATAGAGAGCGTTTAGCAGTTTCTTTCACCTTTTGTTAATTTGTTCATGGAATGGTGGCATCATTGGCTGCGCCAATTTGTATTGGCTGTTACTAATTACCCAGAGGGCAGTGAGGAGTCAACCACATTGCTGTGGGCTGGAGTCACACATAGGCCAGACTGGGTAAGGATGAGAGATTTCCTTCCCCAAAGGATACTAGTGAACAATGACAATCAGCCATGGTAGGCTTTGAACCCATATGTCCCGAACATTAGCCTTGGGTTCTGGA
Source organism: Hemiscyllium ocellatum (assembly GCF_020745735.1). Taxonomy (NCBI): domain Eukaryota; kingdom Metazoa; phylum Chordata; class Chondrichthyes; order Orectolobiformes; family Hemiscylliidae; genus Hemiscyllium; species Hemiscyllium ocellatum. Next base: position 81,731,681 of record NC_083418.1, read on the forward strand.
TTACCAACTGGGTGAACTTCCTACATGGGTTCTGGGTGTCATTGGCAGGACAGCATTACTGGCCCATCTTGATTAGCCCTGCAGGAGATGCTGATGAGCTGTCATCTTAAACCGTTAATACATCACAAATAGACCCAGCTGTGACATGTCAAGGCAACACCTGAGACTGGGCGCATACTGCTCTATATCTCTGAACTGGCAACGATTCCCTAAAAGCTAATGGTGTTGGGAAAGGGAGAGTTGATAGAGACTGGAGATGAGATGGACAGAAGGAATTAGAGACACAGAGAAAAAAAAACACAGCTGTAGAACAAAGAGTAGTGAAGGCAGGAGGGAGAAGAGAGAGAGGGAGGAGGATGGACCATGGAGATAAAGCTTGGAGGAGAGTGCACAAGAGGGAGAGACAATGTGGGGGAAAAGGGGAGGGTGAGTAAGGAGTGATGGAGAGAGAAGGGAATAAGACAGAGAGGGATAAAGGTGAAGAGATAGGGAGGGACAGGATGGAGAAAGAAGTGAGGGAAAAGGGGCAAAAGAGAGAAGGAATGCATGCGAAATAGAGAAGGGACAAGAAAGTGGCAGGGAACAGTGGGCAAGAAGGAGGGGCAAGAGAGGCAGAAGGGGTGAGAGACAGAGAGAGAGAAGGGGAGGGAGAAAAAGAAAACTATAGGCTAGGAAATGGAGGGATGGGGAGAAGGAGCAGTTTGACGGATGAGAAAACCAAGAATGATTGATAATGTCTGTTCTTGTTATTGAGGAGTCTGGAACAGAGAAGTTGGGAAGAGGTTCAAAATCAAGAGGTTCCTTTGAAGCGGTTGAAACAAAATGAAAACTAAATTTAATTTCTAGATATTGGGACAGCAACCAACATCAGGTGACAAGGAGGGAACGTGTTTAATAATTTGGTCAATGGCACATCCTCTACAGTCAGTAACACAAGTTTTATTTGCTATTATAATGTTTATTTCTTGTTGAATAATTTGGTTGCCATACAGGTTATTCAGGAGTTGGGAAAGTGCAAGTTACAGGAGCTTGTCAATGGAATCTAGATGAAGATATTACAAATCACAGAAATTACAGCAACATTGAAAATCTGAACACAAGTCTTTTACACAAATTAAAGTGAGATACACCTTAATGCACCAGCAAAATAAAAAATAAAAAGGTTAGTGACTATTATTTGTGAAGAAAATGATATTGTCGGCTCATTGATGTAATCATTGCCAGATCAACTGGAATTGCCTGCAGCTGGAATTACTGAGGTTTAGTCAGTGAATTAACTATATCGCTAAATGATAAATACCACAAATAAATACCCAGAGCTGTGCAAGAAGGGAAACCTGTGAATTAAATTGCTCCCCAACAGTCACGGCTAATTGCTTCTGCTGAAGTTAACAGTTTGAGGTGCACTCAAATCTCCCAGAAACGGGGGTTCCTGTACGTTACTACACAATTTACATCTTGTGAGATTTGGTACTGTTTTCACAATTGTTACACAAACTAAGTGTTTAAGATTGTCAATTTTAATTACAATATGTAACAGAAATGCAGACCTAAAAAGTGAATATGTAATATGGCAGAGAGAATGCATCTTAAGTCCCTGTTGCTCTACAGAAATGATTAATTTTCTATGCCGGTTTGAATGCCCAGTCATAAAGGGGAGGCCAGGCCAAAAACATCCATTAAAACCATCACCTCACAAAGAAATCCGCTCAGATTTAACTTCACTTGTATTTTGGCACAGTGGGTTCAAAAAATAATTTACTGTGCAGCTACATTCCTCAATTGGAATACATGTCATTAACCAATTCATCAGAATAAACGTATATATATAGATATATAATAGCTATGAAAAAGAATAGCAGCTAAAATGACAAATAGAAACCCCACTTTGTTTTAAATTTTATTCAATAAGCAAGACATGTTTTCCTACACAGCTCAAATGAGCAAACTCCCCTGCTCTGGAACGGAATATAGACACGGCCCGTTTCGAGCCCTCCTGGCTGCTCTAGTAAGTAATTGTGGTAAATCACCTGCCTCTATGGAAGACAATAATGATTCAATTCAACACTCTTGTCACTGTTCTCAAGAGCACCCCCTGACAACAGCATTGGAAAAGACACAGCAATACTGGAAACAAATCTGTATGAGCTTTCAAGGAGAGAATTGGACAAAATGCTACAACAGTGCCCCATCATGACAGATTATTAAGAGTGTGTCAAAATGTGAATAGTTAAAAGAGCTTCATATTTCTTTCTCACCCATGTACAATACTGGAAATGATAAGACTGCTCAGCAGAAAGGAAACAAAATTCTCATCAGCATCACTTCTCATCCAAAGGAAAAGGAATAAAACAGAGGTGAGCTGATCTGCTGCACATCTTCGAGAACATTGATCGGGATTCTTGTGAAGAAATACTGGACTAGCAAAGGTAGAAAGTATATAACACAGCTCTGCTGGTTCAACTACAGTATCATTAAGACATGTCCAAGTGAGGTCAATATTAAAAGGTCATCGTTCAAAATATAGATTATGCTGTAGTTATATTTACATCACAAAAGGAGCTTCACTTTTGTCCTAATCTTCTCAGCACATCAGTAGCACATGGAGTTGCTTGACTGACGAGCCAGTGATACTGTCAACGTATTGTGCTTATAAATGTACCAGAGGCTTTCATTGGAACAAATGTTCACGCTGACCTTTCAAAAATATTTCAGTCGCACATTATATTCCAGCCAGAGCTATGGTGAATGCAGACTGTTGACAAAAATAATGAGAGATCTTTTAGTTACTCTGTTAAGCATTCAAATAAATGTTTATCTAACTGACAGTAGCTGTCTTAAAGCTCGTTCTATATTCATTCGATGTCCAACTCTTGTCACCCCCAGATCGATTAAATCTTCCTTCTGCAGTGATGGTAAGTGTGTCCCATCTATCTCGTTATCCAAAAATGCATCTTTGTGTTCTCCGAGGTTCAGCGTGTCCAGCCAATCAGCCACGTCGTGTTTAGTCCAAAGGAGAACAGCCTTGGATGCGAAAGGTTTGTCTGAAACTGGTGGTTGTAAAGTGCTCGGAGATGGAGACCGACTGCGACCAGGCTGGCTTCCAAAGTGTCCTTCTCCGACGACTGGCTGGCTTTGGAAGCCAAAGGCATCGGAAAGAGTAGGCGAGGGAGACCCAGCTGGCAAGGAAGAGGGTCTGGGGGTCTGACCAGTGTCTGTCAGAGAAGCCACAGGGCTCGGAGCTCGTTTTAAAATAGTCATGCTGTCAAAGTCTGATGTCCGGTTCTGAACAGTTATGGGTTGGCTGCTTCCAGGCCGGATGGTGAAAGTTACAGTTGCATTCCGTTGTACACCTGAAGAATTGTTCACTCCATCGGGATTCCTGCTGAATCAGTAACAGAACAGTTAGTTTATGGAGCTGGAGGAGTCAGCTATCAGCTGTTGGAGGGCTGCCTGAGTTAACCTTACTACAACATATCTGTCCACTAAGATGTTTTAAGCTTAATGTAAGAGCCAAACCCCATCCCACCTCCACCATGCTTTGTCGATTTGGCAATACTCTGTTGGAAGGACAGGGTTCAGAGACATTGTACACCAAAGGAAGAGGCCATTCAGCCCACTGAGCTCATGCCAGCTCCTGGCAAAATCAACTCACATTGTCACACTCCCATCGTTTCACAGTGGAGGAACAATGGCGGATATTTCTGTGTATATTGCAGAAGATGCAGGATCAGTTCATTCCAAAAAGGAAGAAAGATCCCAGGAGGAGGCATGGGTGGCTGTGGCTGATGAGAGAAGTTAAGAAACATATAAAGTTAAAAGGGAAAAAGTATAACATAGCAAAGATAAGTGGGAAAACAGAGGACTGGGAAGCTTTTAAAGAACAACAGAGGATTACAAAGAAGGAAATACGCAGAGAAAAAATGAGGTACGAAGGTAAACTGGCCAAAAATATAAAGGAGGATAGTAAAAGCTTTTTTTAGGTATGTGAAAGGCAAAAAAATGGCTAAGACTAAAAGTGGGCCCTTGAAGACAGAAACAGGGGAATATATTAAAGGGAACAAAGAAATGGCAGAAGAATTGAATTGGTACTTCAGACCTGTGTTCACTGGGGAAGACACAAGCAATCTCCCTGAGGTAACAGTGGCTGAAGAACCTGAACTTAAGGGAATTTATATTTGCCAGGAATTGGTGTTGGAGAGACTGTTAGGTCTGAAGGTTGATAAGTCCCCGCGGCCTGATGGTCTACATCCCAGGGTACTGAAGGAGGTGGCTCGAGAAATCGTGGATACGTTGGTGATTATTTTCCAGAGTTCGATAGATTCAGGATCAGTTCCTGAGGATTGGAGGGTGGCTAATGTTGTACCACTTTTTAAGAAAGGTGGGGGAGAGAAAGCAGGAAATTATAGACCAGTTAGTCTGACCTCAGTGGTGGGAAAGATGCTGGAATCTATTATAAAGGATGAAATTACAACACATCTGGATAGTAGTAACAGGATAGGACAGAGTCAGCATGGATTTATGAAGGGGAAATCATACTTGACGAATCTTCTGGAGTTTTTTGAGGATGTAACTCTGAAGATGGACGAGGGAGATCCAGTAGATGTAGTGTACCTGGACTTTCAGAAAGCTTTTGATAAAGTCCCACATAGGAGGTTAGTGAGCAAAATTAGGGCGCATGGTATTGGGGGCAAAGTACTAACTTGGATTGAAAGTTGGTTGGCTGATAGGAAACAAAGAGTAGTGATAAACGGCTCCATTTCGGAATGGCAGGCAGTGACCAGTGGGGTACCGCAGGGATCAGTGCTGGGACCACAGCTTTTTATAATACATGTTAATGATATAGAAGATGGTATCAGCAATAACATTAGCAAATTTGCTGATGATACTAAGCTGGGTGGCAGGGTGAAATGCGATGAGGATGTTAGGAGATTACAGGGTGACCTGGACAAGTTAGGTGAATGGTCAGTTGCATGGCAGATGCAGTTTAATGTGGATAAATGTATGGTTATCCACTTTGGTGGCAAGAACAGGAAGGCAGATTACTACCTAAATGGAATCAATTTAGGTAAAGGGGCAGTACAGAGGGATCTGGGTGTTCTTGTACACCAGTCAATGAAGGTAAGCATGCAGGTACAGCAGGTAGTGAAGAAGGCTAATAGCATGCTGGCCTTCATAACAAGAGGGATTGAGTATAGAAGCAAAGAGGTTCTTCTGCAGCTGTACAGGGCCCTGGTGAGACCACACCTGGAGTACTGTGTGCAGTTCTGGTCTCCAAATTTGAGGAAAGACATTCTGGCTATTGAGGGAATGCAGCGTAGATTCATGAGGTCAATTCCTGGAATGGCGGGATTACCTTACGCAGAAAGACTGGAGCGACTGGGCTTGTATACCCTTGAGTTTAGAAGACTGAGAGGGGATCTGATTGAGACATATAAGATTATGAAAGGATTGGACACTCTGGCAGCAGGAAACATGTTTCCGCTGATGGGTGAGTGCCGAACCAGAGGACACAGCTTAAAAATACGGGGTAGACCATTTAGGACAGAGATGAGGAGAAACTTCTTCACCCAGAGAGTGGTGGCTGTGTGGAATGCTCTGCCCCAGAGGACAGTGGAGGCCCAGTCTCTGGATTCATTTAAGAAAGAGTTGGATAGAGCTCTCAAGGATTGTTGAATCAAGGGTTATGGAGATAAGGCAGGAACAGGATACTGATTAAGGATGATCAGCCATGATCATATTGAATGGTGGTACAGGCTCGAAGGGCAGAATAGCCTACTCCTGCACCTGTTGTCTCAGACTCCTGAGTCTGTTGTCTCTCTCGGGTGGTGTATTCCAGATCCTGCTCACTGTAGAAAAAACTTTCCTCACGGCTTTTAGAAGAATGACAAACGATCTGTGAGAGTTTACGGGAACAATAAAGCCACCTTGACAGTTCAGTGACTGGCACTGAGGTCAGCAGGGCACACCATCGCCAAGTATCACCCCAGGGGAAAGGAGAGAAAAGACGTTTGGGAGAAGATTTGTAGCTCGGGTGCTCCCGGAATTCCTAAAGGCATGGCACTCATCCACAGATTCAATCAATAAGCACATCGACCTGGACCCAATATACCGACCACTGTAACCGACAGCTGGAACTGACAACCGGAAGCTGCAGAGACAAGCCACTATAAATGCCGGAGGAAACATCACAGAAGCGCTTCACAGGAGGCTCCCAAGCACTGAGGATGTCACCGAGACAGGGGACGAAACATCTGCAACACAAATTCCCAGCTCGGCGAACAGAACCACAACAACAGAGACAAAAGAACCTTGCCTCGGCTGGGAGATCCCTGCTCTCTCCCTGGGAGATCCCAGCTCTCTCTCTGGGAGATCCCCGCTCTCTCCCTGGGAGATCCCTGCTCTATCTCTGGGGGATCCCCGCGCTCTCCCTGGGAGATCCCCGCGCTCTCCCTGGAAGATCCCTGCTCTCCCCCTGGGGGATCTCTGCTCTGTGGCTGGGGGTGTTCCTCAATGAGGGGAGCTCTGGGCATTAACAGCCCCTTCCCACGTGGAAGGGAGATCCCAATCTTTCCAAACCCCAGCCTCCCTGTGGAGAACATGGGGGTGGGGGCTGGGGGCGGGGTGTGGTTGGGATGGGGAAGCACCCAGTGAAGTTACAAGGAGCAACGTCATGCCTCATTGCAAAAACCTCCACACCAATCCTGCCTGAGCCTGGCCATTCAGCCCGTCTCACCTGCTCTGATCATGGCCGATCTCATCTCAGCCTCAGCTTCAGAATTCTCCAGCCTATCACTCAGTAAAACACCTGGCTATCTCCTCCTTCAATTTACTCAATGTCCCAACATCCACCACACTCTGTGGGAACACATTCCACAGATCCACGTTCCTTTGAGAGAAGTAACTTTTCCTCATGTCCGTTTTCAGTCTGCTCCCCCCCTCCCCCCAAAACGATAACCTCTCATTTGAGTTTGCCCCATGAGGGCCGACATCTGCTCGCCACCCCTTTAGCATTTTATATCCTTCACTTCAATCTCCCCTCATTGTGTTAAACTCCAGAGAGTACAGACTGAAACTAAAACAAGGGGCTCATTCCTCAGATCAATCTGGAGATCCTCCTCTGAACTACCTCCGATACAGTTCCATCCCTCCTCCCATCAGGGAATGAAACTGCACAAGTACTCCAGGTACAGTCTCACTAATGCCTTGGAACACTTCTGCCAACATTCCAGTTGCTCCCCTGAACCTGCCCTGACTTGTTTTTATACCTACAGGCAGTGGAATAAATGTAACAACACTTGCCTTTTTATTACATTTCAGAACATAGAACATAGAAAAATACAGCGTAGTACAGGCCCTTTGGCCCTCGATGTTGCGCCAATCCAAGCCCACCTAACCTACACTAGCCCACTATCCTCCATATGCCTATCCAATGCCCATTTAAATGACCATAAAGAGGGAGAGTCCACCACTGTTACTGGCAGGGCATTCCATGAACTCACAACCCGCTGAGTAAAGAACCTACCCCTAACATCAGTCCTATACGTACCACCCCTTAATTTAAAGCTGTGTCCCCTAGTAACAGCTGACTCCATACGCGGAAAAAAGTTCTCAGTGTCAACCCTATCTAAACCCCTAATCATCTTATACACCTCTATCAAATCACCCCTAAACCTTCTTTTCTCCAATGAGAACAACCCCAAGTGCCTCAGCCTTTCCTCATACGATCTTCCTACCATACCAGGCAAAATCCTGGTAAACCTCCCCTGCACCCGTTCCAGTGCCTCCACATCCTTCCTATAGTATGGCGACCAAAACTGCACACAATACTCCAGATGCGGCCGGACCAGAGTCTTATACAATTGCAGCATGACCTCAGGACTCCGGAACTCAATTCCTCTACCAATAAAGCCCAGTACACCATATGCCTTCTTCACAGCACTATTTACCTGGGTGGCAACTTTCAGAGATCTGTGGACATGGACACCAAGATCCTTCTGCTCATCCACACTACCAAGTATCCGACCATTAGCCCAGTACTCCATCTTCTTGTTACTCTTACCAAAGTGAATGACTTCACACTTAGCTACATTGAACTCCATTTGCCACCTTTCTGCCCAGCTTTGCAACTTATCTATATCCCGCTGTAACATGCCACATCCTTCTTCGCTGTCCACAACTCCACCGACTTTCGTATCATCCGCAAACTTGCTCACCCAGCCTTCAAGCCCCTCCTCCAGGTCATTTATAAAAATGACAAACAGCAATGGTCCCAAAACAGATCCTTGTGGAACACCGCTAGTAACTGCACTCCAAGATGAACCTATACCATCAACTACTACCCTCTGTCTCCTTCCAGCCAGCCAATTCCTAATCCAAACCTCTAATGCACCCTCAATGCTATACCTCCGTAGTTTTTGCATTAGCCTACCATGGGGTACCTTATCAAACGCCTTGCTAAAATCCATATACACCACATCTACTGCTTTACCCTCGTCCACTTCCTTGGTCACCTTCTCAAAGAACTCAATAAGGTTTGTGAGGCACGACCTGCCCTTCACAAAACCATGCTGACTATCCTTGATCACATTATTCCTATCCAGATGTTCATAAATCCTATCCCTTACAATTTTCTCCAAGACTTTGCCCACAACAGAAGTGTGACTCACTGGCCTATAGTTACTCGGGCTGTCCCTACTCCCCTTCTTGAACAAGGGGACCACATTCGCTATCCTCCAGTCTTCTGGCACTATTCCTGTAGACAACGACGACATAAAAATCAAGGCCAATGGCTCCGCTATCTCCTCCCTAGCTTCCCAGAGGATCCTGGGATAAATGCCATCAGGCCCAGGGGACTTATCTATTTTCATCCTTTCCAGTATTCCCCAGACCTCTTCCCTACATACCTCAAGGCCATCCATTCTAATCACTTGTGACTCAATATTCACATCAGCAACAGTGTCCTGTTCCTGAGTGAATACTGACGAAAAGTATTGATTTAGTGTCTCTCCAATCTCCTCCGCCTCCACGCACAACTTCCCACTACTATCCTTGACTGGACCGATACCTACCCTAGTCATCCTTTTATTCCTGACATACCTATAGAAAGCCTTTGGGTTTTCCCTAATCCTACCAACTGAGGACTTTTCATGTCCCCTTCTCGCTGCTCTTAGCTCTCTCTTTAGATCCTCCCTGGCTACCTTATAACTCTCAATCGCCCCAACTGAACCTTCACGCCTCATCTTTACATAGACCGCCCTCTTCCCTTTCACAAGGGATTCCAATTCCTTATTAAACCACGGCTCCCTCACAAGACCCTTTCCTCCCTGCCTGACAGGTACATACTTATCAAGGACACCCAATTGCTGCTCCTTGAACAAGCTCCACATAACATTTGTGTCCTTTCCTTGAAGCCTATTTTTCCAATCCACGCATCCTAAGTCATGCCTCACCGCATCATAATTTCCCTGCCCCCAGCTATAACTCCTGCCCTGCAGTGCACACTTATCCCTCTCCATCACTAGAGTAAAAGTCACCGAGTTGTGGTCACTGTCCCCGAAGTGCTCACCTACCTCCAAGTCTAACACCTGGCCTGGTTCATTACCTAGAACCAAATCCAGTACGGCCTCACCTCTTGTTGGCCTGTCTACATATTGTGTCAGGAAACCCTCCTGCACACATTGGACAAACACCGACCCATCTAACAAACTCGAGCTATAGCTTTCCCAGTCAATATCTGGGAAGTTAAAGTCCCCCATAACAACCACCCTACTACTTTCACTCTTCTCCTAAATCATCCTCGCAATACTTCCCTCTACTTCTCTCGGACTATTAGGAGGCCTGTAGAAAACTCCTAACAGGGTGACCTCACCTTTCCTATTTCTAACCTCAGCCCAAACTACCTCAGATGGCAAGTCTTCCTCCATCGTCCTTTCCACCGCTGTAATACTATCCTTGACAAGCAATGCCACACCTCCCCCTCTTTCACCCCCAACTCTGACTCTACTAAAACATTTAAACCCTGGAACCTGCAACAGCCATTCCTGTCCCTGTTCTACCTACGTCTCTGTAATGGCCACAACATCGAAGTCCCAGGTACCAACCCACGCTGCAAGTTCACCTACCTTATTTCTTAAACTTCTGGCATTGACGTATACACACTTCAAGCCACCTTCCTGTTTACAGGCACCCTCCTTCGAGATCGATGCCATGTTCCTAACCTCCCTACACTCAAGGTCCTGTACCCTAAAGCTACAGTCCAGGTTCCCATGCCCCTGCAGAGTTAGTTTAAACCCTCCCAAAGAGCACTAGCAAACCTCCCCCCAAGGATGCTGGTGCCCCTCAGGTTCAGGTGGAGACCATCCTGTTTATAAGAGGTCCCACCTTCCCCAGAAAGAACCCCAGTTGTCCAGAAACCGGAATCCCTCCCTCCTGCACCATCCCTGTAGCCATGCATTTAACTGTTCTCTCTCCCTATTCCTCGACTCTCTATCACGTGGCACGGGTAACAAACCAGAGACAACAACTCTGTTCGTTCTAGCTCTGAGCTTCCAACCTAGCTCCCTGAAGGGTATCATTCTGGTCACCATGTAACAGTCAGTTGGTGAGAACACTGACCTCAAGTTTTTCTTTTGAAAAGTAATCTCTTGTTTGCAGAAATAAAATTTGTTATTTGCTGGTGGGATGTGGGTGTCCCAGGAGTCAATCAAATTAAAACCAAAGTACCCCAGACTCTGGAAATCTGAGATAAACACAGAAATTACTGGAGAGACTCAGCAGGCTTGGCAGTGGCAGTGAGTTTGTTTCAGGACATGGTTGAAGAGCTTCAGGGCAGAGGAAATGACCTGGGAGTTGCAGTGGGAGAGGGACTCCCTGAGATTCTTGTAGAGAGAGGAGGAAAACTTCTTCAAGGCAGGCATCCTTGCAAGAGGATTTGCAGTAGGGTTAAAATCAACCAGGTAAAAACAAGGACTGCAGATGCTGGATACCAGAGTCTAGATTAGAGTCTAGCACAGCAGGTCAGGCAGCATCCAAGGAGCAGGAAAATCAATATTTCAGGCAAAAGCCCTTCATCAAGAATAGAGGCAGAGAGCCTCCAGGGTGGAGAGATAAATGAGGTGGGGGTGGGGAGAAAGTAGCATAGGCAGGATATGGTTGACGAGCTTCAGGGCAGAGGAGATGACCTGGGGGTTGCAGTGAGAGAGAGACTCACTGAGATTCTTGTAGAGAGAGGAGGAGAACTTCTTCAAGGCAGGCATCACTGCAAGAGGATTCGCAGTAGGGTTAAAATCAACGAGGTAGAAACAAGGACTGCAGATGCTGGATACCAGATTCTGGATTAGTGGTGCTGGAAGAGCACAGCAGTTCAGGCAGCATCCGAGGAGCAGCGGAATCAACGTTTCGGGCAAAAGCCCTTCATCAGGAATAAAGGCAGAGAGCCTGAAGGGTGGAGCGATAAGCTAGAGGAGGCTGGGGGTGGGGAGAAAGTAGCATAGAGGCTCGAGGCTTGGCAGTGTTTGTGACAAGAGAAACAGAGTTAATAGTTTGACTTTGGTATGACTCTTCAAAATTAGGATAATGTCCTGGGGAAAGTGAGGACTGCAGATGCTGGAGATCAGAGAAGGCTTATGCCTGAAACGTCGATTCTCCTGCTCCTTGGATGCTGCCTGACCTGCTGCACTTTTCCAGCAACACATTTTTAAGCTCTGATGTCCTGGGGACACAGGATCAAATCCCAGCACGGCAGCCGGTGAAAGCTGAATTCAGCTTACAGAAGGAGCTGTGGAATAAGAAGCTGGTGCAATGGTGAATCTGTCATCGAAGCCAATCACACAACAGCTTCACTCGTGTTCTTCAGGGAAGGAGAACGACGACCCGGACCTGGGCCTGGCCTCAATGTGACACTCACACCCACACTCACACTCACACCCACTCACACACACACATACCCTCACACACACACTCACACACACCCACACCCACTCACACACACACATACCCTCACACACTCACACTCACACACTCACACACACCCACACCCACACCCACACTCACACTCACACCCACTCACACACACACATACCCTCACACACTCACACTCACACACTCACACACACCCACACCCACACACACTCACACCCACACTCACACTCACACCCACTCACACACACACATACCCTCACACACTCACACTCACACACACCCACACCCACACTCACACACACACTCTCACCCCACACCCACACACACTCACACACACTCTCACTCTCACCCCACACTCACACCCACATCCACACCCACACTCACACACACCCACATCCACACTCACACACACACTCTCACCCCACACCCACAATCTCACCCCACACCCACATTTTCACCCACACCAACACTCTCACCTCACACCCACACACATACCCACACTCACACTCACAGTCTCACCCCACATCCACACCAACATTCTCACCCACACCAACACTCTCACCCCACACCCACACACATACTCACACTCACACTCACAAACACACTCTCACCCCATACCCACACACACATTCACAAACACACTCTCACTCCACACCCACACTCACACACACACACACTCACACTCACACACATACCCACTCACACCCTACACCCACACCCACACTTCACATTCACACACACACCCACACTGACACCCACAGCCACACCCACTCTCACTCCACACCCAAACTCTCACCCCACAACCACACCCATATCCACACTCTCACACACACTCACACCCACACTCACACTCTCACCCACACTCACACCCACACTCTCACCCACACTTACACTCACACCCCACACTCACACTCACACCCCACTCCCACACGCTCACCCACACCCACACTCTCATCCACACCCACACTCTCACCCCACACCCACACTCTCACCCCACACCCACACTCTCACACACACTCTCATCCACACCCACACCCACACTCTCACACACACTCACACCCCACACCCACACTCTCACCCCCACTGATACTCTCACTCCATACTCACACTCTCTCACACACTCACACTCACACCCCACACCCATACACTCACCCACACCCACACTCACACCCTCACCCACACTCTCACCCCACACCAACACCCACACCCATACTCACACTCTCACCCCACGCCCACACACATACCCACACTAACACTCACAAACACACTCTCATCCCCCACCCACACTCACAAACACATTGTCACCCCATACGCGCATACACACTCACAAACACACTCTCACCCCACACCCACACACATACCCACACACACTCACAAACACACACTCACCCACACCCACACACATACCCACACACATACTCACAAACACACTCTCACTCCACACCCACACACATACCCACACACACACTCACAAACACACTCTCACTCCACACACACACACTAACACACACACTCACACCCACACACATACCCACACACATACTCACAAACACACTCTCACCCCACACCCACACACATACCCACACACACACTCACAAACACACTCTCACTCCACACACACACTAACACACACACTCACACACATACCCACACTCACACCCACACTCACACCCCGCACCCACACACACTCTCACTCCACACCCACACTCTCACCCCACAACCACACCCACACCCACACTCTCACCCCACACTCACACTCACACCCACACTCTCACCCCACAACCACACCCATATCCACACTCTCACCCCACAACCACACCCACACCCACACTCTCACCCCACAACCACACCCATATCCACACTCTCACACACTCACACCCACACCCACACTCACAAACACACTCTCACCCCATTACCACACACACACTCACAAACACACTCTCACCCCACACCCACACACATACCCCCCCCACACACTCACTAACACACTCTCACCCCACACCCACACACATACTCACACTCACACTCTCATTCCACACCCACACTCACAAACACACTCTCACCCCATACCCACACACACACTCACAAACACACTCTCACCCCACACCCACACACATACCCCCCCACACATTCACAAACACACTCTCACTCCACACCCACACTCACACACACACACACTCACACTCACACACATACCCACACTCTCACCCCACACCAACATCCACACCCACAGTCACACCCCACATCCTCACCCCCCCACACGCACACACACACACGCTCTCACCCCACACTACACTCACACTCTCACCCATACTATCATCTCACACCCTCACCCACACTCACCACACACACACACACACACACTCACACACACTCTCACCCCACACCCACACTCTCACCCCACACCCACACTCTCACCCCACACCCACACACACTGTCGCCCTACACCCACATCCTCACCTGACACCCACACCCACACTCTCACCCCTCACACACACATTCTCACTCATAGCCACACTCTCACCCCACACCCACACCCACGAACACCCACACCCACACTCACACACGCTCTCTCACACACACACCCCACAATCACACCCTCACCCCACACTCACACTCTCTCACACAGCCACACTCTCACCCCACACTCACCCACACACACACACACTCTCACCCCACACTCACCCACACACACACACACACACTCTCACCCCACACTCACCCACACACACACACACACACTCTCACCCCACACCTTCTCACACACACTCTCTCACACCACACCAACACCCAAAATCTCACACACTCTCACCCAACACCCACGCTCTCACACACTCTCACCCAACACCCACACTCTCACATACACTCTCATACACACTCACACCCCACACCCACACCCACATCTCACCTACACTCTCTCACATAGCCACGCTCTCACCCACACCCACACTCACACCCACACCCATTCTCTCACCCACACTCACACACCCACAGTCTCAGACATCCACACTCACACCCCACACCCACACAAGCACCCTTGGCCACTATCACACCCACATCCCACATCCCACACCTATACACACCCACCAACACCCACATTCACACCCACACTCACACCTACACACCCACACCCCATACCCCCACACGCATTCCCGCACCCACACTAACACTCACACTCCTACCCACTGCCACACCCATACCCAAACCCATCCCCACACACACTCACATGCACACTCACACTCTCACCCCACACCCACACCCTCACTCCACACCAACTCCCACACCCACACCCACACGCCACACCCACACTGTCACACACACTCTCACCCCACACCCACACTCTCACCCCACACTCTCACCCCACACCCACACTCTCACCCCACACTCGCATCCGCACTCTCACCCCACACCCACACTCACATGCACTCTTGCCCCACACTCACACCCACACTCTCTCATACATCCACATTCACACCCCACACCCACACACACCCCCTTGGCCATGATCACACCCATATCACACACACACACACACACACTCACACACACACTCATACGCACACCCACACTCACACCTACACACCCACACTCACCCATAGCCACAGTCCCACACAAACCCCACACCCACCCACCAACACCCACACCCCACACACACCCATTCCCACACCCCACACCCATACCCAAACCCACCCCCCCACACACTCACATGCACGCTCAAACCCACACCCATATTCACACTCACTCACACCTACGGCCATGCCCACACATACAAACATACTCATACTCACACTCAAACACATACACAGACACACACACCTATATTCACATTCACACTCACATCCACACACACACACACCTACACACATTCCCACCCATACTCTCACTCACAGCCATAGTCATACCCACATCCACACTCACAAACACACCATACGCACACCTGCATCTATACTCACACTCACACTGACACTCACATTCACACCCACACGCACACACACATATGCACAGCTGTTACCCAGATCCACACCCATAACCACACCCACTCCGATACCCTCATCCACACCCACATGCACACCCGCACCGATACACACACACACACACACACACACACACACACACACACACACACACACACACACACACACACACACACACACACACACACACACACTGACCTGTGAACTATTCTCAGCCCATCCCCCTACACTATCCCATCATCATCCATGTGCTTATCTAAGGATTGTTTAAATCTCCCTAATGTGGCTGAGTTAACTACATTAGCAGGTAGGGCATTCCACACCCTTACCACTCTCTGAGTAAAGAACCTGCCTCTGACATCTGTCTTAAATCTATCACCCCTCAATTTGTAGCTATGCCCCCTCTTACAAGCTGACATCATCATCCTAGGAAAAAGACTCTCACTGTCTACCCTATCTAATCCTCTGATCATCTTGTATGTCTCTGTCAAACCCCCCCTTACTCTTCTTCTTTCCAATGAGAACAGACCCAAGTCCCTCGGCCTTTCCTCATAAGACCTTCCCTCCAGACCAGGCAACATCCTGGTAAATCTCCTCTGCCCCTTTTCCAAAGCTTCCACATCCTTCCCAAAATATGGGGACCAGAACTGTACACAATATTCCAAGTGTGGCCGCACCAGCATTGTGTACAGTTGCAGCATGATATTGCGGCTCTGGAACTCAATCCCTCTATGAATGAAACCTAACACACCATATGCCTTCTTAACAGCACTATCCACCTGGGTGGCAACTTTCAGGGATCTATGTACATGGACTCCAAGATCCCTCTGCACATCCACACTACCAAGAATCTTTCCATTGACCCAGTACTCTGCCTTCCTGTTATTCTTCCCAAAGTGAATCACCTCACATTTAGCTGCATTGGACTCCATTTGTCACCTCTCAGCCCAATTCTTGCAGTTTATCCAAGTCCCCCTGCAACCTGTAACATTCTTCCAAACTGTCCACTACTCCACCGACATTAGTGCCATCTGCAAACTTACTCATCCATCCACCTATGACTGCGTCTAAGTCATGTATAAAAATGATAAACAGCAGTGGTCCCAAAACAGATCCTTGTGGCATCGGACTCCAGGCTGAATATTTTTCATCAACCATCACTCGCTGCCTTCTTTCAGAAAGCCAGTTTCTAATCCAAACTGCTAAATCACCCTCAATCCCATGCCTCTGCATTTTCTCCAACAGCCTATCATGTGGAACCTTATCAAAGGCTTTACTGAAGTTCATGGATACCACGTCAACTGCCCTACCCTCATCCACATGCTTGGTCACCTTCTCAAAAAACTCAATGAGGTTTGTGAGACACGGCCTACCCTTGACGAAACCATGTTGACTATCTCCAATCAAATTGTTGCTTGCTACACCCATATCCAGACCCATCCCCACAGCTATATCCACACCCACACCCATACTCAGACCCACACCCATACTCACACCCACACCCAGACCCACACCCACACCCAGACCTATAGCCACACCCATACGCACACCCACACCCATATCCACACCCACACCCATATCCATACCCACACCCTTACTCACACCCACACTCATACCCACAACCACACCCACACCCACACCCATATTCACACCCACACCCATACCCACACCCACACCCATATCCACACCCACACCCATACTCACACCCACACCCAGACCTATACCCACACCCATACGCACACCCACACCCATACTCACACCCACACCCAGACCTATACCCACACCCATACTCACACCCACACCCAGACCTATACCCACACCCATATCCACACCCACACCCATACTCACACCCACACCCAGACCTATACCCACACCCATATCCACACCCACACCCATACTCACACCCACACCCATATCCACACCCACACCCATACTCACACCCACACCCAGACCTATACCCACACCCATACTCACACCCACACCCATATCCACACCCACACCCATACTCACACCCACACCCATATCCACACCCACACCCATACTCACACCCACAGCCAGACCTATACCCACACCCATACTCACACCCACACCCATATCCACACCCACACCCATACTCACACCCACAGCCAGACCTATACCCACACCCATACTCACACCCACACCCATACTCACACCCACACCTACACCCATATCCACACCCACACCCATACTCACACCCACACCCATACTCACACCCACACCCATATCCACACCCACACCCATACTCACACCCACACCCAGACCTATACCCACACCCATACTCACACCCACACCCAGACCTATACCCACACCCATACTCACACCCACACCCATACTCACACCCACACCCAGACCTATACCCACACCCAGACCTATACCCACACCCATACTCACACCCACACCCATACTCACACCCACACCCAGACCTATACCCACACCCATACTCACACCCACACCTACACCCACATCTACCCCACACTCACACCCACACTTACATCCTCACCCACAGCCAAACCTATATTTAGACCCATACCCACACCAACACCCGCACCCATACCCATACCCACACCCACAACCACCCCCACACTCACACCCATACTCACACCTACACCCATACCCACACCAACACCCATATCCACACCTACACCCATACCCACACCCACACCCATATCCACACCCATACCCATATCCACACCCACACCCATATCCACACCCACACCCATACCCACACCAACACCCATATCCACACCCATACCCATATCCACACCCATACCCATATCCACACCCACACTCTTACTCACACCCATACCCATATCCACACCCACACCCTTACTCACACCCACACCCATATCCACACCCACACCCATATCCACACCCACACCCTTACTCACACCCACACTCATATCCACACCCATATCCACACCCACACCCATATTCACACCCACACCCATACCCACACCCACACCGATATCCACACTCACACCCATACCCACACCCACACCCATATCCACACCCACACCCATATTCACAACCACCTCTACACTTACTCTCATATACATACCTGTACTCACAGCCAAATCCACATCCCTACCAACACCCACCCCTATGCTCACAGCCACACTCACACTCACACCCATACCCACATTCACACCCATATCCACACCCATACCCATATCCACACCCAAACTATTTCTGAATGTAGTCCATTCCCATCATTTAGCAAACACCAGCAAACGAATCCCACCCCTGACATTCACATTTTCCGCATTCTCCAAACCCATTACCCTGAGGTGCCTCTCCCTATCTCTGCTGTTGTGCTATGGCAGGTATGTCACCCGATCACACTATCGCTCCATGGCTGACACTGTAACCCCCTTCGCATTGTCCCCGTGAGCAGTCGGAGAGCTGGTGACAGGCAGGCGGTGGTACATTAATAACAAAGAAGGGAAACAAAAAACCCAGTTCTTTGTGCCAGGGTTGGGGAGCAGGGAGGAAGGGGGCAGTGCTGTGGAACATGCTGATCCGATCACTTTGATGGACTGGTATTGAGCTTGTTTGCTGAAATTGCAGTTTAAAAGCTCTTTAACTCCCAGGGTCTGGCTGTAAAGATGGTTGAACACGATGTAATTGTGTTCCTGTTAACACAACCTAATGGATGAGAACCCATGAATGTTGCTCTATCTCAGATTAAATATTAAATTCACAAGGGTAACTATTGTTAAACCTGTAACAAAGTGGACACAATGGAAATGTGGCAAAAGTGAGGACTGCAGATTAGAGTCAAGATCACAGTGGTGCTGGAAAAGCACAGCAGGTCAGGCAGCATCCGAGGAGCAGGAAAATCAACATTTTGGGCAAAAGTCCTTCATCAGGAATGAGGCTGGGAGTCTCTGGGGTGGAGAGATAAATGGGAGGGGGGTGGGGCTGGGGGGAAGGTAGTTAAGAGTGAAATAGGTGGATGGAGGTGGGGGTAAAGGTGATAGGTCAGAGAGGAGGGTGGAGTGGATAGATAGGAAGGGAGATAGGCAGGTAGGACAGGTCATGGGGACAGTGCTGAGCTGGAAGTTTGGAACTAGGGTGAGGTGGGGAAGGGGAAATGAGGAAACTGTTGAAGTCCACATTGATGCCCTGGGGTTGAAGTGTTCCGAGGCGGAAGATGAGGCGTTCTTCCTCCAGGCATCTGGTGGTGAGGGAGCGGCGGTGAAGGAGGCCCAGGACCTCCATGTCCTCGGCAGAGTGGGAGGGAGAGTTGAAATGTTGGGCCACGGGGCGGTGTGGTTGATTGGTTCGGGTGTCCTGGAGATGTCCCCTAAAGCACTCTGCTAGGAGGCGCCCAGTCTCCCCAATGTAGAGGAGACCGCATCGGGAACAACGGATACAATAAATGATATTGGTGGATGTGCAGGTAAAACTTTAATGGATGTGGAAGGCTCCTTTAGGGCCTTGGATAGAGGTGAGAGAGGAGGTATGGGCACAGGTTTTACAGTTCCTGCGGTGGCAGGGGAAAGTGCCAGGATGGGGGGGTGTGTTGTAGGGGGCGTGGACCTTACCAGGTAGTCACGGAGGGAATGGTCTTTGCGGAAGGAAGAAAGGGGTGGGGAGGGAAATATATCCCTGATGGTGGGGTCCGTTTATAGGTGGCGGAAATGTCAGCGGATGATGTGGTTTACGTGGAGGTTGGTAGGGTGGAAGGTGAGCACCAGGGGGGTTCTGTCCTTGATTCGGTTAGAGGGATGGGATTTGAAGGCAGAAATGCAGGACGTTGGAGGGCATCTTCAACCACGTTAGAAGGGAAATTGCGGTCTCTAAAGAAGGAGGCCATCTGGTGTGTTCTATGGTGGAACTGATCCTCCTGGGAGCAGATACGGTGGAGGCGGAGGAATTGGGAATACGGGATGGCATTTTTGCAAGAGGTAGGGTGGGAAGAGGTGTAATCCAGGTAGCTGTGGGAGTCGGTGGGTTTGTAAAAATGTCAGTGTCAAGTTGGTCGTCATTAATGGAAATGGAGAGGTCCAGGAAGGGGAGGGAGGTGTCAGAGATGGTCCAGGTAAATTTAAGGTCAGGGTGGAATGTGTTGGTGAAGTTGATGAACTGTTCAACCTCCTCACGGGAGCACGAGGTGGTGCCAATGCAGTCATCAATGTAGCGGAGGAAGAGGTGGGGAGTGGTGCCGGTGTAATTACGGAAGATCGACTGTTCTATGTAGCCAACAAAGAGACAGGCATAGCTGGGGCCCATACGGGTTCCCATGGCTACCCCTTTGGTCTGGAGGAAGTGGGAGGATTTGAAAGAGAAATTGTTGAGGGTGAGGATCAGTTCAGCAAAACGAATTGGAATGTGGAGCTCTTTCAAGGAACAGCTACTGCGGGTCCTTGATTGGTATATACCTATCAGTCAGGGAGGTAGTTGTTGAGAGAGGGTTACGTTTACAACAGCAAATGGCAGGGATAGGTATATACTGCAGTGAAAGAGGTATAACCAGGGGAAAGGCAATTATGATGCAATTAGGCAAGATTTATGATGCATCGGATGGGGAAGGTAACAGCAGGGGATAGACACTCTTGAAATGTGAAGCTTGTTCAAGAACAGCTACTGCGGGTCCTTGATCAGTATATACCTATCAGGCAGTTGTTGAGAGAGGGAGCCATGGTTTACTAAATAAGTTGACGATCTTGTCAAGAGGAAGGATAATGCTTATGTGAGGATGAGGCATGAAGGCTTGAGGGGGCTTGAGAATTAAAAGTTAGCCAGAAAAGATCTAAAGAGAGGGCTAAGAAGAGCCAGGAGGGGACATGAGAAGTTGTTGGCGGATAGGATCAAGGAAAACCCAGAGGCCTTCTATAGGTATATCAGGAATAAAATAATGACTGGAGTAAGATTAGGGCCAATCAAAGACTGTAGTGGGAAGTTGTGTGTGGAATCTGAGGACATGGGGAAGCGCTTAATGAATACTTTTCATCAGTATTCACATTGGAAAAGGGCAATGTTAGTGAGAATACGGAGATACAGGCTACGGGATTAGATGGGATTGTGGATGACAAAGAGGAGGTTTTAGCAATTTTGGAAAATCTGAGAATAGATAAGATAGATTAGGGATAGTCAACCTGGCTTTGTGAAGGGTAGATTGTGCTTCACTTATTGAGTTCTTGGAGAGAGTGACAAAACAGGTGGATGAAGGTAAAGTGGTTACTGTGGTGTATAGTTCAGTAAGGTGTTTGATAAGGTTCCACACAATAGGCTATTGCACAAAATACGGAGTTTTGGGATTGAATGTGATTTAATTTTGGATCAGAAATTGGCTTGCTGAAAGAAGACAGAGAGTGGTGGTTGATGGGAAATATTCATCCTGGAGCTCAGTTACCAGTGGTGTGCCGCAAGGATCTGTTTTGGGCCCATTGCTGCTTGTTATTTTTATAAATGATCGTGAGGTGGGTGTAGAAGGATGGGTTTGTAAACTTGCAGATGACACTAAGATAGGCAGAGTTGTGGATAGTGCTGAAGGATGTTGGAGGTTACAGAGGGACATCGATAAGATGCAGAGCTGGGCTGAGAGGTGGCAAATGGAGTTTAATGTGGAAAAGTGTGAGGTAGTTCACTTCAGAAGTGAAATTCTTGGTAGTATAGATGAACAGAGAGATCTCAGTGTCCAGGTACATAAATCCCTGAAAGTCGCCACCCAGGTTGATAGGGTTGTTAAGAAGGTATATGGTGTGTTGGCATATATTGGTAGGGAGATTAAGTTTCAGAGCCATGAGGTCATGCTTCAGCTGTACAAGACACTGGTATGGCCACATCTGGAGTATTGTGTACAGTTCTGGTCACTACATTATAGGAAGGATGTGGAACTTTGGAAAGGGTTCAGAGGAGATTTAGTGGGATGTTGCCTGGTATGGAGGGAAGGTCTTACGAGGAAAGGCTGAGGGACTTGAGGCTGTTTTCGTTGGAGAGAAGAAGGTTGAGAGGTGACTTAATGGAGACATACAAGATAATCAGAGGGTTAGATAGGGTGGACAGTGAGAGCCTTTTTCCTCGGATGGTGATAGCTATCACAAGGGGACATAGCTTTAAATTGAGGGGTGATAGAGTTAGAACAGATATCGGGGTAGTTTCGTCACGCAGAGAGTAGTAGGGGCATGGAACACCCTGCCTGCAATAGTAGGTTCGCCAACGTTAAGGGCATTTAAATGGGCATCGGACATACATATGGGTAATAATGTACGGTGTAGGTTAGATGGGCATCAGATTAATTTCGCAGGTTGGTGAAACATTGAGAACGGAAGGGCCTGTACTGCACTGTGACGTTCTATGTTCTAAATGTACCACTTGGGCTGGTTGCTTGGAAACAGAGAATTTTGTGGAGCTGGGATTACGGCCTGGCTCAGTGTGAGGAAGGAGACAGTTGGCTCTGTAAGGAGATCAAACTTGGCCAAGCTGCTAAGAGGACACAACTGACCAATCACTGAGTCTTGAGAAGGCAGGCCTGGCTTACCCAGAGTTGATCATGTGGACAGCAAGTACTGAGGGAGGCCGAAGGAACTGTGCCCTGAGATGATAACTGTCTCAGTTCTGGCTGAAGGGGGAATGATCAGAACCTGCTCCCTGGATCCTTTTGTATGTCTCTCCTCTCACCTTAAACCTGTGCCCTCCAGTTAGAGATTCCCCTACTATGGGGAAATACTGCTAGCTGTCTACCTGGGAAGTGCACAGTCTCCTCCCCAACACTGAGACACACAGAGGCCTAAGTTTTCCCGTTTTATCCGGTTTTCCAGGATGCAGGAAGCCTCCTCCCACTCTCTTCATAGAGCTTTTCTTGTTGTGTATTGCAGGCCGGGAGGTAGTGAAAGTATGTCCTCCATGAAAAGCTGTTCACGAGTGTTTCATGTTGATACATTTCTGAATGTTTGGAGGGCTGTTGCAGGGTGCTCCCGTGTTTCTATAAATCTTGCTTAAGGGACAGTCACTAAAAGCCGGCGCATCACCAGCTTTGACAGTGGATCTGTTATGGATAAGGTATGGATTCTGTCTCATCACCCTGACCACGGGGTCATAGAAACATAAAGGTTTACAGCATGGAAACAGACCCTTCAGCCCAACCTGTCCATGCTGTCCAGTTTTCATAATGAATCTAGTCCCATTTGCCTGCGATTAGTCCATATCCCTCCATACCTATCCCATCCATGAACCTGTCTAAATGTTTCCTAAATGACAATAGATTTTATCCCTCAGTACCCTCTCCAGCAACTTTCCCACCACTGACATCAGACTTACTGGTCTGTAGTTACCTGGGATATCCCTACTACCTTTCTTAAACAGGGGGACAACGTGAGCAACCCTCCAGTTCTCTGGTACCTCACCTGTGTTTAAGGATGCTACAAAGATATTTGTCAGGGCCCCAGCTATTTCATCTCTCACCTCCTTCAGCAACTTGGGATAGATCCCATCCGGTCCTGGGGATTTGTTCACCTTGATATCCTTTAGCCTACTCGACACATCCTCCCTCGTTATGTCAACGTGATCCAGAGTAAACAAACTTCTATCTCTAATCTCAATATTCATCATGTCCCTCTCCTCAGTGAACACTGATGCAAAGCAATCATTCAGAATCTCACACATTTTCTCAGGTTCGACACACAACCTTCCTTCCTTATCCTTCAGTGGACCAACCCTTTCTCTGGTTACCCCCTTTGCTTCTTATATAAGAATAAAAGGCCTTGGAAGTTTCCTTAATTCTGCTCTCTAGTTATTTCATGACCCCTTTTAGCCTGTTTGATTCCTTGTTTAAGATTGGTCCTACTCTCCTGATATTCCTCCAGGGCCAGTTCTGTTCTTAGCTGCCTGCACCTTATGTACGCTTCCTTTTACCTCTTGGCTAGTTTCACAATTTCTCCTGTTATCCACGGTTCACGAATCTTGCCTTTCCTATCTTGCACTATCTTAAACCTACCTTTGAAAGCCTCCCACGTATCAAATGTGGACTTTCCTTCAAATAGCTGCTCCCAATCCACATTTCCCAGCTCATGCTTAATTTTCATGTAATTGGCCTTAGCCCAGTTTAGTACTCTTCCCTTAGGACCACTCTCATCTTTGTCTATGAGTATTGTAAAACTTACAGAATTGTGGTCACTATTCCCAAAGAAATTCCCCACTGTAACATTTACCACCTGTCCTGGCTCATTCCCCAATACCAAGTCCAATATGGCCCCTTCACTCATTGGACTATTAACATACTGCTCTAGTAAACATTCCTGGATGCTCCTTACAAATTCTGTCCCATCCAGACCTCTGATACTAAGTGTATCCCAGTCAATATTGGGAAAATTAAAATCTCCCATCACCACCACCCTATTGCCTCTACATCTTTCCCTAATCTGTTTATCTATTTGTTCTTCTACCTCACGCTCACTGTTGGGAGGCCTGTAATACAGCCCCAACAATGTAACTGCACCCTTATTATTTCTCAGCTCCCTCCAAAGTGTCCTCCTTTAGTACAGCTGTTATATTGTCCCTAGTCTAGATTAGAGTGATGCTGGAAAAGCTGGTCAGGCAGCATCCAAGAAGCAGGAAAATTGACATTTTTCACAAAAACCCTTCACATCCCTGATCAACAATGCAACTCCTCCCCTCCTTTCACTTCCCTCCCTGTCCTGTCTGAAGAGTCTATATCCTGGAACATTTAGTTGTTAATCATGCCCTTCCTTCAACCAAGTCCCTGTGATCGCAATAACACCATACTCCCAGGCACCAATCCAAGCGCTTAGTTCATCTGCTTTACCCATTATGCTCCTTGCATTAAAGTAGATGTACTTCAGGCCACCAGTTCCTTTGCGTTCATCTGCTCTCTGCCTACCCTTCCCCTTGGTAATGCTAACTTCATGATCCTCACAGTCTTCAGTTCCCACCTCACTGTCTCCTAGTCTTCTCTTCTGGTTCCCAGCCCCCTGCCACACATCAACGGGATACCGGTGTTTCAACGGGATACCGGTGTTTCAATGGGATTCTGGTGTTTATGGGATTCCAGTGTTTCAACGGGATTCCGGTGTGCCAAACTTCCCCAAGGTTGGGGGTGGGGCAGAGATCTGATTGACGAGGACAAGGTTGGAGGGGCCTGGAGTGAGGGACTGGGAAGAGGCTATTTACCTTATCAGACAGGTCAGTGACTAGGCAGCACCAACTTAAAGGGACTGGGAAAGAGTTTAATGGGAAATCTGTTGTCACCCGGAATGTGATCGGAGTCTGGAACTCACTGATTGAGAAGGTCATGGAGGCAATTCATTGGAACATTGTCTGGGGTTACATTACGATGCATGACCTTGAACGACTACAGACTAAATGCTGGGGGAGGGGACAAGGCTGGACAGGTCATTTCCAGCCGGCGGGGGGGGGGGGGGTCCCACAGGCAGGATGGTCTCCTTCTGGAGTCCACATCACAGGTCCTGGCTCCCACTACATCTAATTGCCACAATTCACTACACAGCGTCTGGTCAAGGTTTCTGTGCAGCTGCACGTGGATTCCAGAGGAAGTGCTTCAAACCCAAACCATTGAACCTGTTCCAGCAACTGAGAGTGACCAAACCTCAAAAGGCAAAGATGTATCTTCTTAAAAACTAAAATACTCTCTAAAATGTTGTAGGTTTGGGTGGAGAGGGTTGTAACAAAGAGAGGGGATGGGTATTCCTGCATTTGCAGTTCTTTACATTTCAGTATCATCGTGACAGCGATGGTATTGGGGTAAAACACAAAGTGGTTTGATGATCATTAGCTGTGAAATTATCACTAATATTCATTTTAGATTTTTAAATGGCTTGCCAATTGATCTCTGCTTGTGGGAACACTGTAAAGATAAAAGCACAGAGTGAAATGGCAATGTGCAATTTTGAAATGGGGTTTACTGATGTTGACCACAGGGGTCTGCTCCAAATATCAACCCTGAGAGCAAACAGAATTTTAACAATGAAATGGGAGACACCACATAGTGGAATGCATCGGAAATGTCTTTGCCTGTACCTAACATCTGACTGGATTGTCCCATGGTCATCAGGGCTCATGCCTGAAACGTCGATTCTCAGCTCTGATCTCCAGCATGTACAGCCCTCACTTCCTCCCCATGGTCATTAGGCCAACATTAGCCACTTGATTAAAGGTTGCCCAGACTATTAGTTGCTAAGCAACTGCAGATTCTGCAGCCTGTATACTGGTCATCTCGACGAAACCACACAAATGTGTGTGCTGGAGCATCTGAAATTGCCCGACCTCACTCTCCGCACTGCCTGAGTACTTTCGAAGAAAGTGAGAACTGCAGAATACTGCAGTCTGTTTCAGTTGAATTAAAACAAAGAACAAATCATTGAAGTGATGACATTAAC
This sequence comes from Hemiscyllium ocellatum, assembly GCF_020745735.1. NCBI lineage: Eukaryota > Metazoa > Chordata > Chondrichthyes > Orectolobiformes > Hemiscylliidae > Hemiscyllium > Hemiscyllium ocellatum. The sequence goes on from NC_083418.1 coordinate 81,758,958, forward strand.
TTCAATAAATTTGCAAATGCTTTTTCTCTTCAATGTAACTAAGACAAAGACCAGCATTATTTAAAAAACATTTTTTCTGCTTGGTGGGGGTGAGCTGCCTCTTGAACCGCTGCAGTCCATGAGCTGTGGGTTGACCCACAATGCCCTTAGGGAGGGGATTCCAGGATTTTGGGTCAGTGATACTTGAAGGAACGACGATACATTTCCAAGTCAGGATGGTGAGTGACTTGGAGGGGAATTTGCAGGGGGTAGTGGTGTTTGCATGTATTTGCTGCCCTTGTCTTTCTAGATGGAAATGGTGTGGGTTTGGAAGGTACCTACTGAGGATCTCTGGTGAATTTCTGCATCTTGTAGATGGTACACACTGTTGCTACTGTGTGTCAGTGGTGGAGGGAGTAGATGTTTGTGGATGTGGTGCCAATCCAGCCGGCTGCTTTGTCCTGGATGGTGTGAAGCTTCTTGAGTATTGTTGGAGCTGCCCCCCTCCTCAGGCAAGTGGGGAGTATTCCATCACAATGTTGGAATCACATCATCTGACTAGCGTTCTCTATCTATCTATCTATCTGGCCCTGTTAAATTACTAGGCAGCAGTAAGCTGCAAATGTGTTGCTGGTCAAAGCACAGCAGGCCAGGCAGCATCTCAGGAATAGAGAATTCGACGTTTCGAGCATAAGCCCTTCATCAGGAATAAGAGAGAGAGAGCCAAGCCGGCTGAGATAAAAGGTAGGGAGGAGGGACTAGGGGGAGGGGCGATGGAGGTGGGATAGGTGGAAGGAGATCAAGGTGAGGGTGATAGGCCGGAGTGGGGTGGGGGCGGAGACTAGGCAGCAGTAACCCAAGGAAGTTGATAGTGGGGAGTCTCAGTGATGGCAATGCTGCTGAATATCAAAGGAAGATGGTTTAATCCTGACCTGTGTGAGATGGCATTGCCTAGTATCACCCTGAGCCTGAACGCTGTCCCGGTCTCACTGCAGCCACAGATTGTTGCAATTATTAGGGGATACACAATCATCAGCACCCAACCAAATTCAGGCACTGAATCATGCACAGGAAGGGAAGAGCAAATGTTAGCAGATGTTCAACATGATAAATGGATTTGATTGACAGAGGAGTTGACACCTGGAGGACAGAGATTGAAGACGATTGCCCAAAGAACCAGAGGAACCCCGAAAGAAGACAGCGAGTGGTAGTGGATGGAAAATATTCTGCCTGGAGCTCGGTGACCAGTGGGGTCCCGCAGGGATCTGTTCTTGGGCCTCTGCTCTTTGTAGTTTTTATAACTGACTTGGATGAGGAGGTGGAAGGGTGGGTTAGTAAATTTGCTGATGACACAAAGGTCATTGGTGTTATAGTGTCGAGGGCTGTTGCAGGATACAACAAGACATTGACAAGATGCAGAGCTGGGCTGAGAAGTGGCAGATGGAGTTCAACCTGGATAAATGCAAAGTGATTCATTCTGGAAGGTTAAATATGAAAGCTGAATACAGGGTTAAAGACAGGAGTCTGTGGAGGAACAGAGGGATCCCTCAAAGCTGCCACCCAAGTTGAGTTGTTAAGAAGCTGTATGGTGCTTCAGCTTTCATTAACAGGAGGATTGAGTTTAAGAACCGTGAGGTTATGCTGTAGCTCTATAATACCCTGGTTAGACCACACTTGGAATAGTGGGTTCAGCACTGGGTACCTCATTATCAGAAGGATGTAGGTGCTTCAGAGTGGATGCAGAGGAGATTTACAGGATGCTGCCTGGATTGCAGGGCTTGTCTGATGAAGAGAGGTTGAGTGAGCCAGGGCTTTTCACAGTGGAGAGGAGGAGGAAGAGAGGTGACTTGATAGAAGTGTACAAGGTAAAGTAGATGCAGTTCATAGCCAGAGATGTTTCCCCAGGGCAGAAATAGCTGTCATGAGGGGCCATAATTTTAAGGTGATTGGAGGAAGGTTTAGGGGAGATGTCAGAGGTAGGCTCTTTTTGCAGAGAGTGTGGGTGTATGGAATGCACAGCTAGTGTGGTAGTAGAATCATTTAAGCGACTGCTGGACAAGCACATGGATGGCAGTAAATTGAAGGGTGTGTAGGTTAGGGTGGTCTTAGATTAAGATAAATACTCGGCACAACATCATGGGCTGCAAGGCCTGGACTGTGCTACACTGTTCTGTGTTCTACATAATAACAAGGTCTGTTTTAATGCAGCAACATGGGATTTGGAATGCATTACTTCAAAGGAAGGTGGCAGGAGATTTAATTGTGATATTCAACGGAGGGGGGGGGCAGTTTGTGGGCTACCATGATGCCAAGGGGTCTGAGTAGTCTGGCAGTCATTTCAGAGATGGCTTTGATATAGGGGAGAGTGGCGAGGGTTTCTGGACGTGTTTTGTCTGCTTGTTTGGGTCAGTTGTTTAGGAATTGGCAGACTGTGTTTATTGGGTACAGGTTCTTCTTGAATACTGGATAGGTATTTTTCTTCTGCTACTCGTAGTTCCTGGGTGCTGCAGTGTATTGTGGCCTGTTTAAATAATGTCCTGCTGCAGCTCTGTTTGTGGGTGTTGGGATGATTGCTCTGTAGTTCAGTATCCGGTCTGTGTGCGAGGCTTTCCTGTAGATCCTGTTTTGACACCCATTAACAGAGCTGCATCAGGACATTACTTCAATGGGCCACAACACATTGCAGCACCCAGGAATTATGAAGAGCAGAAGACAAATACCTATACAGTATATTCAAGAAGAACATGTACCCAATAACATGGTCTGTTGATTCTTAAACAACAAACCCCAACAAGTGGACACAACATGCCCAGAAACCTTAGCCTCATTACCATAAATCAAAGACATCTCTGAAATGATTGCCAGCCTACTCAGACCCCTTGGCATCATGGTAGCCCACAAACCCACCAACACACTAAAACAGCAGCTAATGAACCTACACAAAAAACCAGCAAAACTAATGTTGTTTACAAAATACCATGCACGAACTGTAACAAACAACACATCAGACAGACTGGCCACGAACCTTGCCACCAGGATACACGAACACCAACTAGCCACCAAAAGACATCACCCTCTCTCACTAGTATCCTCACAATAAGTATACAGCTTTGGAAACTGTTGGGGGGGACAGCCTTGCAGGTGGAAGCTGCAGTGACGGGGTCTGAGGTCTGGCTCTGAGACTCAGAAGGGAAAGGGGGAGAGGAGGAGAACGCTAGTTATAGGAGACTCTCTAGTTAGAGGGACAGACAGGCGGTTCTGTGGACATTGGCGAGACTCTCGGATGGTTTGTTGCCTCCCGGGTGCCAGGGTCCGAGACGTCTCGGATCGTGTCTTCAGAATCCTTAAGGGGGAGGGTGTGCAGCCAGAAGTCGTGGTACACATTGGCACCAACGACATAGGTAGGAAGAGGGGTGGGGAGGTCATTCAAGAGCTCAGGGAGTTAGGCTGGAAGCTAAAAGCTAGGACAGACAGAGTCGTCATCTCTGGGTTGTTGCCGGTGCCACGTGACAGTGAGGCAAGGAATAGGGAGAGAGTGCAGTTGAACACGTGGCTGCAAGGATGGTGTAGGAGGGAGGGCTTCAGGTATTTGGACAATTGGAGTGCATTCTGGGGAAGGTGGGACCTGTACAAACAGGACGGGTTGCACCTGAACCAGAAGGGCACCAATATCCTGGGGGGTAGGTTTGCTAGCACTCTTCGGGGGGGTTTAAACTAATTTGGCAGGGGGATGGGATCCGGACTTGTAGTCCAGCAAGTAAGCTAGCTGTTTGTCAGGATGTCCAAGAATGTAGGGAGGCTGTGGAGAAGGTAGCACTGACAGGGAATACTTGCGGACACAGAGATGGGCTCAAGTGTGTATACTTCAACGCAAGGAGAATCAGAAATAAGGTGGGGGAACTTAAGGCGTGGATCGGTACCTGGGACTACGATGTTGTGGCCATCACGGAAACGTGGATAGATGAGGGACAGGAATGGTTGTTGGAGGTTCCTGGTTACAGATGTTTCAGTAAGATTAGGGAGGGTGGTAAAAAAGGAGGGGGGGTGGCATTGCTAATTAGAAATGGTATAACGGCTGCAGAAAGGAAGTTTGAGGGGGATCTGCCTTTGGAGGTAGTATGGGCTGAAGTCAGAAATAGGAAAGGTGCAGTCACCTTGTTGGGTGTTTACTATAGGCCCCCCAATAGCAGCAGAGATGTGGAGAAACAGATTGGGAAACAGATTTTGGAAAGGTGCAGAAGCCACAGGGTCATAGTCATGGGCGACTTCAACTTCCCAAATATTGATTGGAAGCTCTTTAGATCAAGTAGATTGGATGGGGCGGTGTTTGTGCAGTGTGTCCAGGAAGCTTTTCTAACTCAGTATGTAGATTGTCCAACGAGAGGGGAGGCCATATTGGATTTGGTACTCGGTAATGAACCGGGACAAGTGATGGGGTTGTTAGTGGGTGAACATTTTGGTGATGGTGACCACAATTGTGTGACCTTCACCTTGGTTATGGAGAGAGATAGGTGCGCACAACAGGGTAGGTTTTACAATTGGGGGAAGGGAAATTACGATGCTGTAAGACAGGATTTGAGGAGCATAAGTTGGGAGCATAGGCTGTCAGGGAAGGATGTCGTTGAAATATATGGAACTTTTTCAAGGAGCAGATACGACGTGTCCTTGATATGTATGTACCTATCAGGCAGGAAAGAAATGGTCGTGTGAGGGAGCCTTGGCTGACGAGGGAGGTTGAATCTCTAGTAAAGAGGAAGAAGGAGGCTTACATAAGGTTGAGGAAACAGGGTTCAGACAGAGCAGTGGAGGGATACAGGATAGCCAGAAGGGACCTGAAGAAAGGGATTAGGAGAGCTAAGAGAGGGCATGAAAAATCCTTGGCGGATAGGATCAAGGATAACCCCAAGGCATTTTATGCATATGTGAGAAACATGAGAATGACGAGAACGAGGGTAGGTCCGATCAAGGACAGTAGTGGGAGATTGTGTATTGAGTCGGAAGAGATAGGAGAGGTCTTAAATGAGTACTTTTCTTCAGTATTTACGAACGAGAGGGACCGTATTGTTGAAGAGGAGAGTGTGAAACGGACTGGTAAGCTAGAAGAGATACTTGTTAGGAAGGAAGATGTGTTGGACATTTTGAACTACTTGAGGATAGACAAGTCCCCCGGGCCTGATGGGATATATCCTAGGATAATGTGGGAAGCAAGAGAGGAAATTGCAGAGCCGTTGGCAATGATCTTTTCGTCTTCACTGTCAACGGGGGTGGTACCAGGGGACTGGAGAGTGGCGAATGTTGTGCCCCTGTTCAAAAAAGGGAATAGGGATAACCCCGGGAATTATAGGCCAGTTAGTCTTACTTCTGTGGTAGGCAAAGTAATGGAAAGGCTACTGAGGGATAGGATTTATGAGTATCTGGAAAGACACTGCTTGATTAGGGACAGCCAGCACGGATTTGTGAAGGGTAGGTCTTGCCTTACAAGTCTTATTGAATTCTTTGAGGAGGTGACCAAGCATGTGGATGAGGGTAGAGCAGTGGATGTAGTGTACATGGATTTTAGTAAGGCATTTGATAAGGTTCCCCATGGTAGGCTTATGCGGAAAGTCAGGAGGCATGGGATAGAGGGAAATTTGGCCAGTTGGATAGAAAACTAGCTAACCGGTCGAAGTCAGAGAGTGGTGGTAGATGGTAAATATTCAGCCTGGAGCCCAGTTACAAGTGGAGTTCCGCAGGGATCAGTTCTGGGTCCTCTGCTGTTTGTAATTTTTATTAATGACTTGGATGAGGGAGTCGAAGGGTGGGTCGGTAAATTTGCAGATGATACGAAGATTGGTGGAGTTGTAGATAGTGAGGAGGGATGCTGTCGGCTGCAAAGGGACTTAGATATGATGCAGAGCTGGGCTGAGGAGTGGCAGATGGAGTTCAACCCTGCCAAGTGTGAGGTTGTCCATTTTGGAAGAACAAATAAGAATGCGGAATATAGGGTTAACGGTAGGGTTCTTATTCAGGTGGAGGAACAGAGGGATCTTGGGGTCTATGTACATAGATCTTTGAAAGTTGCCACTCAGGTGGATAGAGCTTGTAAGAAGGCCTATGGTGTATTAGCGTTCATTAGCAGAGGGATTGAATTCAAGAGTCGTGAAGTGATGTTGCAGCTGTACAGGACTTTGGTTAGGCCACATTTGGAGTACTGTGTGCAGTTCTGGTCGCCTCACTTTAGGAAAGATGTGGAAGCTTTGGAGAGGGTGCAGAGAAGATTTACCAGGATGTAGCCTGGAATGGAGAATAGGTCGTACAAGGATAGGTTGAGAGTTCTCGGCCTTTTCTCATTGGAACGGCGAAGGATGAGGGGTGACTTGATAGAGGTTTATAAGATGATCAGGGGAATAGATAGAGTAGACAGTCAGAAACTTTTTCCCCGGGTACAACAGAGTGTTACAAGGGGACATAAATTTAAGGTGAAGGGTGGAAGGTATAGGGGGGGACGTCAGGGGTAGGTTCTTTACCCAGAGAGTGGTGGGGGCATGGAATGCGCTGCCCGTGGCAGTGGTAGAGTCAGAATCATTGGTGACCTTTAAGCGGCAATTGGATAGGTACATGGATGGGTGCTAATCTAGGATAGATGTTCGGCACAACATCGTGGGCCGAAGGGCCTGTTCTGTGCGGTATTGTTCTATGTTCTATACAGATGATGTTGTGGTTCTGTTCGCCGAGCTGGGAATCTGTGTTGCAGACGTTTCGTCCCCTTTCTAGGTGACATCCTCTGTGCTTGGGAGCCTCCTGTGAAGCACTTCTGTGATGTTTCCTCCGGCATTTATAGTGGCTTGTCTCTGCCGCTTCCGGATGTCAGTTCCAGCTGTCCGCTGCAGTGGCCGGTATATTGCGTCCAGGTCGATGTGCATATTGATTGAATCTGTGGATGAGTGCCATGCCTCTAGGAATTCCCTGGCTGTTCTCTGTTTGGCTTGTCCTGTAATAGTAATGTTGTCCCAGTTGGTGTGAACTAGCCACGAAACAACACAACCAGCTATCCTTAGTAGCCACACACGCAGATGACAAACAACATGAATTCGACTGGGACAACACTACTATTATAGGACAAGCCAAACAGAGAACACAAACTCCCAGCTCGGCGAACAGAACCACAACAATGAGCACCCGGGCTACAAATCTTCTCACAAATTTTGAATACAGATGATGTCCATATTACAGAGGAGGAAGTGCTGGATGTCTTGAAATGGGTAAAGGTGGATAAATCCCCAGGACCTGATCAGTGTACCCTAGAACTCTGTGGGAAGCTAGAGAAGTGATTGCTGGGCCTCTTGCTGAGATATTTGTATCTTCGATAGTCACAGGTGAGGTGCCAGAAGACTGGAGACTGGCTAACGTGGTGCCACTGTTTAAGAAGGGTGGTAAGGACAAGCCAGGGAACTATAGACCGGTGAGCCTGACGTCAGTGGTGGGCACGTTTTTGGAGGGAATCCTGAGGGACAGGATGTACATGTATTTGGAAAGGCAAGGACTGATTAGGGATAGTCAACATGGCTTTGTGCGTGGGAAATCATGTCTCACAAACTTGATGGAGTGTTATGAAGAAGTAACAAAGAGGATTGATGAGGGCAGAGCGGTAGATGTGATCTAAATGGACTTCAGTAAGGTGTTCGACAAGATTCCCAATGGGAGACTGGTTTCGCAAGGTTAGATTTCATGGAATACAGGGAGAACTAGCCATTTGGATAGAACTGGCTCAAAGGTAGAAGACAGAGGGTGGTGGTGGAGGATTGTTTTTCAGACTGGAGGCCTGTGACCAGTGGAGTGCCACAAGGATCGGTGCTGGGTCCTCTACTTTTTGTCATTTACATAAATGATTTGGATGTGAGCATAAAAGGTACAGTTAGTAAGTTTGCAGATGACACCAAAATTGGAGGTGTAGTGGACATTGAAGGAGGTTACCTCAGATTACAACAGGATCTGGACCAGATGGGCCAATGGGCTGAGAAGTGGCAGATGGGGTTTAATTCAGATAAATGAAAGATGCTGCATTTTGGGAAAGCAAATCTTCGCAGGACTTATACACTTAATGGTAAGATCCTAGGGAGTGTTGCTGAACAAAGAGACCTTGGAGTGCAGGTTCATAGCTCCTTGAAAGTGGAGTCGCAGGTAGATAGGATAGTGAAGGCAGCGTTTGGTATGCTTTCCTTTATTGGTCAGAGCATTGAGTACAGGAGTTGGGAGGTCATGTTGCGGCTGTACAGGACATTGGTAAGGCCACTGTTGGAATATTGTGTGCAATTCTGGTCTCCTTCCTATCGGAAAGATGTTGTGAAACTTGAAAGGGTTCTGAAAAGATTTACAAGGATGTTTCCAGGATTGGAGGATTTGAGCTACAGGGAGAGGCTGAACAGGCTGGGGCTGTTTTCCCTGGAGCGTCAGAGGCTGGGGGATGACCTTATAGAGGTTTACAAAATTGTAAGGGGTATGGATAGGGTAAACAGGCAAAGTCTTTTCCCTGGGGTCGGGGAGTCCAGAACTAGAGGGCATAGGTTTAGGGTGAGAGGGGAAAGATATAAAAGAGACCTAAGGGGAAACTCTTTTCACACAGAGGGTGGTACGTGCATGGAATGAGCTGCCAGAGGATGTGGTGGAGGCTGGTACAATTACAACATTTAAAAGGCATCTGGATGGGTATATGAATAGGAAGGGTTTGGAGGGATATGGGCCAGTGCTGGCAGGTGGGACTAGATTGGGTTGGGATATCTGGTTGGCATAGACGGGTTGGACCGAAGGGTCTGTTTCCATGCTGTACATCTCTATGACTCTATGACCACTTCGACTGGGACAACACATCCATCCCAGGCCAGGCTAAACAGAGACACACTCGGGAATTCATAAAAGCATGGCTTTCTAACCAGAACTCCATCAATAAACACATTGATTTGAACCCCATTGACCACCCTCTGAGAAAAAGAACTGGAACTAATATTACGCACCCTGAGAAACCAAGACACATAAATAGAGAGCGGGACAAAACACCAGTGTTTCACTGAAGGCTCACTGATGATGTTTCCTAGTATGGTGACAAAACGTCTGAAAACAAACTTTCCAGCTCAGTGAGCAAACCTACATCCAGAACCTCAACCTGAGCTACAAATCTTCTCAAAAATCACTAAAACTATTTTTGCTTCTTTCGATTAGATTCCCTACAATATGGAAACTGGCCCCTTGGCCTAACAAGTCCGTACTGACCCTTCGAAGAGTAACCCACCCAAGCCTATTTCCCTCTGACTGATGCACCTAACACTACAGGCAATTTAGCATGGCCAATTCATCTTGGACAGTGGCAGGAAACCACAGCATCCAGAGGAAACCCACACAGACAACATGCAAACTCTACTCAGACAGTCGCCCAAGGCGGGAATTGAACCCAGGTTCCTGGCGATGTGAGGCAGCAGTGCTAACCACTGAGCCACTGTGCCACTCCAGAGCTTGTTCACAGAATTGTTGAAATCTGTACAACCCAAGAGGTCACCAGAAACTCACTTTAAAATTATTTAATAGCATTTGGGTCTTCAAGTTCCCACTCTGTGAGAACATAGAACAATACCGCACAGAACAGGCCGTTCGGCCCATGATGTTGTCCTGAACATCTCTCCTAGCTTAAGCACCTATCCATGTACCTATCCAATTGCTGCTTAAAGGTCACCAATGATTCTGACTCTACCACTCCCACAGGCAGCGCATTCCATGCCCCCACCACTCTCTGGGTAAAGAACCTACCCCTGACATCCCCCCTATACCTTCACCCTTCACCTTAAATTTATGTCCCCTTGTAACACTCTGTTGTACTCGGGGAAAAATTCTCTGACTGTCTACTCTATCTATTCCCCTGATCATCTTCTAAACCTCTATCAAGTCACCCCTCATCCTTCGCCGTTCCAATGAGAAAAGGCCTAGAACTCTCAACCTATCCTCGTACGACCTATTCTCCATTCCAGGCTACATCCTGGTAAATCTCCTCTGCACCCTCTCCAAAGCTTCCACATCTTTCCTAAAGTGAGGCGACCAGAACTGCACACAGTACTCCAAATGTGGCCTTACCAAGGTCCTGTACAGCTGCAACATCACTTCACGACTCTTGAATTCAATCCCTCTGCTAATGAATGCTAATACACCACAGGCCTTCTTACAAGCTCTATCCACCTGAGTGGCAACTTTCAAAGAGCTTTGAACATAGACCCCAAGATCCCTCTGCTCCTCCACCTGACTAAGAACCCTACCGTTAACCCTGTATTCCGCATTCTTATTTGTTCTTCCAAAATGGACAACCTCACACTTGGCAGGGTTGAACTCCATCTGCCACTCCTCAGCCCAGCTCTGCATCATATCTAAGTCCCTTTGCAGTCGACAACAGCCCTCCTCACTATCCACAACTCCACCAATCTTCATATCGTCTGCAAATTTACTGACCCACCCTTCGACTCCCTCTTCCAAGTCATTAATAAAAATTACAAACAGCAGAGGACCCAGAACTGATCCCTGCGGAACTCCACTTGTAACTGGGCTCCAGGCTGAATATTTACCATCTACCACCACTCTCTGACTTCGACCGGTTAGCCAGTCCTCTATCCAATTGGCCAAACTTCCCACTATCCCATGCCTCCTGACTTTCCGCATAAGCCTACCATGGGGAACCTTATCAAATGCCTTACTAAAATCCATGTACACTACATCCACTGCTCTACCCTCATCCACATGCTTGGTCACCTCCTCAAAGAATTCAATAAGACTTGTAAGGCAAGACCTACCCTTCACAAATCCGTGCTGGCTGTCCCTAATCAAGCAGTGTCTTTCCAGATACTCATAAATCCTATCCCTCAGTATCCTTTCCATTACTTTGCCTACCACAGAAGTAAGACTAACTGGCCTGTAATTCCCGGGGTTATCCCTATTCCCTTTTTTGAACAGGGGCACAACATTCGCCACTCTCCAGTCCCCTGGTACCACCCCCATTGACAGTGAAGACGAAAAGATCATTGCCAACGGCTCTGCAATTTCCTCTCTTGCTTCCCACATAATCCTAGGATATATCCCGTCAGGCCCGGGGGACTTGTCTATTTTCAAGTTTTTCAAAATGCCCAACACATCTTCCTTCCTAACAAGTATCTCCTCTATCTTACCAGTCCGTTTCACACTCTCCTCTTCAACAATACGGTCCCTCTCATTTATAAATACTGAAGAAAAGTACTCATTCAAGACCTCTCCTATCTCTTCTGACTCAATACACAGTCTCCCATTACTGTCCTTGATCGGACCTACCCTCATTCTCGTCATTCTCATGTTTCTCACTTTTGCATAAAAGGCCTTGGGGTTATCCTTGATCCTACCCGCCAAAGATTTTTCATGCCCTCTCTTAGCTCTCCTAATCCCTTTCTTCAGCTCCCTCCTGGCTATCCTGTATCCCTCCAACGGTCTGTCTGAACCCTGTTTCCTCAACCTTATGTAAGCCTCCTTCTTCCTCTTTACTAGACATTCACTCTCCCTCGTCAACCAAGGCTCCCTCACACGACCATTTCTTTCCTGCCTGATAGGTATATACATATCAAGGACACGTCGTATCTGCTCCTTGAAAAAGTTCCATATATTTCAACGACATCCTTCCCTGACAGTCTATGCTCCCAACTTATGCTCCTCAGATCCTGTCTTGCAGCATTGTATTTACTCTTCCCCCAACTGTAAAACCTACCCTGTTGCATGCACCTATCTCTCTCCATGACCAAGGTGAAAGTCACACAATTGTGGTCACCATCACCAAAATGCTCACCCACTAACAAGCCCATCACTTGTCCCGGTTCATTACCGAGTACCAAATCCAATATGGCCTCCCCTCTCGTTGGACAATCTACATACTGAGTTAGAAAAGCTTCCTGGACACACTGCACAAACACCACCCCATCCAATCTACTTGATCTAAAGAGCTTCCAATCAATATTTGGGAAGTTGAAGTCGCCCATGACTACGACCCTGTGGCTTCTGCACCTTTCCAAAATCTGTTTCCCAATCTGTTTCTCCACATCTCTGCTGCTATTGGGGGGCCTATAGTAAACACCCAACAAGGTGACTGTACCTTTCCTATTTCTGACTTCAGCCCATACTACCTCCAAAGGCAGATCCCCCTCAAACTTCCTTTCTGCAGCTGTTATACCATTTCTAATTAGCAATGCCACCCCCCTCCTTTTTTACCACCCTCCCTAATCTTACTGAAACATCTGTAACCAGGAACCTCCAACAACCATTCCTGTCCCTCATCTATCCACGTTTCCGTGATGGCCACAACATCGTAGTCCCAGGTACCGATCCACGCCTTAAGTTCCCCCACCTTATTTCTGATTCTCCTTGCGTTGAAGTATACACACTTGAGCCCATCTCTGTGTCCGCAAGTATTCTCTGTCAGTGCTACCTTCTCCTCAGCCTCCCTACATTCTTGGACATCCTGAAAAGCAGCTAACCTACTTGCTGGACTACAAGTCCAGATCCCATCCCCCTGCCAAATTAGTTTAAACCCCCTCGAAGAGTGCTAGCAAACCTACCCCCCAGGATATTGGTGCCCTTCTGATTCAGGTGCAACCCGTCTTGTTTGTACAGGTCCCACCTTCCCCAGAATGCACTCCAATTGTCCAAATACCTGAAGCCCTCCCTCCTACACCATCCTTGCAGCCATGTGTTCAACTGCACTCTCTCCCTATTCCTTGCCTCACTGTCACGTGGCACCGGCAACAACCCAGAGATGACGACTCTGTCTGTCCTAGCTTTTAGCTTCCAGCCTAACTCCCTGAGCTCCTGAATGACCTCCCCACCCCTCTTCCTACCTATGTCGTTGGTGCCAAAGTGTACAACTGCGCTGACAGTCTGATCAAAATGCTCAAATTCTCAAACTCTGCTTGAACTGTGACTTGCTGTCTAAAGGACAAGAATGCTATCAATTGGGTCAAGTTAACACTTCAATCACATTTCATAAGTGCAGCTGCCTAGCTCAGCTCAGATACCCACAGCTCAGAACTAGGAGCAGGAGGAGGCCATTCCCACCCTCCATTCAATAAGGTCATGGTTAACGGTGGGATTCTGTGGAAGCTCAGGGAACAAGAAAGGGTTACACTGGACTTAATCAGAGCAGGAAAACATAATGGGACTTGATTAGATCAGGGATGAGTTCTTAGCAGATACTTACAGGGCAAGAATAGTTTTGTATCGCTAAATGGGGGAATTGATTATCGAGGGAACACACAACCTCTAAAATGGTTATAAAAACAACAGGGGGTAACCACAAAATTAGTTTCATGTGACATGAAGTACTTCACTGAACAATCGCTGTTAATTGCAGAAATCAGCTTCAAGTGATCAAGTAATTTTTATAGAACTGAACAAATACAGTTATACCCAAACCACAGACAGCACAACATGATTGGACAGGAGCAGCTGCCTTATAACATCGATGAAGTGGTCGTGTCTTGGCTGTTGTCCTGTACCATCGATGTATCTGCCCACACCTTGACAATAAAGCCTGAAAGAAGACCATTGTGTAGTTCCTGTGCTGAGTTATTCCTTTTATCAGGACAAGGAGTACCTAACATTAACCATCGATTTCAACTCTATATTAATAGTGATCCAGGTGGAAATGATCAAGATGTGGGGAAAAAGGATGAAAACTATTGACATCTGCACTGTGAGGTGATGGTGGGACTCTCTGAAATAACTCCACAGAGGCTGGTATCCCATTACCAGGTCCCACTTTATTCACACACAGAGAGTCCCTGACACTGATCCAGCTCCCTCAGAGCCCGATCTCAAGGTGAGCAGAACTCTGACACTCCTGTTTGTATCTGTCAGCCCAGGCTCCCTGACTGAACCAGATTAACAGCCCCAATCAGGGAACTCAGGTCATCCATCCTATTATCTGAGTTAGGGAGCTGGAGCGGGATGAACTTCAGATCATTCAGGAGGCTGAGGGGGTGATAGAGAAGAGTTATAGGGAGGTAGTCACACTACGTTACAGGATAAAGGCAGCTGGGTGACCATCAGGAGAGGGAAAGGGAATAGACAGTCAGTGCAGGGACCCCCTGTGGCAGTTCCCCTTAATAATAAGTACACCATTTTGGATACTGTTGGGAGGGAACAACCTACCGGGGAAAACCACAGCAGAGGAACAGACAGGAGATTCGGTGGTGACAAGCGAGACTCCCAGGTGCCGTGTCAGGGATGTCACGGATTCAGTCTACAGGATTCTTAAGGGGGAGGGAGAGCAGCCAGAAGTCATGGTACATATTGGTCCCAATGCCATAGGTAGAGGGAAGGGATGAGAACCTGAAAAGAGAATATAGGGAGCTAGGTTGGAAGCTAAAAGGCAGGATGGGGGGGATTCAAGATGGTGGCCATCTGAGTAGAGTAACCTGGCTGAGCTCTGCACACTAACCCAGGGTAGTAATATGTTTTCACCCCACACCTTCGTTTTTTTTTAGTAAAAGTTATTGTTAAACGGTAACACAACCATTTAAATCCTTTGTTGAGTGTGTGAGAATGATTAAGGAGAAGCAAACTCGCCAAAAACAGCAGGTGGCTCGAGGCGGTAACTGGGGAATCAGCTGCAGCTCCCTCAGCAGCTGTGACAGAAACACCTGCCCAGCAGAACATCGTGGAGGAACATCCAGGAGATGAGGGAAGACACTGGAGCCCATCTCAACCATGCTGCATGGTGAGAGTGGTGGATCGCGGTGTCGGAGACCGAGATCGAGTCCTCTGCAGGGCAGATCCATGCCCTTGAGAAACAGGTTTGAGCCCTGACTGAGCAAGGTGATGACCTGGAAAATAGAGGTAGGAGGAAAAATGTCCCGGTCATTGGCCTACCGGAGGCAGTAGAAGGTGGGCAGCAGGAAGTGGTTTTGAAGACTGGTTGTCACAATTTCCTGGCTGGGTGCCAAGGCAGACCAGGTGAAGGGTGACAGAGTTCACTGGGTTACAGTGTGCAGATCCGGTCAGGGTCAGTGCCCCCACCCGGTTCTGATACAATTTCATTGCTACAGGGACAAGCAGAGAGTTATGGAAACTTCTAGAATGTTAGGGAGAGATCCTCAGGCCCTGACCTATCAGGGAACGAAGACAATGTTTTTCGAGGACTTTTCTGTGGCAGTGATCCATAAGAGGAAATGGTTTGATGAGGTGAAGAGAAGGTTAAAAGACCTCAGTATTCAGTATTGGATGAGACACACCCAGTGATGTTTTGTATTACTTACAAGGAGACTGTGCGGTCGGTTCATTTCTTGGGGCAAGCCAAAAACTTCTCGGACACTTTAAAATAATGTAGATGTGTTTATGGACATGGGCAATAGGGTCTGGTGGCTTTTTTGTCTTGCTTCTATTTCTTGTACTTGCACTCTTTTCCCAACGAAGCTGTTGTTGGGGGTGGTTTCTCTCTCCGAGCTGGGGTGGTATTGATATATTGTGGGGGGTGGGCCGAGTGCTCATTGTTTTTGTTATACCTCTGTGTTTACAATGTCCTTTGTTTGGTTTCTTCCTTTGCTTGGGTTTGGGGTTCAACTCGAGCTGGAAGGGGAGAATGGAGAGGTGTGGGGGGGGTAATGTAAGCTCCCTCTGTCGACAGGGGTAGAGTCTCCCATTAAGTGCCTTTTGTATTTTTTAGTTAGTTTTGTTTGGGTTTTTTTGTAAATAGACTCCATGAGTCTATTTTTCAGTACGCTCAGCGTGTTGTCAGACGAATTCTTCTTCTCGCAGGTCAAAGGTGATTGTAAAGGATCATGGTTAGCAGCATTCTTAAATGGTGCTGAAAATATATTGCTGGTTAAAGCACAGCAGGTTAGGCAGCATCCAAGGAATAGGAAATTCGACGTTTCGGGCATAAGCCCTTCATCAGGAAGGGCTTATGCCCGAAACGTCGAATTTCCTATTCCTTGGATGCTGCCTAACCTGCTGTGCTTTAACCAGCAACACATTTTCAGCTGTGATCTCCAGCATCTGCAGACTTCATCTTTTACCTTCTTAAATGGTTCATCTGGAATATCAGAGGAATTCATTCGTCAGTTAAAAGAAAAAAATAAGGTGTTGTCGAGCCTTAGAAAGGAGAGGGGGGAGGTTGCCCGGTTACAGGAGACTCATCTTAATGACACGGAACACTCGAAGTTGTAGCAGGGTGGGTTTGATCGGGTGTTTTTCTCGTCTTTCGTACCAGGAGCAGAGGAGTGGCAATACTCATCTAGAAGTGTCTCCCAATTAATTTATCAGGTGAGTATGGTCAGTTTATTATTCTTAAGGCCCTTATACATGTCGAGGAATATGGTATTTTGAATGTCTCCTGTCCTCCGGCCCACCCTATTAACTTTCTGCCTGATGCAGTCTCTAAGCTGATGGCCTTAGCATTGCAGCATATTATTATGGGGAAGGTGGGGGGGGACTTTACTTGCCTTATAGATCCTGTGCTGGATAGAATGCATAAAGGCCCCCCCGCCACCAAAGCTTTCTTCACAATCTAAGCAGTTGGGTGATCAGTGTGTGGAACCGGAGTTAGTCAACCTTTGGAGATGTTTACACCCTATGGGCAGAGATTTTGCATTCCTTTCCAATCCTCATAAATGCCACACAAGGATTGATTATTTCCTAACTCATGTGGCGTTTTTTTAGATTTGGTGGTATTCTGTTCGGTTGGGAATATTGCCATCTCTGATCATGCAGCGGTGTATTTAATGGTTAAGATTAAGGGTGATGCAATGGGCTCGTGGTACTGACGAATGGATCCCTTCATCCTCAGGGACAGTAAGTTTGTAGAATACCTCTCTAGGGAATTTGAAGCTTTTTTGGCCAGCGACTCTAGTCCAGCTGGTGATCCATCCATTCTTTGGGAGATTGCTAAGGCCTAGAGGGATAATTACCTCATACTCTGCCAACCCGAAGTGACAGAGGGAGAGTAGCAGCGTCTGCTCAAGGCACAACTGAAGGCAGCTGAGACGCCATATTAGAGAAGACCGTCCGTGACTGAGCTGCAATGATCACAGCCCTTCGATTCACCTTAAACTCCACGCTAACGCATACAGCAAGGAAAGAACTTTCCTTTGAGAAGCATAGGCTGTTTGAGCGTGGTGATAGGCCGGGTAAATACTTGTCATATCTGGTCAGGAAGAAGAAGGCCTCCCAGTCTATTGCTTCTATCAGGGAAGGGAATGGGATTCTGACTTACGTTGATAAAAAGATCAATGAGGCGTTTCAGAGGTTTTACTCTGAACTTTACCAGTCTGAATGCTATGAGGACAGATGGGATAAGATGGAGTGTTTTTTTAAAATTTGGATCTTCCTGGTGTATCTGCTGAACAGGTATCTCTCCATAATGCTCTGTTAACAGCCCAAGAGATACAGGAGGCAGTGAGGGAACTTCAAAGTGGCAAGGTGCCCGGCCCTGGTGGTTTGCCCAGTGAGTTTTATAAAGAATTTGTAAACATACTGTCAGGACCAATGTTAGACGTGTATAACTGTTCATATAGTTGGGATTGCCTCCTGCCATCCTTGAGAAAGGCTGGTATCTCTCTTATCTTCAAGAAAGGGAGGGCCGTGGAGGACTGTGCTTCTTATAGACCCATTTCGCTTTTAAACTCTGATTTTAAGATTTTATTGAAGACTCTGGTATTGAAGTTGGAAAGGTTGTTGCCCTCTATTGTTAAGGAGGATCAGGCGGACTTTATAAAGGGTCACAGATCTTCTAATAATGTGAGGAGGCTGCTTAACATGACTGAAGTATGGCAGCAAGGTCAAAGGGTGAGTGTTTTCTTTGGATTCGGAGAAGGATTTTGATCAGGTGGAATGGCTGTATCATTTTTATACCCTGGAGCGGTTTGGCCTGGGTAAAATGTTTACTTGATGGGTAAGAGTCCTTTACAGTGATCCTCTGGTGGTGATTCTCACCCATGGTATAAGGTCTGATCATTTTAACACGGGTCAGGGCAAGGTTCTCCTCTCTCACCTTTGCTGTTCACTTTGGTGATTGAGCCACTGGCAGAGGCCATTCGTGGGGACCCTAATATACCTGCCCAAAGCTAGGGTCAAAAGTGCGTAAGATCACATTATATATGGATGATGTTCTCATTTTTATCTCGAACCTGGCAGTTTTGGTGCCCCAGTTGATACAAAGTATTAATTCATTTGGCTTTTTCTCAGGTTACAGGATAATTTGTGTAAAATTAGAGGCTATGCCCATGGGGGGTGGGGGGGGGGGGCGTAATCTAAGGGGAATATCGGATGTTGAAGGTGGGTTTCTTTATTTGGGCCCCTCTGTTATCCCCAGTTTGGATCAATTATTCAAAACTAATTTCATTTATTTGTTTGACAAGATTAAACAAGACCTTCAAAGTCGGGGGGCCCTCCCAATGTCATGGCTAGGTTGAGTTGCTCTTAATCAAATGAATGTTCTCCCTCACTTATTATACCTTCTGCAGAGGCTTCCCTTGCTTTTTCCTGGACAAATGTTTTGGAAATTAAATGGTTGGTTTAGTTCTTTTATTTGGTGCCATAAGTGGCCCCTTACAAAATTACAAATGCCAGAGGGGCTGGGAGGAGGAATCTCCCCGATGTCAGAAGTCATTAATTGAGCTCCTTTTTATCTTTTGTCAGTGATTGGGCCTGTGAGGACTCAGCGTCGATATGGTTGGACATTGAGGCCTCCCAGGCAAAGTATCCTCATACTAACCTGTTGTTTCTGGACAAAATAAGGACAGCTGCGGAACATTGCCACAATCCCATGGTCATTAACACTGCTCTGAGCGGATAGGGGAGACTCTTAATCGGGTGACCTGTTTGAAGATGAAACATTAATTTCATTTGATCAAATAACTCGTCAGTATGGATTATCGAACAGGGACCTTTTCCGGTTTTTTCAGATCAGAGGTTTTATCCGAAAAGAGACGACGCTTCTGACTGAGGGTTGTTGATCTGATGTGGAAAGGAGGCTTCAGGCTAACACCACTCTTTCCGTGAGTACTCGCTCTCATTTGTTGGGGGGAGGTTCCTCAGGTGACATCGAGCGGTTACGGGAGGTATGGGAGAGAAAGTTAGGAGTGAAGATCACTCCAGAAACTTGGGAGGGCATTTGTGAGAAAGCGAGGTCGATTTCCCAGTGGCTCGGTGGTTAACACTGCTGCCTCACAGTGCCAGGGACCTGGGTTCGATTCCAGACTGGGGCAACTGTCTGATTGGAGTTTGCATGTTTTCCCTGTGTCTACGTGGGTTTCCTCTGTGTGCTCCGGTCAGGTGATGTACAGGTCAGGTGAATTGGTCATGGAAAATTCCCATAGTGTTAGGTGCAATAGAGGGAAATGGATCTGGGTGAGTTACTCTTCAGAGGGTTGGTGTGGACTTGTTGGGCTGAAGGATCTGTTTCCACACTGTAGGGAATCTAACATAATTTCAATACGTAATAGGACCCATGCTGTGCAGTTAAAGATTCTTCATAGGGCTCACATGGTCCCAAATCATCTTGTGAAATTTAAGCAGGGTGCGTCTTCAATGTGTCCCAAATGTAAAATAAATACAGGTATCCTCACTCATTGTTTGTGGTCCTGCCACAAGTTGCGTGCGTATTGGAGCGCTGTGGCTAGAGTAACAGAGAGGGTCTTGGGGACCAAAGTCAAGGTGGACCCGGTTTCGCTTCTCCTGGATTTGCCGAATTTGTCTCCCTTCGATGAACAGGTGTCTCAGGGAAATGCATGACTGAAATGTGGAGTTATTTAGGGAGCACTTGCTGATGTGCTGGACAGGTTTGTCCCACTGAGGCAAGGAAGGGATGGTAGGGTGAAAGAACCTTGTGTGACAAGGGATGTGGAATTTCTAATCAAGAGGAAGAAGGAAGCTTACTTAAGATTGAGGAGGCAAGGATCAGACAGGCTTTAGAAGGTTACAAGATAGCCAGGAAGGTACTAAAGAATAGACTTAGGAGAGCTAGAAGGGGGCATGAGAAAGCTTTAGTGAGTAGGATTAAGGAAAACCCCAAGGCATTCTACACTTCAGTGAGGAACAAGAGGATGGTCAGAGTCAGGGAAAATGGAGGGAATTTGCACCTAGAGTCGGAGGAACTAGGGAGGTCCTTAATGAATACTTTGCTTCAGTATTCACAACTGAGAGGGACCTTGATGTTTGTGAGGACAGCGTGATACAGACTGATCTGCTCAAACAGGCTGATGTTAAGAAGGAGGATATGCTGAAAACTTTGAAAAACACAAGGATGGATAAGTTCCCTGGGCCAGATGGGATATACTCTAGGGCCAGATGGGATATACTCTAGGGCCAGATGGGATATACCCTAGGGCCAGATGGGATATACTCTAGGGCCAGATGGGATATACCCTAGGGCCAGATGGGATATACTCTAGGTTAACACAGGAAGTGAGGGAAGATCTTTGGCGATGATCTTTGCCTCCTCACTGTCCTCTGGAGTAGTGTCAGGTAATTGGAGGATGGCAAATGTTATTCCCTTTTTCAAGAAAGGGAATAGGGATAATGCTGGGAACTACAGACCCGTCAGTCTTACGTCATTGGTGGGCAAATTATTGGAGAGGATTCTTAAAGACAGGATTTATGATTATTGAGAAAACCTTAGCTTGATTGGAGATTGTCAGTGTGGCTTTGTGAGGGTCAGGTCATGCCTCACAAATGGCATGGTGGCTTAGTGGTTAGCACTGCTGCCTCACAACACCAGGGTCCCAGGTTCAATTACAGCCTCGGGTGACAGTCTGTGTGGAGTTTGCACATTCTCCCAGTGTCAGTGTGGGTTATCCCCAGGTGCATTAGTCAGGGGTAAATGTGGAGTAATAGGGTGGGGGAATTGGTCTGGATTGGATACTATACGGAAGTATTGTGTGGACAAGTGGCCTGTTTCCACACTGTAGAGATTCTCTGAAACCTTATTGAATTCTTTGAGGATATGAGAATACATTTTGATGAAGGTGGAGCAGTGGATGTGATGTACGTGGATTTTAACAAGGCGTTTGATAAGGTTCCCCTAAGCTCATTCAGAAAGTAAGGAGCTATGGGATACAGGGAAACCTGGCTGTCTGGATACAGAATTGGTTGGCCCACAGAAGACAGAGGGTGGTGGTAGATGGAAAGTATTTAGCTTGGCGCTTAATGACCAGTGGTGTTTCACAGAGATCGGTTCTGGGACTTCTGATTTTTGCGATTTTTATAAATAACTTAGATGAGGAAGTGGAAGGGTGGATTAGTACGTTTGTCAATGTTATGAAGGTTGGTGAAGTTGTGGATAGTGTCGAGTACTGTTGGAGGTTGCATTGAGACACTTACTGGATGTAGAGCTGGACTGAGAAGTGGCAGATGGAGTTCAATCTGGAAAAGTGCGTAGTCACTCATTTTGGAAGGTTGAATTTGAATGTAGAATACAGGGTTAAAGGCAGGTTTCTTGACAGTGTGGAGGAACAGAGGGATTCTTGGGGTCCACATCCAGAGATCCCTCAAAGTTACCACCCAAGTTGACAGGGTTGTTAAGAAGGTGCAAGGTATGTTGGCTTTCATTAGGAGAGGAATTGAGTATAAGAGCAGTGAGATTATGCTGAAGCTCTACAGAGCCCTGGTTAGAGCACACTTGGAATATTGTGTTTAGTTCTGATCACCTCATTATAGGAAGGATGTGGATGCTATAGAGAAGGTGCAGAGGAGGTTTACCAGGATGCTGTCTGGATTGGAGGGCGTGTCTTATGAAGAAAGGTTGAGGGAGCTAGGGCTTTTCTCATTGGAGCGAAGAGGGATGAGAGGTGACTGGATAGAGGTGTACAAGGTGATGAGAGGCATAGAGAGGGTGGATAGACAGAGACTTTTTCCTAGGGCAGAAATGACTATCATGAGGGATATAATTTTTAGATGATTGAAGGAAGGTTGAGGGGAGATGTCAGAAGTCGGTTCTTTACCCAGAGAGTGGTGAGTGTGTGGAATGCACTGCCAGTGTGGTAGTAGAGTCAGATACATTAGCGACATTTAAATGACTCTTGGATAGGAACATGGAAGATAGTATAATGATGTGTATGTAGGTTAGTCTGATCTTAGGGTAGGATAAAAGGCCAGCACAACATAGGGCCTGTACTATACTATACTGCCCTATGAAGTCCACCTGGCTGACTTCGTTACAATCACTACATTCTCCATATAAAACTTTTTGTCAGTCCTTTAGGAGAACAACAAAGGGAACCGGCACCATCCATTATTTGCTTTTGCCCTTACTGTATTTCCAAAAGAATGAGAACATCTTGTCACAATGAGTACGAGGTGCTCCTGTAGATTCATGTGGAGACCCTGGTAATGTCACTGGATGAGTAATCAAAAGGCCCAGGCTAATGTTCTGGGGATATGGGGTTGATTACCAGCATACAGAAAGGACAAGGGCAGAAACAGCTCTGTCCACCTTGTACAGCCTTCCTCACTAACATTCAGGGGCTAGTGTCAACATTGGGAGAGCTGTCTCCCAGATTAGTCAGATTACAACCTGACTCAGTCATACTCGCAGAATCATAGCAAAAAGGCAATGTCCCAGACACCAACATCACCATCCCTGGATATATCCTGGCTCACCAGCAAGACAGACCCACCAGAGGGGGTGACACGGTGGGATACAGTCAGAAGGGAGTTGCCCTGGGAGGCCTGAGCATTGACTTTGGATCTCATGAAGTCTCATGGCTGATTACCAGGTACCATCCTCCCTCAGCTGATGAATCGGTGCCCCTCCACATTGAGCAACACTTAAAGGAAGCACTGAGGACGGCATGGGCACAAATGTAATGGGGGGGGGGGGGGGGGGGGGGGGTGTTTCAATTTCCAGCACAAAGAGTGGCTCAGCAGCAGTACTGCTGATGGAACAGGTCAGGTCTGACAGGACATCGCTGCTAGACTGGGTCTGGGGCAGGTGGGGAGGGAACCAACCAGGGAAAAATGTACTTGACCTCATCTTTACCAATCTGCCAGCTGCCCATGACAGTATCAGTAAGACCAACCACCCCACAGTCCTTGTAGACACAAAGTCCCACCTTCACACTGAGAATACCCTCCATTGTGTTGTGTGGCACTATCACCCTGCTAAATGGGACAGAGCTCAAACAGATCTAACAACTTAAGACTGGGCATCTCTGACACACAGTGGGGCATCAACACTCCAACACTCCTGGCATATCCCCCACTCAGCCATTACCATCAGGCCAAGGAATCAACATTGATTCCCTGAAGAGTGCAGGAGGGCATACCAGCAGCAGCACCAGGCAGACCTGAAGATGAGGTGCCAACTTGGTGAAGCATAAGTAGCAAGTGACAGAGCTAAATGATCCCACAACCAATGGATCAGATCTAAGCTCTGCAATCCTGCCAGATCCAGGTAGTGGTGGACAATTAAACCACTCACTCAGCCTCAATGATGGGGGAGCACAGCACATCAGTGCAAAACATAAAGCTGACGCATTCACAGCAATCTTCAGTCAGAAGTGCCGAGTGGATTAGATTAGATTAGATTACTTACAGTGTAGAAACAGGCCCTTCGGCCCAATAAGTCCACACCGACCCGCCGACGTGCAACCCACCCATACCCCTACATTTGCCCCTTACCTAACACTATGGGCAATTTAGCATGGCCAATTCACCTGACCCGCACATCTTTGGACTGTGGGAGGAAACTGGAGCACCCGGAGGAAACCCACACAGACACGGGGAGAATGTGCAAACTCCACACAGTCAGTCGCCTGAGTCGGGAATTGAACCCGGGTCTCAGGCGCTGTGAGGCAGCAGTGCTAACCACTGTGCCACCGTGCCGCCCCACGGATGGATGGTCCATCTCAGGCTCCTCTGGTTTGCCCCAGCATTACAGATACCTGTCTTTAGCCAATTGATTCACTCCACGTGATATTGAGAAATCTGGATACTGCAAAGGCAATGGGCTCTTACGCCATTTCAGCAATTGTCTGCTCCAGAACCTGCCGCTCCCCTCGCCAAGCTGCTCCAGTACAGTTACAACACTGGCATCTACTCTAACAATGTGGAAAACTGCCCAGGTATGCCCTCTACACAGAAAGCAGGACAAATCCAACCCGGACAATTACCACCCATCAGTCTGCTCTCCATCATCAAATTCATGATGAAAGGTGTCAGTAACAGAGCTGTAAAGCAACACCTGCTCAGCTATAACCTGCTCAGTGACGCCCAGTTTGGGTTCCCCCAGGGTCACTCAGTTCCTGACCTCATTACAGCCTTGGGTCAAACATGGACAAGAGAGCGGAATTCCAGAGGGGAGGGGAGAGGGACAGCCCTTCACATCAAAGCCGCACTTAACTGAATATGGCAGCAAGGAGCTCTGGCCAAACTGGGTACTGAGGGCAAACATTCCGCTGGTTAGAGTCGTACCTGGCACACAGGAAGATGGTTGTGGCTGTGGAGGGCCAGTCATTTCAGCTCCAGAATATCTCTGCAGGAGTCCCTCAGGATAGTGTCCCAGGCTCAACTATCTTCAGCTGCTCTGCCGTCAGTGGGGCTGTTTGTTGAGGATTACACAGTGTTCAGCACCATGTGCATCTCCTCAGATACTGAAGCAGTTCGTGCTCAAATGCAACAGGATCTGGACAATGTCCAGGCTTGGGCCGACAAGGGGCAAGTCACATTTGTGCCACACAAATGCCAGACTGACCATCACCAATAACAGAAACTCTAACCACTGCCCCTTGACATTCAACAGTATTACCATCACTGAATCCTCTACCGACAACATCCTTGGGGTTATCATTGACCAGAAACTCAACTGGACCTACCACATAAACACAGTGGCTACAAGAGCAAGTCAGAGACTAGGGATACTGCGGCAAGTAACTCTCCCCCTGACTCCCCAAAGCCTGCCCACCATCTACAAGGCACAAGTCAGGAGTGTGATGGAATACTCCCCACTTGCCCCTGGATGGCGGCAGCTCCAACAACACCCGAGAAGCTCGACACCATCCAGGACAAAGCAGCCTGCCTTGATTGGCTCCACATCCACTCCGTCCACCACTGACGCTCAGTAGCAGCAGTGTGTACTATCTACAAGATGCACTGCAGAGATTCACCAAAGATGCTCCGACAGCATCTTCCAAACCCATGACCACTTCCATCGAGAAGGACAAGGGGTAGCAAATATATGGGAACACCACCCCCTGCACGTTCCCCCTCCAAGCCACTCACCATCCTGACATGGAAATATATTGCCGTCCCTTCACTGTTGCTGGGTCAAAATCCTGGAATTCCCTCCCTAAGGGCATTGTGGGTCAACCCACAGCACATGGACCGCAGTGGTTCAAGAGGCAGCTCACCCCCACTTTCTTGAAAGGCAACCAGGGACAGTCAATAATCATTGACCCAGCCATCAATAGTCACATCCCACGAGTGAAGAAACTCTGTTTATTCCAGGGGTTAGCCAGTTCACCTTCTTTGAACTGCTTGCAAAACATTAACATCCTTCTGTAAGCTGGTGACCAGTACTGTATAAAGTGCCCCAACTGCAATCTCACCAGTGCCCCGTATAACTGAAGCATAACCTCCCTACTCCTGCAGTGACTTCCCCTCACAATAAACCATCACATTCTGTTCGATATCCTCATTACTTGTACACTGACCTTTTGTGACTCATGGACCATGATACCCAGATCCCTCTGCATCTCAGAGCTTTGCAACTGGGCACCATTTCTGTCAACTGCACAAATTCTCACTTTCCTATATTGTACTACACTGGTCAGATCTCTGTCCAGTCACCTCACCCCCGTACCCCTTTATAGGCTCATGTCCTCTTCACAACGGATTATAAAAATGTCGAGTTCCCTCTGGAACGTGCCCCTATGACAAGGTGTTGTTCATTCGCGTGTACAGGAATGGAGTAAAGCCTCTCCTCAAGATTTGGAAGGGGAATGGAAAGGTTTGTGACAGGTTTCCATGAAGTGAGGTGATTGGCTGAATTTGTTCTGCTTCCAATTGAGGGCATTGGCAGGGCTGGATGGTTGGACTAATTCTCCCCCTCTTTCATATCAAAGGGGATCTGAGCTAACTGTCAATGTGGACTTCATCAGCAGCAGGCTGCGCCATCTCACCCAGCACAGCACACACTGAATGAGTTCACTCACTCACTGGATCTGTGTGACTATGGGCTCCACTCCCCAAGCTGACACACTGCTCACAGCTTGTAAACAGGAGAAGATCATCCAGGTAGTTCAGAGCTGAAAAATGTGTTGCTGGAAAAGCACAGCAGGTCAGGCAGCATCCAAGGAGCATGAGAATCGACGTTTCGGGCATCTTTGGATGCTGCCTGACCTGCCGCGCTTTTCCAGCAACACATTTTCAGCTCTGATCTCCAGCATCTGCAGACCTCACTTTCTCCATTCAGGTAGTTCAGCCTTACTGGAAAGGTAGCTGCCGTATTAGCTACAGGACATGACTGACCACGCTCAGGAAGAATAAAGCCTCCTCAATTAACAGCAAGGCAGGAATATCAGCTCAATGGGAAAAATAGGCTTGGACAAATATGTGCCTGTTAATTCTCACAGATACTTTCAAACTCCTGTGATAATTGGCACAAAATTCATCACAATCACCAAGATAGGCTGGAATATTCTTGACACATATGTTAAACTACGATGAATAAAACACTGTCTGCAATCAGCAGTCTGAGCTTCAGGGATTCAGATAAATTGCCTGTAATTACAGAGACAACTGCATCAAGTCAAACTACTTTCGACAAACTTTAAATGTTTCCTTCTTGTTGGATTAGCCACTGGTTCAGCCATCCTCTCAATAAACAGGATTTTGTTGTGACTGAGAAATGCTTTAACTTCATTGAAAACTGAGGTCATTAAAGGTTTTAGTCTGTGAAATGGAATCGATGTTGGTTCTAACTTTCCATTAGTAAGTTATAACCAATTTGCTGTGACACCATCATCTAAAACTGACTGCTGATTGAACTGATTTTAGATGAAAATCTTCAATCTCATACTGTCAGTGGGGAGGACTGACCACTGTGAGTCGACATTGGAAATTAGTGAAATCCAGAAACAGCTCCTTCTGTGTGGAATAATTGAGGTGAACAGTGTCTAATGGAATTTGAGGCGATGTGAACACCACATGAGGAAGCTAGGAACAGAGGAAATGTTATTAGAGTTAGGGAGACTGGCAGGCAGTGAGCAGAAACACCAGTATCAGCCAGGCAGGCCGAATGGCCAGTTGGATCACAGCAATTTACAGATGATGTGGAAAGGCTCCTTCCCAATTTAGCAACATTGATGCGTGCATCAAACTCCCCTCACTCTGTGATGTGAACAGTGGGCCCAGCCAGTTTTAAATAAAGATTGTGATTGTCCTGGTGAATATAACATCAGCTCTAACTGCTTCCACTGAATACCCCATTATTCCTCCATTTTAAATCCATTTATCCCACTCTGCTTTAAAGCTCAATAAAGCTTGAATCTACAACTATGTTCATTTACCCTTAAGAAACATAACCGATTACATCTTGTGTCAAAACTAGAATTTCCCCAATTCAAATCAATTATGCATTCCACAGTCAAGATCCTGAGCTATTACCTTGCTCCAAAAACTGCTCCTCTTGTTCCTGAAGGAGATTCCAAGGCCTCAGTTGGTTTGGGCACCTTTTCCTTGTTCATTTGCTGCAGTATTGAATTCAATTCACTAATGACATTTGCCTTTGCATCAGTGACAGCGGGGACCTTCGCGTCCGCTCCATCACCCCAGAGCTTCGAGCTCCTCTGCTGCGGGGATTTGAGGGTTTCAGGTGGGATGCCACTGGGAGGGGGAGGGGGTGCAGGGGGTGGCATGAATAACCCATCCATGGTTTCTTCTATCAAAGCGTCTTTGTAAATTGCATTATTTTTGTTGATGATGGGCTTCACTTTGGGCTTGGGAGGAACTGGAGGCTTATCGAGAGTGAAGGTCTGCCCATCTGCATAGACAGTGAAGGTGTCCATGTTCTCACCAGCCTCTGAGGACAGGGTGGAGATACTAGAGACAGTGGAAATTGTGCTGGTCGTTTCCAGGTGATGGTCACTGTTGCTACGGCTGTCCATCTCCCCGATCCCAGAATCAGCCACACTGTTACAAGGCTCCCGTGGTGGGACAAAGCCCGTGGGCAAGGAATCAGAGTGAGCGATGGGTTTGATTGCAGCTGGATGCCCTGAGGTGGTATTGCTCTGGTGTGATGGTGAAGGGACACAAGAGCCGTTTTTGTTGTGTTTGAGCATGTCAGAGAGAGACGGCACAGCTGGGGGATCCTCAGAGCTCTCAAAACTGTTCGCAAACTCCAGCGGTGGAGGTAAAGGTTCGGAAAATAAGAATTCTTCATCCACATCAACTGAGGCAAGTGGAGGGGGTGGGATACGGAACGGTAAAACTCCAGAATCATCAACCGAACTGACAGTGAGGACAGTCTTGGTGGGTTCTTTAGAGGTTTCTGTTTCTTTCCGCTGCTCCGGGGCGATAGTTGCTGAAGAATTGTCTTTATTTCCCCCTTTCCCAGTCTCTTCCGGTTTGGCACCAAGCTCCGTGTGTACCATGAGCAGTCCCGGTGCCTTGTGCTCAGCACTGTCCAGCCCGTCCATCAGTGGGACTTTCTTCTTCTCTTCTTTCCCGCCATCTGCTTCGGTTTTGGGGTTGAGTTCTTTCCTCTGATTGGTGGAGGACTGGCTCAGTTTGGTGGAGCGAGAGCCAGAGGCTGCGCTCTCCATGTTGGATCTCAGCTTGGTGTCAATGTAGAGTGGTTTGGAGATCTCACTCTTGCTGGGTTCCACTTTGCTGGTGATTTGTTGGGGCTGCTCTTTCACGGTCCGATCTCTTGCAGCCATCACTAAGGCCAGAGGGGTGTTGGAGTCCAATTTTTTACCAGTGACAGGATGGATGTAGTTACTGTTAGCATTGGGAATGTTTGGCGCACTGTAACCTTTTGTAGTCACCGCGTTACACTCAATCTCTTCCTTTTTGGAAGCAACATTGAGTATTCGGGAGCTGCCGTGAACTCTCGGATTGCTTGGCTCTGTCGTGCTGGAACTGGAACTAGCTTTTGATGATGGGATCATGAGGTGACCATAACGCTCTTCATTACTAAACATCCCTTCATCGATGGACTTGGACTGCCTGAGGCAGGAGCTGGGTAAGAGGCCAGCCTCTTCATCCCCCAGGTCGGTGGAGAGAAAGGCCGGTGAATGGCGTTTGGCCTCAATCCTCTTCTCCCGGTCTTTCACTGCCCCAGCAATGGCAGCAGCGAAGGGGTTACAGATCCCATCATCAGGCCGAAGGTGGCCTTGGTGGTCTGAGGCCTGGCTATCGATTTCCATGCTGCTGCCTTGGCTGCTCTTGCCACTGCTGCTTGTGGAGGGCTCTTTGACGATGATGGTGGGGATGGGGATGGAGCAGGTTTTCTCTGGGCTGTCTTCGACCTTTGACTGCTTCACCAGCTGGCCCTTTCTCCTGGCTGGTTTGGCAGGGACATAGACAGCTTTGTTGGCTGTGGCCCCCACATCAGAGTAAGGGTTCTCTGGCATGTTACTCCTCCTGTTTCTCAAGGTCTGGTGTGAAGAAGCATTGGGCTTGTACTGATCTTCCGAATCCAAGGAATACTGCTGCGAATCCTGCCTGTGGTACATGGCTTTCTTCTGTCGGTCAGTGCCGATTGCACCTGTGCTTTCTGGCCGGCTGGAATTGTGACCTCTCAGCACTGAATTATGATTCGAACTTGGCCGTATTGTGCCGTAACCTCGAGGGGCAGAAGGTTTCGGTGCACTGTAAGGTGGTGAAGGAGGGGAGACCGATGGGGGAGGGGGAATATCCTCAGCAGTATCTGGCATCGACAAACTCCTGGTAAACTTTAGTAAAGGGGGAGCCAAAAATTGTTTCTCTTCTTCCAACATACCTGCAACAAAACAGAAAACCCTAACTATAGATCAACTTGATAAACGATTACAGAACATGGAAATAATGTTTTTCAGCAAAGCAGCACCAGGCTATTTTACAGCAATTCTTGTGATCCAATTCAACAGGGAGGTGACTCACAGAAATATTGAGAATTTGGGTGTAAAGACTGGCATCATTTTCCATCCATTTGTTCATCAGCGTTTCCTGTTTTTGTAAGCTCAATGGGTTGTATGTATTTGGAATGGATGGGTTACTTTACCAGGAACGGTTGGACAGACTGGGCTGGTTTCCACTGGAGTGAGGGGTAACTTGATGGAAGTGTATCAGACCCTGGATGGTCTTGACAAGGTGGATATGAATAAGGATGTTTCCTCTTGTGGGTCAGTCCAGAACTAGGTGGCTCTGCTTAAAATGAGGGATCATCCTTTCAGGACAGTGTGAGAAGATTCTTTTCACTTCAAGGGTTCTGTATCATTGGAACTCTCTGCTCAGAAGGTGGGAGGTGGGGCATCATTCAATATTTTTACATGGCAGGTAGACAGATTCTGGTTAGACAGGGTATCGAGTGCTATCAGAGGTAGATAAGAAAATGGAATTGGGAACACAAACAGGTCAGCCATGATCTTACTGAAAGATGGAGAAGGCTTGATGGGCAGAATGGCCTCCTCTTGCTCCAGGTTGGTCTTTTGGATTGGTGTGTTCTCAATATGAAACAGTAATGACAAGGAAGGTCATGGCGATGGAGCTGAAAAAGTTCCAGGTTGAAGTAATTTAGAATAAAATGATTTTCACGATTTATTCCTGAACATGTAACGTGCACCAGACACTATTTTTGTGAGACAAATAAATTGAAAAAAACATGTACATTTCCCTGCTATCATTATCAGGTAGAAATTAGTGAGTGATAATATGACACAGATGTTGAATGTGTTCCGATCAGTGTTCTCTCTCTGGAATTGTAAAGGGTACATTAGCCCATGTATTTTTCATGGATTACCAATTCATTCAGATATCGGGGTGGGAGGGTACTGGTGGGGGGAGTTAATTTTAAACTGCTCAGCATTCATACAAGAACACATGCTTTAATGCTCAAAGTTCAAACAATTTTAACATAAACTGGAATTAAGGGAGCGAAAAGCTTTATGAATTAACTCTCATAAAGAGTACCTTTAAAGTTTGTTGCAGAAATATAAACATTAATATATACTTCAGATATAGATTTGATTTCCACAAAAGGATTCATTGACTGATTTCTGGCAATCACACTCCTTGAAAATGAACACAGAATTAAACTAAACTCGTCCAATCACAGCAAAGTGCATTCTCAACACATACACTGGGGAGGCAAGGCTTCCTCCCGGGAAAGTGACTTAGTGAAAAGGAAAGATCCTTTGATAAATCCTGTATAACTGTATGAAGTATCGCTCTGTATGCTCACATGCACATCATGAATCAATTCGATGAATAAACTACAAGCAAAATACCTTGCTTAGCTTAACACTAACAGCAAAATATCACCACATTACCGATGGATTTCTGCCTTCGCATTGTTCCTCGTGGTATTTCTAAATAAGGGCTGTTGTGGCTCCCTGGGACTGTTGGTGGGATAACAGCAATACCCTGACGGTCATAGATTGACTAAGAATTAAAAAAAAAACAAGGTTAGTGATTGCAATGCTGAAGAACACTTCCTTACCCGTGCTGCTAGGGAAATGAAATACTCCAGTGAGTTCCATCGATGCTGTAGAAGCTCAGCTCACTGCTAGAACTCACACCAGCTCTCCACTGGCCTGGGATTGGCGGTTAGAGGGATGTCTTTGACCGACGGTGATGGAGGGAGAGGTTTATATTTGGAGCAGACAGAGGGTCATTCCAGAGGAGGTTCTTTCCACAACTCCCCTCTGATCATTCCCAATGTGGTGGTGGTGAGAGCTGGTCAGCTCTAGTATCTTTCTGGGAACTGTCAGGTCAAGTGTGGAGGTGGGAAATAAAGCTTCAGGTCACTGAGCACGAGAGAGATGCGCGAGGGAAACTAATGGGACTATAGGCCAATAAACCATCTGGAGCTTATGGATATTAAGGGAAGTAGTTACAAGGTTAATGGATGCACTGGTGGTAATCTCCCTGGCATCCTTATATTCTGAAAAAAGTCTCGGGGGTTAGAAACTGCCCAGGTAACACTTTTAAAAAGAGACAGCAACAGAAATGATAACGAGAAGGCAGTTAGCTTAACGCGTGTTATTGGGAAAATGTAGAGTCTATTAGAAAAGGTGTAATAGCAGAACATTCAGAAATACATTTTAGCATGAAGCAGAATCAGCACAGCTGCAGGAAGGGGAAATCATGTCTGACAAAATGTACTAAATTCTTTGAGGAGGTAACAAGCAGAATGGATTGTGGGAAAGCAGTGAATGAAAGGTATTTGGATTTTCACAAGGTGTTTGATAAGGAATGAAACATTAAGTTATTTAAGAAGAGCCCATGGAGGTAATCTATTAGCATCAGTATCTTGGCAAACCACTGGAAGACAGAGAGTTAGAATGTGGCATTGACAGGGTGGTAACCAGTAACTAGTGGAGTGCCACCGGGATCAGTGCTAGGGCCACAATTATTCACAAGATATATTACTGACTTGGATGAGGAAAGTGAATGTACTATAACCACATTTGCAAATTACACAAAAATAGTGGCAAGGTGAGAGGGCAGGATGACACAAAGAGTTTGCAGAGGGACAGAGAAAATCAGGTAATGAGCAAAACTTGGCAAATGGAACATAATGTTGGAAAATGTGAGGATTTGCACTGTGGTAGAAAGAAAAGAGGTGTTAGATATTATTGAAATGGAGAAAGACTGCCGAAAGCTACAGTGCAGAGGGAGATTCTGGGTATGGAGGGATTGTCTCATGAGCAGTGGTGTGTAGGTTGGGTCTATACTCATTGGAGTTTAGAAAAATGAGGAACAAATGTGTTGAAACATACAAGATGCTCAGGGGACCTGACAGGGTAAATGTGGGGACCTGACAGGGCAGATGTGGGGACCTGACAGGGTAGATGTAGAGACCTGACAGGGTAGATGTGGGGACCTGACAGGGTCGATGTGGAGGGGTTATTTTCCCTTGTGGGAGAGTCTAGGACCAGAATACGGTGTTGGCTATTTAAGTTAGAAACAAGGAGGAATTTCTTCTGTTGGAGGATAGTGAATCTGTGGAATTCTTTCACACAGACTGCTATCAAGGCAGGATACATGCTACTGAGCGTTGGGGGCGGGGGAAGTGGATACTTGTGGGTGTGGCACCAATCCAGTGAGTTGCTTCATCCTGGATGGTGTCGAGCTTCTTGAGTGCTGATGAATGGTGCTGAACATTGTGCACTCATCGCTGATCATTCCCATTATGATGGAGGGAAGGTCATTGATGAAGCAGTTGAAGATGGTTGGGCAAAGGACACCATCCTGAGGAACCCCTGCAGAGTTGAGGTGGAGCTGAGATGATTGAATTCCAACTACCAAAACCCTCTTCCTTTGTGCCAGGATAACTTCAACCAATGGAGAGTTTTCTCCCGTTTTCCATTGACTCCAGATTTGCTGGGACTCAATGATGTGACACTCAGTCAGATGTGGTCTTGATATCAAGGGCAGTCACATTCACCTCACTGGCACAATTCAGCTCTTTTAACCATGTTTCTGCTCATGTTATGAAGATGTCAGGATCCAGGTGATCCTGGTGGAACCTGTAGAGCGTTAGTGAGCAGTATTCGTTGACTTCAGCTATTTCTCAATATCACATGGGAGTGTATTGAACTGGCTAAAGTCTGGTATCTGTGAAACAGGACACCTCAGGAGGAGGCCCTTTCACCTTAATGCCTTCAAAGAATTGGCTGCTGAATGTAGGTTTGCTCGCTGAGCTGGAAGGTTCATTTTCAGATGTTTCGTCACCGTACTAGGTAACATCTTCAGAGAGCCTCCAAATGAAGCACTGGTGCTATAGCCCACTTTCTATTTATATGTTTGAGTTTCTTGGGCTGGTGATGACATAATTTCCTCTGGTGATATCATTTCCTGTTATTTTTCTTAGGGGGTGGCAAATGGGATCAAAGTCAATGTGTTTGTTGATACAGTTCCAGTTGGAATGCTATGCTTCTATGAATTCTCGTGCGTGTCTCTGTTTGGCTTGTCCTAAGATAGATGTGTTGTCCCAGTTGAAGTTGTGTCTTAACTCATCTGTATGTGAGGATACTAGTGAGAGAGGGCCATGTTGTTTTGTGGCTAATTGATGTTCATGTATCCTGGTGGCTAGTTTTCTGCCTGTTTGTCCAATGTTGTGTTTGTTACAGTTCTTTCACAGTATTTTGTAACTGTAAAACAAACAGGAAATGACATCAACAGAGGAAATGATGTCACCACAGGAAATGACATCACCAACCCAAGGAAACACAAACATATAAATAGAAAGTGGGCTACATCACCGGTGCTTCATTTGGAGGCTCACTGAAGATGTTACCTAGTATGGTGATGAAACGTCTGAAAACGAACCTTCCAGCTCAGAGAGCAAGCCTACATCCAAAACTTCAACCTGAGCTACAAATCTTCTCAAAACTCGCCAATTGGCTGCTGAGATAGTCGATGTAATGTACATTCTGGGGCAGACCCATAACTTTGGAAAATAACAACTATGATTCTTCTGTTCAAGAAAGGAAAGGGGCAGAAAGCATGTGACTACAGGCCAGTCAGCTCAATATTTGTCAAGTGCAGAAGTTGATTAATAACGAGGTTAGAATGGCACACTCAGAAAATCTCACTAAGAACAGACAGAGTCAATATGGTTTTCTGAAAAGGAAATCAGTTTTGACCAATTTCTGGAAGTTTCTTGTGGAAATAAGAAACAGTTTGGACAAAGGAGACCCTGGGCCTACACTGTATAGGTTGTTACTGATTATCTCCGAGCTGTTACTCACACTGTCACAGAAACCCATGGCAATGTTTGGGTTATCATCTGGAACAGTGAATGAGTACAGAATAGCAGTCCAACATTAATGTCAAACACCACAATAGGTGGGAATATTCAAAAAGAATCTCAAAATTCAAAAAAAACCACAAAAAGAAAAGATCAAGGTTACCTGTATTTGGATTTCCAGAAGGCATTCAAAGTTTAAGGGACACATGAAAGATTAATACTCAAAAGAGTGACTGGCTGATGGGAAAATGGGGCAGAGGCATTAACAGGTCATTTCCTGGTTGGCCTGAGGTAATGCCATCAAGATCAGTGCTGGTTAATGTTTGGTATAAATGCTAGATGGTTACAAGGTAGCCAGGAAGGAACTGAAGAATGGAGCTTGAAGGGGACATGAGAACGCTTTACCGGTTAGGATTAAGGAAAACCCACAGTGTTCTTATGTGAGGAACAAGAGGATGGCCTATCCAGGAAAGTAGAGGGAACTTGAGCCTGGAGTTGGAGGAAGTTGGGGAGGTCCTTAATGAATACTTTGCTTCACTATTCACGACTGAGAGGGATCTTGATGTTTCTGAGGACAGCGTGAAACAGACTAATATACTCGAACAGGTTGATTAGATTACATTAGATTAGATTAGATTACTTACAGTGTGGAAACAGGCCCTTCGGCCCAACAAGTCCACACCAACCCGCCGAAGCGCAAACCACCCAGACCTCTATATTTACCTCTTACCTAACACTGTGGGCAATTTAGCATGGCCAATTCACCTGACCCGCACATCTTTGGACTGTGGGAGGAAACCAGAGCACCCGGAGGAAACCCACACAGACACAGGGAGAACGTGCAAACTCCACACAGTCAGTCACCTGAGTCGGGAATTGAACCCGGGTCTCAGGCGCTGTGAGACAGCAGTGCTAACCACTGTGCCGCCGTGCCACCCACAAATGTTAGGAAGGACAATATGCTGAAAATTTTGGAAAACAGAAGAACAGGTAAGTCCCCTGAGCCAGATGGGATACACCCTAGGATGTTACAGGAAGTGAGGAAAGGGATTGCTGCAGTTTTGGTGATGATCCTTGCAACCTCACTGTTCACTGGAGTAGTGCCAGATGATTGGAGGTTGGAAAATGTTATTCCTTTGTTCAAGAAAGGGAATAGAGATAACCTTGGGAATTACAGACCAGTCAGTCTTATGTCACTGACGGATAAAGTATTGATCATAGAGTCCCTATCCTGTGGAAACAGGCCTTTCAACCCAACAAGTCCACACTGACCCTCCAAAGAGTATCCTACCCAAACTCATTCCCCAATACTCTACATTTATCCCTGACTAATGCACATAACATACACATCCCAGAACACTGTGGGTAACTTAGCGTGGCCAATTTATCAAACCTGCATGTCTTTGGACTGTGGGAGGAAACCAGAGCACCTGCAGGAGACCCACGCAGACACGGGGAGAATGTGCAAACTCCACACAGACAATCTGCCTGAGGCTGGAATCAAATCCAGATCCCTGGCGCTGTGAGGCAGCAGTGCTAATCACTAAGCCACCATGCCACCCTTAAAAGGACAGTATTCTGAGACACAGGATTTATGATTAATTGGAAAACCATAGTTTGAATAGATGTAGTCAGAATGGCTTTGTGAGAGGCAGCTCATGTCTCACAAACTTATTGGATTCTTTGAGGATATGACAAAACATGTTGATTAAGGCAGAGCAGTGGATGTGGAGTACATGGATTTTAGCAAGGGATTTGATAAGGTTCCCCATGGTAGGTTCATTCAGAAAGTAAGCAGACATGGGTTACAGGGAAATCTAGTTGATCTGGATGTAGAATTGGCTGGCCCATAGAAGGAGGAAGTAGATCTATAGATGCTGGAGATCAGAGTCGAGAGTGTGGTGCTGGAACAGCACAGCAGGTCAGGCAGCATCTGAAGAGCAGGAGAATCGTTGTTTCGGGCCACAGCCCTTCACCAGGTCCATGAAAGACAGAGGGTGGTGGTAGATGGGAAGTATTCAGCCTGGAGCTTGATGACCGGTGGTGTTCCACAAGGATCGGTTCTGGGACATCTGCTCTTTGTGATTTTTATAAATGACGTGGATGAAGAAGTGAGTGCGTGGGTTAGTATGTTTGACAATGTCACGAGGGTTGGTGGAGTTGTGGACAGTGTGGAGGGCTGTTGTAGTTGTAACGGGACATTGACAGGATGCAGAGCTGGGCTGAGAAGTGGCAGATGGAGTTAAACCTGGAAAAGTGTGAAGTGATTCACTTTGGAAGGTTGAATTTGAATGTAGAATACAGGGTTAAAGACAGGATTCTTGGTCATGTGTGGAACAGGGGGATCTTGGGGTCCATGTCTATAGATCCCTCAAAGTTGCCCCCAAGTTGATAGGGTTGTTAAGAAGGCGTATGGTGTGTTGGTTTTCATTGGCAGGGGGATTGAGTTTAAGAGCAGTGAGGTTATGCTGCAGCTCTATAGAGCCCTGGTTAGACCACACTTGGAATATTGTGTCCAGTTCTGATCACCTTATTATTGGAAGGATATGGAAGCTATAGAGAGGGTGCAGAGGAGATTTACCAGGATGCTGCCTGGACTGAGGGCGTGTCTTATGAAGAAAAGTTGAGGGAGCTAGAGCTTTTCTCATTGGAGTGAAGAAGGATGAGAGGTGCCTTGATAGAGATGTACAAGACAATGAGAGTGGATGACCATAGACTTGTTCCCAGGGCAGATATGGCTATCATGAGGGGTGTAATTATAAGGTGATTGGAGGAAGGTTTGGGGAGATGTCAGAGGTCGGTTCTTTACACAGAGAGTGGTGGGTGTGTGGAGTGCACTGCCAGCGGTGGGAGTAGAGTCAGAGACATTAGGGACATTTAAGCGACTCTTGCATAGGCACTTGGAAGATAGTACAATGAAAGGTATGTAGGTTCGTCTGATCATTTAGTCACATAAAAGGCCGGCACGACATCGAGGGCAGAAGGACTGTACTGTGCTGTTCTATGTTCTAGTTCCCCGAAACAACTTGCTGAACTTCTGTCAGAGAACATGAAGACCTTCCGTCAAAGTTAAGAGACTGCCTTGATTTTATATATTGCAATCAGATCGAGAATAATTGGCAAAACAAACTGCAGGAGCTTTAAAGCAAATGTTTTAAAGAATCACCTTTAAAAATGCTTCCATATCAATGTGAAATATGAGCTGTTTCTCACCTGGCACAGACACAATGGGCCAAATGGCCTCCTTTTGTATCACAGCAACATGTTCTTACTCACATTTGCCTCTGGTGCAGGGGGGAAGCACCGACTGGAAGGACGCTGTTTGATCGTTGCAACTCTGGAGTCCGGTGTTGCATTTTCTGCAGCCCTCGACTGTTTGGAGTTTGACACAATTTCATCGAGTTTGTCTGTGGAGAACAGGGGGACACAGTTTGCTGCAAACTCACAGTGTCCATTAAAACTAGAAGAAAGATTTCTGCAAACTGAACACAAAACCTGGACAATGTTTTCATGCACACGACACCTTGCTGCAAAGTTACATTCAGCACAGTCAGAAAGCTGTAACTGTGCAAGACACATGCATTGTTAATTCATGTACACATTGAGTTTTTTTTTACTTAGTGTGGTTTGAAAAGCAGTCCTCCTCTTCAAACCCTCTAAATGTGATGGATCAAGATCTATAGTAAGGTAGAAATGAAAAGTAAAGTTCAGAAAACAAAAACACATTCATTTCGGTTTTAATTGTAAACATAGTCAAATTGCAAAAAATGAAAATGACAGCATCAGGAAATCTCCAACAGTATCCTGTCACAGCATAACGCGAAAGTACATTTGCAACTAAATTGGAATCAGAGTTGAAATGTGATCAGCTGTTTGGTGAGCTATAACAACTGCTGAATAAAAGAAGCTTTGTATTCATTCAGCTTTACTCCTGTTTTGAATGGAATATTTTTGATGAAATTGGTTTAATCATAAATGCAAAACAAGTCTTGTGCTATGACCTTGGGAAGGAGCAGTAAGTTATTCTTTACTGAAAACTCAGATTTGTGATAAAGGAACTAAGTCACAAAAGTTCACTGTTCGAATAGAAGATTTACTCCATCAAGAATCTAAGAACATGCATTTCAATAAATCAGTTATATTAAAAATAAGATAAACAGAATTATTCATCTCCAAAATAAAAGATCTAGACATCACTTGACTCTACAATGTCTGCACCATTTAGATCCCAAACTATTCAAGCCAGGTATTGATCAAAACCTAGAAAATTAACAACTTGGTCTGTGTGCTGTGTCAAAGATTCATGGATGAATTGAGATTTTTTGATTTTCATTTACTTGTCAGCAACACTGCCCCTTCAGGTCACCTCCAACCACCTGAAGGTTGCAAACTTCGTGTCCAACACAGCCACGTCTTTGCGGGATACAGCTGGTTCCAACATTCTGAAACG
The DNA here is from genome assembly GCF_020745735.1 of Hemiscyllium ocellatum. Classification (NCBI taxonomy): domain Eukaryota; kingdom Metazoa; phylum Chordata; class Chondrichthyes; order Orectolobiformes; family Hemiscylliidae; genus Hemiscyllium; species Hemiscyllium ocellatum. The sequence goes on from NC_083418.1 coordinate 81,798,305, forward strand.
ATCAGATGTTATCCAAAATGTTCTGCCTATCTTGGCTATAGCAGAAACTCACTGCCAGTACAGTCTTTACATTAACACACATTTGTAACTATTTTTGGATTTTCAGCTGGGTTCTACTGAAAGTGGGGTACCCTTCACACCACCTTCTTCCTAATTCCCAAATTAAATCGCTCAACCTGAGAGCGACTCCCAGGAACCCTGATATGGTCACTGTTACAAGAACACTGGACAAACTGGTAGTTTTCAGCATGTGAATTGATAGACCATAATCATTGAAAGAATCTCATGCATGGAAGATAGAACTCAGAATGAAATTGGAACACCAGAAGAATCTTTCTTGTACACATTTGAACAAAATAAATATAGAAATGTAACCAACCAAGTGTCCAAGTAAGAGAAGGATTTGGACTAATAAAAGTTTCAACCTTCAACTCAGTCCAGTTGACATAACCCAGCTTAACATTTTTATTGTAGCTTTCCCTCCTGCAGACCGGAATACACACTCATACCCTGGAAAGCAGTTCCTTTTATTAACTGCATCTCACAACTCAGTCTATTGGTGTAAGCAGAGTTACATAGAAAATAGGATCAAGAGTAGGCCATTCAGCCCTTCAAGCCTGCTCACCCTTCAATATGATCGTGGCTGATCATCAATCTCAATACCATATACCCACTTTCTCTCCATAACTCTCGATCCCCTTAAAATTTAAAAATATATCCATCTCTTTCATGAATATATTCAGTGACATATTCTCCACAGTCTTCTGTGGTCGAGAATCTCTCAGGTTCATAATCCCTCCAGTGAAGAAATGGTTCCTATTCTCAGTCCTCAATGGCTCACCCCATATTCTGAGACTGTCCTCCCCGGTTCTAGATTCCCACCCGGGGAAATCCTCCTCCCTACATCTAGTCTGTCAGCATTGTTAGAACTTTATACATTTCAATCAGATCCCCCTCTCATCGTTCTTAACTCTACAGAGTACAGGCCCAGTCAAACCAATCTCTCCTTCTTGGACAGTCCTGCCATCTCCTGCTATCAGGTAAAAAGTGAGGTCTGCAGATGCTGGAGATCAGAGCTGAAAATGTGTTGCTGGTTAAAGCACAGCAGGTTAGGCAGCATCCAAGGAACAGGAAATTCAACGTTTCGGGCCAGAGCCCTTCATCAGGAATGAAACGTCGAATTTCCTGTTCCTTGGATGCTGCCTAACCTGCTGTGCTTTAACCAGCAACACATTTTCATCTCCTGCTATCAGCCGACTGAACCCTCAATGGCAGGGTCTATCCTTTCTCAGGTACAGAGATCAAAATTCCAGCTGTGGTCTCACCAGGTCCGTGTATAACTGCAGTAACACATCCCTACTTCTGAACTCAAATCCTCTTACAATGAAGGCCAATATTCCATTTATCTTCACATTTATTTACTGCAGCTGCCTGTCAACTTTCACTGATGGTGCATGAAAACTCCAAAATCTCTTTGTACCCTCACATTCCCAATATATCACCATTTCAACAATACTCTGCCTGTCTGTTTATCCCATTAAACTGTACAACCCCAGACTTAGCTACACTGCACTGCATTTGACGTGTGCTTACTCACTCACTCACTCAACTTGTCTGAGTCACCGTGAAACCTTCTTGCTCCCTCCTTACAATCCTGCTCTGGAATTTGTACCAAAGCAGCTCTCGGTCTAAGAGCTGGCATTACTGACCGTCAATAGATAATAAACACTAGTAAGAGTAAAACAAAAACTGGCTGCAGGTTCTCAACAAACCCATTCCACCCTGTTGCTATGAACCTTTATCATTCTTTCACTTCAGGTAAAATTGAAGGTTTCTAAAGATGTGTCAGATGGTAATGGCACAGCGTTATTAACGTGCATCAGTGTTGCTCCTTGCATGTAAGATAAAACAGCTGCCTGTGCTTTCATCATTGCCAATGAAACAATCACCAGATACATTTCACAATGAAGGGAGAACAGGGATCTCCTGTTTGATTCATCCAGTAAATGCACCCACTCACTCCAATGTCTCACCCCTGTGCCATCACCTCTAGGCATCAAGAAGGTGCTCATTTGCAATTGAAATGTTGAAGTATTAATTTCCGACTAACCCAGAGAGTCATGGTTTTCACCCAATACAATGCGCAAATGCAATGTTGCTACTTTAGCACCAACTAAAACAGATTGCAACAAAATATAAACAACAAACAGCATGAAACTTCACTTCACAGTCAATTGATTGGTTAAATTTGCCAGGGGAGATATCATCTTAATTAAGGACTAACAAGTTTTGAGAAGATTTGTAGCTCATGTTGAGGTTCGGGATGTAGGTTTGCTCACTGAGCTGGAAGGTTCATTTTAACGAAGCACTGCTGATGATTCCTGCTTTCTATTTATATGTTTGGGTTTTAATGTTTGGGAACATCAGCAGCACCTCATCCAGAGGCTCACTGAAGATGTTACCTAGTATGGTGATGGAACGTCTGGAAATGAACCTTCCAGCTCAGTGAGCAAACCTACATCCTGTATGTTAAGGACGAATTACTTGGATGTGTACCTTCCTTGAGTCAGTGTAAGGTTGGCTGAGCTATTGGGATATTTGGAGGGGATTGGGATGGTAATCTTTAACACTGAAAGCCCGTGAGCTGAGCCTGGCATGGGGTAGGAAGACAAATGCTGAGGATGACACAGAGTCTGGAGAGGGATACAGACAGCTTATGAGATTGGGCAAAATCTTGGCAGATGGAATGTAATGCAGGAAAATAGGGATTTATGCACTTTGGCAGGAAGAATAGAGGAGCTGAATATTACTTAAATGAGAAAGTCTGCAGAAAGCTGTCACAAATTGGGATTAGGGAGACTTCCTGAATCACAAAACGTTAACGTATGGGTTCAGTAGGTAATAGGAAGGGTAAAGCAATATTGGGATTTATTTCAAAGGGCATAGAGTATAAAGTAGGGAAGGAAAAGATACCATAGACCCAGAGGTCTATTGTCTCATTACAGAGAGATGACCGGTGGAGGTTTAACCTGAGGGTCACCAAGCCTCAAGTGACAAGGAGAGGTTGGAAAGATGGGGCACTGATGGTGACCTCGACTGGAACAGGTATTGAACTCAAGCTGTTGATATCACTCTGCATCACTTGCGAGCTGTCCAGACAACTGAACTAACCAACCACCCCATCCTTGTGAAAGAAAACTCTACAAGGTACTAGTCAGACTTCGGGTGGAAAGCTGAGAACAGTTTTGGTCCCTTTATCAAAGTCTGGATAGATTGGCAGTGGAGGCCCAGTCTCTGGATTCATTTAAGAAAGAGTTGGATAGAGCTCTCAAGGATAGTGGAATCAAGGACGATGGAGATAAGAGCTGAAAGTGTGTTGCTGGAAACGCGCAGCAGGTCAGGCAGCATCCAAGGAGCAGGAGAATCGACGTTTTGGGCCTGAGCCCTTCTTCAGGAGATAAGGCAGGAACAGGATATTGACTAAGGATGATCAGCCATGATCATATTGAATGGTGGTGCAGGCTCGAAGGGCAGAATGGCCTACTCCTTGGCACCTATTGTCTATTGTCTATTGAGGTAATGTGGAGTGGGTTCACTCAGCTGATCTGGGACATGGAGGGAGTTTCTTGAAGAATAAATTGAATAAGTTGGTCCTGCCCTCAATCGAGTTTAGAAGAATGAGGTCTCTCATTGAAGCACACAAGGGAGATGACGGGGAGATGAGGAAAGGCGGCACGGTGGCACAGTGGTTAGCACTGTTGCCTCACAGCGCCTGTAGACCCGGGTTCAATTCCCGACTCAGGCGACTGACTGTGTGGAGTTTGCACGTTCTCCCCGTGTCTGCGTGGGTTTCCTCCGGGTGCTCCGGTTTCCTCCCACAGTCACAAAGATGTGCGGGTCAGGTGAATTGGCAAAGCTAAATTGCCCGTAATGTTAGGTAAGGGGTAAATGTAGGGGTATAGGTGGGTTGCGCTTCGGCGGGTCGGTGTGGACTTGTTGGGCCGAAGGGCCTGTTTCCACACTGTAAGTCTAATCTAAGTCTAATCTAATCTAATCTCCTCAGGGGGAGTCAAAGACCAGCAGGCAACATTTCAGAATAAGGTGTCACCCATTTAAGACAAAGATGAGGGGGAATGTCTGCTCTCAGAGGGTAGTGAGTCTGTGGAATTCTTTACCCCAGAAGGCTATTGGGGCTGGGTTGTTTAAGCATATTCAACATGAGACAGATAGATAGATGTTTGGAAGAGAATCAAGGGTTATAGGGAAAAGGGAGGCAAGTGGAGTTGAGGATTATCAGATCAGCCAGGATCTCACTGAATGGATGTAGGTTTGCTCGCTGAGTTGGAAGATTCACGTTCAGACATTTCATCACCAGAGTGGGCAGCACGGTGGCACAGTGGTTAGCACTGCTGCCTCACAGCGCCAGGGACCTGGGTTCAATTCCCGACTCAGGCGACTGACTGTGTGGAGTTTGCACGTTCTCCCCGTGTCTGCGTGGGTTTCCTCCGGGTGCTCCGGTTTCCTCCCACAGTCCAAAGATGTGTGGATCAGGTGAATTGGCCATGCTAAATTGCCTGTAGTGTTAGGTAAGGGGTAAATGTCGGGGTATGGGTGAGTTGCGCTTTGGCGGGTCGGTGTGGACTTGTTGGGCCGAAGGGCCTGTTTCCACACTGTAAGTAATCTAATCTAAATCTAATCAGACTTAGATCTTCACTGTGCCTCTAGATGAAGCATTGCTATGATTCCTGCTTTCTATTTATATGTTAAGGTTTGTGATGTCATTTCCTGTGATGATTCATTTCCTGTTCCTTTTCTCAGGGGGTGGTAGAAGGGGTCGAACTCGATGTGTTTGTTGATAGAGTTCCGATTGGAATGCCATGTTTCTAGGAATTCTCGTGTGTGTCTTTGTTTGGCTTGTCCTAGGATGGATGTGTTGTCCAGTCAAAGTGGTGTCCTTCCTCATCTGTATGTAAGGATACTAATGAGGGAGGGTCACGTCATTTTGTGGCTATATGGTGTTCATGTATCCTGGGGGCTAGTTTTCTGCCTGTTTGTCCAATGTAGTGTTTGTTACAGTCCTTGCACAGTATTTTGTAAATGACATTAGTTTTACTTGTCTGTGTGGGGTCTTTCAAGTTAATTAGCTGCTGTTTTAGTGTGTTGGGGGGTTTGTGGGCTACCATGATACCAAAGAGTCTGAATGAGCCTCACCCTAGTCTAACCCTACTCAGATCCCTTGGCATCATGGGAGCTCACAAACCCACCAACCCCCCAACACACTGAAACAGCAGCTAATGAACTTGAAAGACCCTATACAGAGATGAGCAAAACTAATGTCATTTACAAAATACCGTGCAAGGACTGTCACAGGAAATATTGCCACAGGAAATGACATCACTGACCCAAAGAAATCCAAACATACAAATAGAAAGCAGGAATTGTCAACAATGCCTCATCTAGAGGCACCCTGAAGGTCTTACCTAGTCTGGTGATGGAATGTCTGAACATGAATCTCCCAGCTCAGCGAGCAAACCTACATCCAAAACCTCAACTTGAGCTACAAATCATCTTAAAACTCGCTAATCTCATTGAAATGCAGAGTGAAGGGCTGAATGGCCTACTTCCTTTCATACGTTTTATGGTGCATAAACTGTAAAGAGCTTCAATTCTCAGTCACCCACAAATATGGCTTGTAGGCACTTGGCCTGTTGAAAATCACTGGAGAGAGTTACGTCTGGCTCGGGGCTATTGCAAAGCTCAAGCACAAATCTGATGTTGAGCTGACACTTCCCGGACGGAGGGGATCCTACAGCCTTTGCATCAGCTGAGTGGGCCATAATGTTGGAGATAAGTTAAGGAAAATGAATGTTTAGACAGGAACATTATGGCCAACCAACACTGGATATTGATTTGTTTCAGTATAAGATACTGATTAAAAGTTGCATTTACAACTTACATTTATAGAACATTGAAAAGCACAGCACAGAACAGGCCCTTAGGCCCACGATGTTGTGCTGAGGTTTAATCCTAATGTAAAATATAATAACTTAATGTACGCACCCCTCAACTCACTGCTACTCATGTGCATGTCCAACAGTCGCTTAACTGTCCCCAATGACTCTGCTTCTCCCACCACAGCTGGCAATGCATTCCATGCATTCATAACTCTCTGCGTAAAGAACCTAGCTCTGATGTCTCCTTTATACCTTCCTCCTAATATCTTCAAACTATGGCCCCTCATACCAGTCAATCCTGCCCTGGGGGAAAAGTCTCTGGATATTGACTCTATCCATTCCCTCATTGCCTTGTACGCCATGGTCAGGTCTCCTCTCTTCCTCCTTCTCTCCAAAGAGAAAAGTCCGAGCTTATTCAACCTTTCATCATAAGGCAAGCCCTCCAGGCCAGGAAGCATCCTTGAAAACCTTCTTTGCACCCTCTCCAAAGCCTCTGTATCTTTCCTATAGTAGGGCGACCTGAACTGGGCAGAATATTCCAAGTGTGGTCTCACCAGGGACTTGTAGAGCTGCAGCAAATCCTCACGGCACTTAAACTCAATCCCCCAGTTAATGAAAGCCAAAACACCATATGCTTTCTTAACAACCCTATCCACTTTGGTGGCAACTTTGAGGGATCTATGTACTCAAGGTTATGTAGCACCGTTAACATGGGGAACATCCCAAGGTACATCACCTTTGTTATTACCAAACAATGGCTTTGACTCCAACCTGCAGAAAGGAATGGATTTTACACTCTCTGCTTGGTCTTGGGGAATCATCTCATACAACCCAGCAGGAGGTTCCAGCCTCCTTGACTGCCCCCTCCCTCCCTGACCCCCGTCCCACTCCCCTCCCTCTCTGACTGCTTCCCCCCTCCTTGACTGGCCCCACCCTCCCCACCCTGACTGTGACCCCCTCCCCCCAACCATTCCCTCCATCCCCGATTGGCCCCTCCCTCCCCGACCATCTCAGCCTCCCTAACCACCCCCTCCCCTCTCTGGCTTTTCTCAATTTTACCACCCGCATGGACGTTGTTGAGAGGTCTCCTTCCAGAGGGTCAATTAATGCCAACTGGAGGGTGTCCTCCTGCAGGGGAAGGGGAGTGCCATGGATCTTGGGTAACTCAACCTGAGGAAATATTCAAACAAGTGGGGAAGTTGTGTTGGGTGAGGTGGGGTTGGTGGGGCAGTGTGAAACTAGGGACTCAGGTCATTCCCATTGTGGGGGAGTGTCTGTCCTCATGGATCAGGGCAGGGTCTGGGAGTGTGATTGAGGAGTGTGGTACGAATGAGGCTAACTGACGAGTCACTCAGCAGCTGAACTCTGTATTTAATTGTTTCACTTTTCCTGAACAGACTATCTAATTAATTTCATTGGAACCTTTTGAGAAAGGGTCACTGGACCAGAAACGTTAACTCTGATTTCTCAGCACAAGATGCTGCCAGGTCTATAGAACAGAGAACATTCTAGCAGTCCAGGCCCTTCGGCCCTCGATGCTGTTCCCACCTGTGGAACCAATCTGAAGCCCATCTAACCTACACTATTCCATTCTCATCTATATGTCTATCCAATGAAAAGACCTGCTGAGCTTTTCCAGTAGCTTCTGTTTTTGTTTCTGATTTACAGCATCTGCAGTTCTTTTGGTTTTTCTTTGGAATTTCTCTTGGAATATTTCAAGCTGCACTTTAACACGGTTACAATCCAAACAACTGCAGGTTAATGCAAACTTCAAGTCTTTGTCCATGCAATTCCAGCACAGGATTGATTTTAAACTTCATTACTTACCCGTTCGCTTCTTCCGTAAGGTAGCTTGAAGTGGAAAAAAAAAGCAAGATTAATTTTTAAATACCTTGAAAAGGACTGACGGTGAATTTTCTTTGCACTTTTTCAGAGCAGCTTTATTTCAGGACAGGTACAGCTCAGAATTTCTCCCACTCGACTGCGTTAACTACATCTCAGGTTTTCAAAAGTGTTTCTGAAAGTTATCACGGAGTCTTTCGCTGCTGCCGTGTCAACCTTCTCTACTTCAGAAATAAACCTGTTTACAGTTTGTTCCTTTGGAGAGAGTTTATCACAATGTTCCCTGTTACTGGGCTGTTACTATCTCACATTAGCTGGAATAATTTACCTTAACATCTCTTTATTTCAAGTTTAGTAATTAGACCCAGTGTCTCTTGTACTCTCTTTCTTCCCCTATGCTGAAATAAACCAGGCTCTGAATTTGCTCAAAAATTGAAACTCAGCATTTCTTTTCCCCAACAAAATGTGTATGTAGTGAGATAATCCAGGTTTGTGCTAGCGTGCTGCTGATCTCGAGATTCCTTGATTGTTTAGTCACACTCTAAGTAGTTCAATAACAGATCCCATCCCTTCTCTCTGCCTCCTCTACCCAATGCACAATCCAGCACTGAACCCTGCTTTGAACAATTGCACATTTACCCTCAACTGAATTGTTGTAATGCAAAGCCATGGCCCTATCAGCAGGCACAGCAATGACGCCAGGGCTTTTTCTCAAAATCAGCACCATTTGGAAAAACAGCATCAGAATCTGTTACAAGAAAAAAACAAAAGTTCCACAACTGTATCTTCATAAACTGTATGTCATACATAATCTGCAGAAAAGGATGGAATTAAGTTTTAACTTTCGTAAAGTCAAAAAGAGAGATTGAGAAAAGGTGGAAGTTCCATTGATTTCTGAACAAGGATCACAAAACACATTTTATATTCCAGCGTAGTAGCATATTTATGCTTCAAGACATACAGGCTAAAACAGAGCCAGTCAGATTGCTTTACATTCACAAATATTAAATGCTGCATTTCCTGTGGTTATCGATGTTGTATTTTCTGCCTCACAGATTTGCAGAGATGACACTGGTGTTTATTCAACACTTTTAAAGCTTCTGCTCTCATACTTGCAGCTTTTTTCAATGTGCTCATGGGATGTATGTGTTTAACTTGCTCCACTTTCAAGGAACTAATGGGTTTATATTGACCTGGCCCTGCACTTCCTGTGGGTCAGCCATTCCTCATGGTGCAACTGTCAATGAACAACAAGAACAAAGAGGCTCTGAAGGTTAAAAACACCACACACCTTGGACCATATTCATGGCAATTACAAAATAAAAATAACATGATAGTTGTGTTGCTGGCCCAGTAAACCAAAAACCTGGAACAATCATTTAGAGACTTACATTCAAAACTTAAAATGGAATTTAACTCCACTCCAAGAAATCTGGAATGAAAGGCCGGTATTGAATGTCCAATAAATGCTGGCCATGAATTATGACAATCCATTTGACAACATACTGAACTATCAGGTAGGTTATTTGGTTGTCTACTTTACAAGACTATATCAGAGACAATCCTTTTGTATACAAACTGCACAAAGTCCACTAAAGGGCTAGACTGCTTAAAAGCTGAGTAATTCCAACCACAAAGACAATGGGTGTTACATTATTCTGTGTCTGAGAATGATAGCAGTGGTTAGCACTGCTGCCTCACAGCACCAGGGTCCCAAGTTCAATTCCCACCTCAGGCAACTGTCTGTGTGGAGTTTGCATGTTCTCCCCTTGTCTGTGTGGGTTTCTTCCGGGTGCTCCGGTTTCCTCCCACAGTCCAAAGATGTGCAGGTCAGGTGAATTGGCCATGCTAAATTGCCCGTAGTGTTAGGTGAAAGGGTAAATGTAGGGGAAGGGGTCTGAGTGGGTTGCGCTTCGGCGGGTCGGTGTGGACTCGTTGGGCCGAAGGGCCTGTTTCCACACTGTAAGTAATCTAATCTAATAATGTTCTCTAAATCTCTGCTGTCACATTCTTTCTGCAGTGTTAGCATTAATTGGTGCCATGACAGAACTGATTTGATATCTGTTAGTATGCAGATTGGCATCGACAGATGTGCATGTCATGTAGGACAAATACAATTCATCCAAGTAATTTATATCATGGATCTCTTCCAGCCAAAACTGATGTAATGGTACATTATAAATAGGTACATTATAAATGGGTAAATTATAAATGGGTACATTATAAACAGGTACATTTTAACTGGGTACATTATAAACGGGTGTTGTGGGAGTGGAGAAAGTTGGCATGAGTCTAGTGAACAGAAGAGGGCACACTGTTCGGCAAGACCCAGCTGGTTTAATCTGTCTGGGAACCTCGAAAAGCATCTCCTTGCTGGGGGAGGGGCTGGAGACACTGCAGAAGGTAGCAGGAAGTTTGAAGGATATAGGAGAGAGACTGGCACCCACAAAGACTTCAATTTTTGGGACAATTGTTCATGTGTGAGCTGATTCAACCTCATCAGCAGCAAGAAATGTGCAGTCCACAACTCAGTAAGAAATCAGATGAAGTTAGTTTCAAGCTTTGACAAAGGGTCAGTTAGACTCAAAACGTCAGCTCTTTTCTCTCCTTACAGATGCTGCAGACCTGCTGCGATTTTCCAGCATTTTCTCTTTTGGTTTCAGATTCCAGCATCTGCAGTAATTTGCTTTTATCCAGATAAAGTTAGTCATTGGCGCGTACCAGACCTGGTCCTTCAGAACATCATTAGGCTCACAGACCCATAAAAGGATTTGAAATTGATTAGAAAATACCTATATTGAACTGATTCGATATCTGTTAGTGTGCAGATTGGCATCAACAGATGTGCAGTTTACTAAGGACAAATACAACTCCCTTTAAAGAGATTGATTAGAAAATATCCATCAACCTGATCAAGAGTTAATATTGTCTATCTGCAACCAAATGTTATGCTTAAGGTCTGTGCATGGCACCTGAGTCCCATTCCCTTCCTGCTAAGAAATGCAGTTCCTGCTACAGTGTTTCAGCTCAGAGATACATTGTTCGTGAAAGACTTTACTCTTGTGAGTGTGAATTCTACACGTATCAGGTCAGGAGGAGCCCTTTACAAGTTACTACAGGAACAGAACACTCTCTTGGATAAAGTTCGATTCCCTGATAGTTTGGAAAAGAAATTCCAGATTATTTGACCTGAGTTTTGACCCTGTCCTGGAGATGCTTCCAGTGGGAACAAAAAGTGCTGGAAATCACAGTGCGTCACGCAGCAGCTGTGGAGAGAGAGGAAATGACTCTTCGGCAGAGTGGATGTTTCCCATGGGATCAGACTGTGTTCTTTGGGATAATCGAAATGACAAAGCTGAAAGAATCAGTGTCTTTATCCATCTGTCATTGGTTGTATGTTGGTCTCACCTTTGCTGCTGAATCAGATGGGTTGATAAAGACCAGACCACCCTGGTTCAACATCCCAGGAAATATATGACAAACTACACCATCGCACAGCAACAGAAAGGAATTTGGAGGATGTCCCATTCTGAGCTGAGAGGTGCCATTCCTGCTAACACTTGCTGTGGACAATCCCTTGCTGTTCAATAAAAGAGTCACTGAAGGCAGCAAGGCACTCCAAGTAAAGCAGAGGTTTTTACAAGTGATACATCTGGCTGTAATCATTCTTCCTGCTCTACAGTCCGGTAGAGAAAGCAATGACCTAGTTTCAACACATCCAGGGAAACCTCAGTGTGGTCAAAATCATTAGAAAAAGAATCATTCCCAGCATTTGGTGACCAGTCTGTAACTTCAGCCTGAACTGAGGCGACTGTTTTTTGCTCCAAATGTAACAGTTTGTATAAGTTCCAGGACAAAATACCATGAACTGTGACTGGAGATTGTGTACTGCAATGCACGCCACTTATAGCAACTGGCTATAGATAGTAAAATTATTAGCAGAACACGATTGTTCAAGTTGGGTACAGTGAAAAAATTAAAACAGATTCACAATTACTCTGCACAACATATAACCTATCATATGTCCCTGATTATTGTAAATCACAGCAGCATGACCTACCTGTCCCAGAGGTGTGTAACACTGAACAGGTTGGTTCAACAATATCCCCAGTACCAAAATGAACAATATTTTGTGCCACATAAAAGCATGTTTATGGCCCGTACTTGGTATCTGAGTCCCATCTCTTTTCTGATAAGGAATGTTATTCTTGCATTTCTAGTTGGCCACAGTTTTTCGGCTCAGAGATACATTGTGGAGGTTACTTTGTCCTTTCATGAATTGTGCATGGGTTCAAGCTGGGGCCAATACGGGTCACCTTACCAACAAGATACAAGAGTGAAAGACATATCTGCACATGGCCGATTGTTCAGCCAGAGGGCTAATAGAAATGCGTCTTCCACCAAAAAGAATGACAGACAATGCTGGCTTCAAGCAAAACAAAACATCAAAACCTTTTGTTAACTTGTTGAGGTGACTGTGCTGCAGTGTGGGGAATTCAGAGCTATTTGGGGAAATAGAAGGAGTAGGTATTCGTCTACAAAAACACTCCCAAGGCCAAATATACTGGGACAATAGGGAATGGCCACTAAGCTGATATTGAGAAATCTGTTTCAGAATGAGCCTTCAATAATTGTCACCATGGAGACCATGTCATCGTGGTCCAATGTTTTTCAGAGGGCCAAGTTAAATTGGAGCAGGAGGAAAAAAACTCAGAACCATACTTTTATAGACAACACTAAATCTCTAACATTAAAGCAAAGGATCAAGGTCACTCAAAACACTTCTGCCAATATTACCTTGTTTAATTTACCTTGTGGCTACAAGACCAGATCAAAGGCTACGAACACTGCAGTGAGTAACTCACCTCCTGACTCCCCAAAGCCTGTCCACCATCTACAAGGCACAAGTCAGGAGGGTGATGGAATATTCCCCACTTGCCCCTGGATGGGGGCAGCTCCAACAACATTCAAGAAGCTTGACACCATCCAGGACAAAACAGCCACTGAATTGGCACCACATCCACAAACATCCCCTCCCTCCTTCACTGATGCTCAGCGTGAACTATCTACAAGATGCACTAGTGCGCTTTGAGAAGATTTGTAGCTCAGGTTGAGGTTCTGGATGTAGGTTTACTCGCTGATCTGGAAGGTTCATTTTTAGACGTTTCATCATCCTACTAGGTATCATCTTCAGTGAGCCTCCGGATGAAGCACTGCTGATAATTAATGCTCTTTTAGTTGATGTCATTTCCTATGGTGATGTCATTTCCTATGGCGATATCATTTCCTGTTCTTTTTCTCAAGGGTAGTAAATGGGGTCCAAGTCAATATGTTTGTTGATAGAGTTCTGGTTGGAATGCTATGCTTCTAGGAATTCTCGTGCATGTCTCTGTTTAGCCTGTCCTAAGATGGATGTGTTGTCCCAGTCAAAATGGTGTCCTCCCTTATCTGTATGTAAAGACACCAGTGAGAGAGGGTCATGTCCGTTTGTGGCTAGTTGATACCCTGCAGAGATCCACCAAAGATCCTTAGACAGCTCCTTCCATCTAGGAGGACAAGGACAGCAGATACATGGGAGCACCACCCCCTGCAAGTTCCACTCCAAGCCACACACCACCCTGACTTGGAAATATATTGTCATTTCTTTAGTATCACAAGCTCAAAATCCTGGAATTCCCTCCCTAAGGGTGATTGTGGGACTACCCACAACACATGGACTGCAGCGGATCAAGAAGACAGCTCACCTCCACCTTCCTAAGGGACAGCTAGGGACGGGTAATAAACTCTGGCCCTGCCTGGGATACCCATGTCCCATGAGTGAATAGCAGAGAAACAATGTGAGCTGGCTGCAGTTGGTTTGCCTCGAGGTGATCGGGCCTGGTGCTGGCTGCCTTCGGTACCAGCTAAAGTTGGAAGAGGGAGGAGGGGCAGATGCAGAGACACGTTCCCATTCCTGTGTCTGTCACTAGGCTAGCACCTGTTTCTCACACAGTCCTCTGACACCTGGCACTAGGTGTGTTTCACATTGAAACCTGTCTGTTTAGGGTCAGGATTGGCTTTTGGACACATGACAGCAGCCACAGTGTTGCAAAAGCCAGCTGGAACAGAGCTGGATTTCAGGCCCAAGCTTTCTTGTTGTGGATTTTCATCAGCTGGAAACATGTCAAAGAGCTAAACATCTCCTGCTGAATGTCATTGCTTTTTTTTGAAATAACTTGTCTGTATTGCGGAATGCAGTTGATCTGTTGTTTATATATTCTGCCCCACCCAGAAAACAAGTTAGGGGGCAGACTGAGTGAATTACTAGAGATAATTTCCATTCATTGAAGAAGCTTGAAAATTAAGGGTTTTTTTGGGGCACATGACTCTAATCAAAATGATGGCTCGGCCGGGAGAACTGGGTAAATGGTTGAGCAGAGTTTGTCAGTGGTCTTCATTTGTTGAAAACAAAGTTACTCACTGGCGAAGAATTAGTCACTGAGTATTTATCAAGTTACCATTCTTGAACAAGTTAATTCATGTTTTACTGTAGGACTGAAGTGTAACTTCCCTACTGTTGTATTCAATACGACTCATGATAAATTAGAAGATTGTTTGATTTACAAAGTACTTGCTGTACCTGCATACTAACCCTTTACGATTCATGTACAAGGACACCCAGGTCGCTTTGCATCTCAGAGCTCAGCAACCTCTCACCATTTTGACAATATGCTTTTTAGTCTTTCTGCCAAAATGGACACTTTCACATTTTCCCACATTATTCTCCATTTTCCGGATCTTTGCCCATTTGCCTTCAAGCAAGTCATTTATATAAACTGTAAAAAATTGTGGTCCCAGCACTGATCCCTGTGGCATAGCACTTGGTATATCTTGCCAACTTCAAAAAGCCCTACTTAAGCTAACTGCTTCATGGTGGCCAGCCAGTCTATTCATGCCAACTTACTAAGTCAATGTTGGAAATTGCTTCTGCATCCCTCTCTGACAAACATTCCAACTTCCAAAACTGACCGATATATACTCTCTGAGCAACAACAGATGCATTTATCATTATTTTGTTCTGTCATCTTGAGCCTGGACTTATAAAATCTATAATCACAGATTTAAAACCAAAGGTTTCATTGACTGGTCCACCATTTAAACGATCTCAGGACGTGTAAAAGTAGCTCCATGACAGAGTGAGAGCACTCCGCTGGAAGAATCCTCTTCGATTTGCACGCCTTGTTTCCTTTGCCTATATTTGCTTCCTCTCATTCTCGGTTGCCTCTCGTCTGCCAGCACTGGCCCCTCCATCAACTATTCTTCACACAACCATCTTGCCATTTGATTTCCCCCTAACTTACAAAGACCCACATAAAAATGCCGATCCTGGAAGTGCTCTGAGCTGTTCCAGTAAAGGTTCACTCCCCGTCACCCACCCAATTTGGACACTACCTTGGATTTGTCCCTATCGAGGAAATGCCCACGAGGTATAGATTGCTACAAAAATGTGAGCAGCTGTTTGAGCTAAAGGCAGGGATTGCTCTCCTCTGCCACAAAGTCACATTCTTCCAAACAGCGTGAGTAAGCAACGGAGTCTACACGGTGTGTTCTTCTCAGGATAGAAGCCTGGTGTTCCACAAAGGTCAGGGTTGGGACCACAACTTTTCACTTCACACATTAACGATCTAGATGAAGGATCCAAGGGCATTCTGGCTACATTTGTAGACAATGCAAAGATAGGTAAAGGAACAGGTAGCATTGAGGAGGCAGGAGCTGCAGAAGGATTTGGACAGGTTGGGAGAGTGGGCAAAGAAGTGACAGAAGGAGTATGTGGGAAAATGTGAGGTCATGCACTTTGGTCGGAAGAACAGAGACATGGACTATTTTCTAAATGGGGAGGAAATTCTGAAATTTGAAGTACAAAGGGTTTGTCTTAAAGTAAACTTGCAGGTTGAGACTGTAGTTAGGAAGGTAAATGCAATGTTGCCATTCATCTCGAGAGGGCGAGAATATAAAAGCAGGGATGTAGTTCTGAGGCTGGATAAGGCCCTGGTCAGACTACATTTGGAGTATTGTGTTCGGTTTTGGGCCCCATATCCCAGGAAAGATGTACTGGCCCTGGAACGGGTTCAGAGGAGGTTGATGAGAATGGTCCTGGAATGAAAAGCTTAACATATGAGAAATGTTTGAGAACTCTGAGAGCATTTATGATAGAGTTGAGAAGGATGAGGGGGGATCTAATTGAAACATACAGAATACTGAATGGTCTGGACAGAGTGGATGTTGGGAAGATGTTTCCATTGGTGGGAGAGATTAGGCACAGCCTTAGAGTAAAGAATGGAGGTAAGGAGAAACTTCTTCAGTTAGAGAGTGGGGAATCTTTGGAATTCATTGTCACAGAAGGTTGTGGAGGCCAGGTCAATGACTGCATATAAAACAGAGATAGCTAAGTTCTTGATTGCTAACGGGATCAAAGGTTACAGGAAAAAGACGGAAAATGGGGTTGAGAACCCTATCATGAGAAATTAAGGACTGTAGATGCTGGGGTTCAGAACCAAGCGTGTGGGCTGGAAAAGCACAGCCGGTCAGGCAGCATCCGAGGAGCAGGAAAATCGACGTTTCGGGCAAAAGCCCTTCAGGAATTCCTGATGAAGGGTTTTTGCTCAAAACATTGATTCTCCTGCTTCTCAGATGCTGCCTGACCTGCTGTGCTTTTCCAGCACCACACTCTCGACTTGAGAAACTTATCAGTCATGATTGAATGGTGGAGCAGGCTTGATGGGCTGAATGGCCTCTTTTCTGTTCATATGTCTTCTGGTCTTCTGTTACCTTCTCTCTCACACTCACAGTCCTGAATCATTCTTGTTGGCATTGGGTTGGTTCCAACGTTTCAAGCTAATGTTCTCAATCTCCAAATTAAACAGAGGATTGAGGCTAATCACATTCCCAAATCCATCAGGAATTCTTTCAGCAGCTGGGTAATGAAACGGTTTGTTTTGGAACATTCCACCCCAGCTGATTAAACTCTCATTAGTTTCTTTTACTTCAAAGGCAATGGGCTTCAGTAAAACAGTGTCAATATCTGAGTGGAGAATTGGAGGCGTTTTCCACCAGACAGCACAGCCCTCTGTATGAGTTGTGTCCATAGTCACATGCCAGTCCATGAATGAGCCTTTGAATGGTGTGTAAAGCTGCCTTCAGTTCCCTTTTGAAAGCAGTCCATCAAATGTGGTTAGCACTGCTGCCTCACTGCGCCAAGGACCCGGGTTCGATTCTGCCCTCGGGCAACTGTCTGTGTGGAGTTTGCAATTTTAGATTAGACTAGATCACTTACAGTGTGGAAACAGGCCCTTCAGCCCAACAAGTCCACACTAACCCGCTGAAGCGCAACCCACCCATACCCCTACATTTACCCCTTACCTAACACTACGGGCAATTTAGCATGGCCAATTCACCTAATCTGCACATTTTTTTTGGAGTGTGGGAGGAAACCGGAGCACCCGGAAGAAACCCACACAGACATGGGAAGAATGTGCAAACTCCACACAGTCAGTTGCCAGGGGCGGGAATTGAACCCAGGTCTCTGGTGCTGTGAGGCAGCAGTGCTAACCACTGTGCCATTTTCTCCCTGTGTCTGCATGGGTTTCCTGTGGGTGCTCCAATTACCTCCCACAATTCATAGATATGCAAGATAGGTGAATTGGCCAGGCTAAATTACATCTCTTCACATCTGGGTGTTCTTGTACACCAGATAAGCATGCAGGTACAGCAGGTAGTGAAGAAGGCTAATAGCATGCTGGCCTTCATAACAAGAGGGATTGAGTGTAGAAGCAAAGAGGTTCTTCTGCAGCTGTACAGGGCCCTCGTGAGACCACACCTGGAGCATTGTGTGCAGTTCTGGTCTCCAAATTTGAGGAAAGACATTCTGGCGATTGAGGGAGTGCAGCGTAGTTTCACGAGGTCAATTCCTGGAATGGTGGGATTACCTTACACTGAAAGGCTGGAGCGATTGGGCTTGTATACCCTTGAGTTTAGAAGACTGAGAGGGGATCTGATTGAGACATATAAGATTATTAAAGGATTGGACACTCTGGAGGCAGGAAACATGTTTCCACTGATGGGTGAGTGCCGAACCAGAGGACACAGCTTAAAAATACGGGGTAGACCATTTAGGACAGAGATGAGGAGAAACTTCTTCACCCAGAGAGTGGTGTACAAGAACACCCAGATCTCTCTGTACTGCCCCTTTACCTAAATTGATTCCATTTAGGTAGTAATCTGCCTTCCTGTTCTTGCCACCAAAGTGGATAACCATACATTTATCCACATTAAACTGCATCTGCCATACATCTGACCACTCACCTAACCTGTCCAGGTCACCCTGTAATCTCCTAACATCCTCCTCACATTTCACCCTGCCACCCAGCTTAGTATTATCAGCAAATTTGCTAATGTTATTGCTAATACCATCCTCTATATCATTAACATATATTGTAAAAAGCTACGGTCCCAGCACAGATCCCTGCGGTACCCCACTGGTCACTGCCTGCCATTCCGAAATGGAGCTGTTTATCACTACTCTTTGTTTCCTATCAGCCAACCAACTTTCAATCCAAGTTAGTACTTTGCTCCCAATACTCCAAAAAGTGGATAAATCCACAGGACCTGATCAGGTGTACCTGAGAACTCTGTGGGAAGCTAGGGAAGTGATTGCGGGCCTCTTGTTGAGATATTTGTATCATTGATAGTCACAGGTGAGGTGCCAGAAGACTGGAGGTTGGTAAACTTGGTGCCATTGATTAAGAAGGGTGGTAAGGACAAGCCAGGGAACTATAGACCAGTGGGCCTGATGTCAGTGGTAGGCAACTTACTGGAGGGAATCCTGAGGGACAGGATGTACATGCATTTGGAAAGGCAAGGACTGATTAGTGATAAACATGGCTTTGTGTGTGGGAAATCATGTCTCACAAACTTGATTGAGTTTTTTGAAGAAGTAACAAAGAGGATTGATGAGGGCAGAGTGGTAGAGGTGATCTATATGGACTACACTAAGGCATTCAACGAGGTTCCCCATGGGAGACTGGTGAGAAAGGTTAGATCTCGCGGAATACAGGGAGAACTAGCCATTTGGGTACAGAACTGGCTCAAAGGTAGAAGACAGAGGGTGGTGGTGGAGGGTTGATTTTCAGACTGGAGGCCTGTGACCAGTGGAGTGCCACAAGGATTGGTGCTGGGTCCTCTACTTTTCATCATTTATATAAATGATTTCCTTGCGAGAATAAGAGGTACGGTTAGTAAGTTTGCTGATGACACCAAAATTGAAGGTGTAGTGGACAGCGAAGAGGGTTACCTCAGATTACAACAGGATCTGGACCAGATGGGTCAATGGGCGGAGAAGTGGCAGATGGAGTTTAATTCAGATAAATGCGAGGTGCTGCATTTTGGGAAAGCAAATCTTAGCAGGACTTATACACTTAATGGTAAGGTTCTAGGGAGTGTTGCTGAATAAAGAGACCTTGGAGTGCAGGTTCATAGCTCCTTAAAAGTGGAGTCGCAGGTAGATAGGATAGTGAAGAAGGCGTTTGGGATGCTTTCCTTTATTGGTCAGAGTACTGAGTACAGGAGTTGAGAGGTCAAGTTACAGCTGTGCAGGACATTGGTTAGGCCACTGTTGGAATATTGTGTGCAATTCTGGTCTCCTTCCTATCGGAAAGAAGTTGTGAAACTTGAAAGGGTTCAGAAAAGATTTACAAGGATGTTGCCAGGGTTGGAGGATTTGAGCCAAAGGGAGAGGCTGAACAGGTTGGGGCTGTTTTCCCTGGAGCTTTGGAGGCTGAGGGGTGACTTTATAGAGGTTTATAAAATCATAAGGGGTGTGGATAAGGATAAATAGACAAGGTCTTTTCCTTAAGATGCGGGAGTTCAGAACTAGAGATTTAAAGTGAGAGGGAAAGATTTAAAAGGGATGTAAGAGGTGAAACTTTCACCCAGAGGGTGGTGTGTGTATGGAATGAGCTGCCAGAGGAAGTGGTGGAGGCTGGTACAATTGCAACATTTAAGAGGCATTTGGATGGGTATATGAATAGGAAGGGTTTGGAGGAATATGGGCCGGGTGCTGGCAGGTGGGACTAGATTTAGTCAGGAGAACTGGTTGGTATGGACTGAAGGGTCTGTTTCTGTGCTGTACATCTCTATGTCTCCATGTCTCTGTGACTCTATTGCTCTACGAATATGTGACTCTGCTACTCGGTGACTCTGCAACTGTATGACTCTGCGACTCGATGTGTGTTGTCTTCTCAGCAGGTACGTATGGCCTCCACATTGTCTATTCGGTGTATCATGCCTTTCAAGTTGTCGTTGCAGAAGTGCAGACTTACAAGTGACAGTGAAGTAATGCTCACTCTTTCAGTGGGACAAATAATATGTGATATTGAATTCCTTATGACTCCTCCATCCTCAGCTAAAATGCCAGGGGGTGGTGGGCGGGTAAGAGAGAGGCAATGCCCAATGAAGGGGACACTGGCTGCCCTTCCCACAGCCATTTTAGGATCAGTTGGCCATTAACTGGGACGTCTGATCTTTGGGATCCACCCAATCTTGCTTTAAACCTCCAGTACATTGGGACAGCAGTGTGCAGTGTTAGATCAGGATTGGGGTCAATCCTAGCTTCAGATCCAGCAGACAGGCCATGGTGGTTTGGGAAGAGGGGGTGGGATAGGGCAGGTCAAGAGAGAGTGCACTGCCCCCTCCCTGCACTGATTCCCCTCCCTGACCAACACCAGCTCATTCAGGGAAACATGGCATTTGGTCAGGGCTGCTGTTGGTACTAGTTCCTTCACAATGATGGTCAGATGGAGCAAAGGACCATTTTAATTGTTCACTCAAGGATCTCAATTGGCTCATCATCAGGTATGTTGCCCAATGCCAACCTCACCATCTGTATACCTGCATCGAGAGCTGGGTTAAGCAGCTGTTGCCCTCCTTCCAACTCCTTGGAGGGCCAATGTCAAATTCATCATCACCATAAACGAGACATCTGGGTAATTGGGACTGTTGTTCCATGTTGTGTGATGATGTTGGGATTAGGGCCATTGCATAGCCTCTAATAACCCCTCTTAGTTTACGTGAGGGGGAATGGTGACAGTGTTAGGGACTGACCTGTACAGATTCACTCCCTGAGTATAAAGTCAACAATGACCATTTTCTGCTGAACACTGTGCGAGATGGTCAGTCTCATGGTAAAACAATAGCAAGCATCAGAAAGAAAGCACCGAGTCACTTAGTGCACGCAATTAACACCAACAGAGATGAACAAGCAGAGGATTCCCCTTTCAAACATCACAGCAATTGACACCTGGGAACTGCATCTTTGGAAGCATGTCATGGTCATCATTTACAATTTTTCTTGGTAACTAAGAGACTGACCCCACACCAAACTGTGGAGATACTTGAACAGAATACAACTCTTCTTGGAACCATTCTGCTTTGATACCATGTTAACATTTCAAATACACAGCCTGGCTAAACAGCCTAGCTCAGCAATACACCAGTGCGTACGGGGGGAGGGGGTTGCAACCCAGACTGGTCTTTATTCATTCCATTTCTTGTGTAACATCCCTTCCTCACCGTGTGGATTTGTACTGTGTAGCGTGAACCGAGTACCTATTGCTCCAGTATTTAGTCTGGGTTTAGACAGTGTTAGGAAGCATTATTAAGGGTAGGTTGTGTTCAGAAACTTTATTGTTAGGTAGTGCTCACGTAAGGTAGTACTAGCAAGTCTGGAAACTGTTAGCTTCACTAGACAACAGTAAGCCATTATGTTACACTAAGAACAGACTGAAACACTGATGGCATAATGGGGCCACAGGGAGGGTGAACAGATAACAGGACATTGAAACCGTGTTAGATTGCACGTAGCTCATACTGAGGTAACTGAATCTTATCTCTTCTGGAACCAATACTATTAGAGAATACCGCTTCTTACCAAATAAGGATGTAGCACTGGGATGTGAGGGGCTAAAAGCTAGACAAAGAGAACAATAGATCAGAACGCGCCTTCTCCAGTGAAGAGTAAATATCTCACTGCATGTCCTGTGTACGGCTCTCTCATTAAATCAGCTTATATTTTGAATCAGATCCTGTGTCTCTCTCCTTCAAACGAACACGGGACGGTAGCCCCGTCCTAACAACAGCGTTTTCTGTCAGAAGTCATATTTCGAAGTGTGTGACGGTCAGACATCAGGGAGCTGAGTGTGATTAGGAACATTGTGGCCATCCTGCTGAAGGCACATTCATTCAGAAGGCAGCTTGAGAAAAGTGATCTCAGCTGGTGAGGGGTGTGGGTGGGGACAGTGGGGCTCAGCAAGGAATCACTTCCTAATGATCAGAGTCATCAGGAACACTTACACGTTACTTCAGCAACTAACAGAGCAGTTTCTGATTGGCAAACTGGCTGTAAATGCATCAATACCCCACCATGGTTACACCCCATGGTCAAGGCTAAAGGCTCATTTGTGCATTTCTGAACATAATGCAATAAGTTTGGATACCACTAGAATAATTAATGGAATATTAACTTTTTGATTAGAAAATAACTTGTTTTAAAGAAAGTGTAATGACCGCAGTGCGGAACAGGTCAGCTTACCTCTGTCCACTGGTGACAGCGCAAATACAATAGGAGAGAGAGAGAGATGGAAGATAGTCAGAAGAGAACCCAACTGGTCCAGCTATCAGATTTCAATCTGGAACACATTTGATCACCCCTTTGCCAACTGAGCATCCCATTCAGAGTTTTACACTGGATGGTACAACAAGGGGCAGTGAGCAGGTCTCATCGATGGCAATACATGCAGCACCTGAGAAACTGATCACTCACTATAACGGAGCACACAGCACAGTCCCTCCACTGGGCACTCACAGACCAAAGCATGCAGTTTCAATGTCGTTTTCTTACCGAGATCTTCAAGTTCGGAGGTCATAGACTTGGAGCGTAGCGTTAATGCAGTGGTCGGGGCTCGCTTTGGAGGCGGTGGGGCTTGTTTGGGAAATTAAAGAAAAAGATAAAGTAAAGAAATAATCTTCAAATTAGTTTCCTTCCAAAATACACATCTGAGTCAGCAAGTGCTTGCTCATCTCCTACAAAGGGCGGATTGTCTATATTCTCCTCTCACCAGTGAGTTGAGTTATTTCAGATAATTACCATTGCTGTCATTTCTTTTCCAGAGTAAAGCTGCAGCTGATTCTCTCCTGGTTATTCACACCGATTCTATCCCAGTTTGTTCCATTATCACCTTCATTTCCCTGCTACCATCTGCCTCTTCATTATTTAATCTCACATGCTTTCCATCCTATTTCCAACATCTCCCTCACTGCTTCATGTTCCATCCCTTTAGATTTACTGAACATCTGACACATCTTCCGATGACAGTGGGAAATTGCCGAGAAATGTTTCTTCCGTTTCTCTGCCCGCAGAGGCTGTTCGAGGAGCTGGGGCCGATTGCAGCGAGCTCCAGATTTCTTTCAGTATCTCGGCAGCGTCACCTCACAAACTCGGGAATATTCGGTGGGGAAAGGGTTCCCATTGCACCCCCTTCTCGCTGACCATTTTCATTTTATATTCATAATGGTGATCTGGCCAGGGTGGGGGGTCGGTAGGGCTGGGGGATGGTGGGGGTGGGGGGTGGTGGTATGGGAAACGGTGGGGGTGGGGAACAGTGGGGGTGGGGGACAGTGCCAGTGGGATTTGTGGGGGTGAGAACTGGGTTGCGGGTGTGGGATGGGGGGGCGGTGGAGGTGGGGTTTGGTGGGGTTGGGGATGAGGGTGGGGGTGGGTTTGGGGGATGGTGGGGGTGGGGTTTGTGGGGGTGTCGGATGGGGGATGGTGGGGTTGCGGGTTGGGAATGGTGGAGGTGGGGGTTGGTGGGGGTGGGGATGAGGGTGGGGGTGGTTTTGGGGGATGGTGGGGGTGGGGTTTGTGGGGGTGTCGGATGGGGGATGGTGGGGTTGCGGGTTGGGAATGGTGGAGGTGGGGGTTGGTGGGGGTGGGGATGAGGGTGGGGGTGGGTTTGGGGGATGATGGGGTGGGGTTTATGGGGGTGACAACTGGGGTTGGGGGTGTGGAATGGGGGCGAGGGCAGGGAAGCTGACATGTTCACCTGTGACCCATTCCCATCACGCACCTGGGCTACTCTGCTGAATTCTATGCAGGATAATCCGGTTCAGATTCCCGCCAAGAGTGGTGCCTGGTAAACTAGAGGTCCCTGACTAACCGCAGTGTGGGAGACCCCCTCACTATATCAACTGTTACCTACTTCCTCGAGGTCAAAGAGGGCATGGGCCACAAAAGGATGGTTTAACCGATGCCAAGAGGTGATCCCACACAGACCAAAACCCTGATGGGGCTTGACAGGGGAGGCGCTGAGAGGATGTTACACCTTGTGGGGGGCGCGGGGGGTGTGGGGGGGGCGCAGGGTTGGGGGGGGTAGTGGGAGGGGAAATCTGTGTCCACCATATGAGGCTGAAATAAGGAGAAATATTTTCTCTAAGATTATTAGCTGATAGAATTCTTTACAGAATAAGAGCTGGAAACAGCAGGAGGCCATTCGGTCCCTGCTGTGCTATTGAATATGATCACAGCTGATCTGATCTCAGTCTCAACTCCACTTTCCTGCTTGCTGTCCATAACCCTTAACCCATTACTCATTAAAAACTTGCTGATCTCCTCCTTAAAGTCACTCAAAGTCCCAGCATCTACCATACTCTGGGAAAGTCAGTTCCTCAGATGCATGACCCTTTGACAGAAGAAATCTCTCCTCTTTTCTGTTTTAAATCTGCTCTCCCTCACCTAAAGCTATGAACCCCTTGTTCTGGGTAGTAGTGAAGGCTGGGCCTTTGAAAATATTCAAGATGGAGTTAGCCACCACCTTTTGATAGCTAAGTGATTGAAGCATCAGTAATTGATCCAACAATTTGATCAGCATTGATCTTCTCAAAAGATAAAGGAGCTAGAGGGGCTGAATGGCCTCCTCCTGTTCCTGTTAGAGTTAAGACCAGCATGGTTGAAAATGAAACAACGGATCTAAATAACAATTGGCAGTTCATTATAGTGAGCCTTCTGAAAGGCCGACACATGAAAACATGGACACAAAAGAAATAAGCACAAAAAGATTTCTTGTGAATTCAGTTCCCACAATGCTTGTTTTAAAGGTTATTTAAACCATTTGTAACCAATTAACAGGTGACACAGAGATCGTTAATGGTCTGATCTGAAATGTAGGGACCAGCATAAAAAGTAATGTCGCCAAAGGGCAGCTCTGTCATTAGACAGACAGAACACTGATGGTGCTTTAATCTGATGGTCACTACAACTGGGTAAAGACCAGACTGCAAAAGAAATGTTTCAAGGAACATTTAGACTTCTGTGTTGTTGAAATTGAAGATTGGGGAAAGAGAGAAAAAAGAGAAAACTGGAATGACTCCAATCTGTGCCAGTGCTCAGTGAAGCTGATTGTCAGCCGATGGAAGGCAACTGGGCATTTCATCGAAAGCAGCAGTTTAAAATTCTCTTTGGAAAATGATCAAACTCCAGCCAACTTTCCAAGACAGAAACTGTCTGTGATTCGTCCCTGAACAGACACAGCCGTTTGATTACAGTTCACTGTGGGTGGGCATTCAGAATGGCTTTGGACAGTATCCTTTCAAAACCTTCTCCCTATGAAAATGTGTCCAGTTTTCACAGCCTCACTGATGTTGCTTAGCAGCAACATGCTGGGTGTTTAATTTCCGAGCACCTGCCCACACAGACCTGTCAACTGGACAATAATGACTCCCTTCCACAGAAAAAGGAGCACAAAGGATTTCAAGGTTTCAAAGACAGTGTTCAGTTGGCTGTGTGTAAAAATCACATGATGAGAACATTTCAGAGAGTTCACAAAGGGGATCATTGGAGAAAAGAGAATGTTACTTCTAGGCTAGATGTGTTCATTTCAAGCCTTGAACTCAGTTGGTTGCATGATTTTATAACTCTGTTTCTGACATTTCTATGGTGGTTTCAACTCCCTCCAGAGACATGCTCCTCCCCATCTTCAATAACACCACCACTTCCGTCCTTCAGTTGCACAACCCTCAATGATCCCTCTGCTCCTTCATGCTGGCCTCTTCTGCACTGTCACTAGCTGTTACTCCACCCTTCATGGGATTACGGTCAGCTGACAAGTCCCACCAGAACATAGAACATTTACAGCGCAGTACAGGGCATTCAGCCCTCAATGTTGCACCGACCTGTGGAACCAATCTGAACCCCATCTATCCTACACTATTCCATTCTCGGCCATACGTCTATCCAATGACCATTTAAATGCTCTTAAAGTTGGTGAGTCTACTCCTGCTGCAGGCAGGGCATTCCATGCTCCTGCTACTCTCTGAGTAAAGAAACTATCTCTAACATCTGTCCTATATCTATCACCCCATAATTTAAAGCTATGTCCCCTTGTGCTAGCCATCACCATCCAAGGAAAAAACTCTCCCTGTCCACCCTATCTATCCCCCTGATTATCTTATATGTCTTGATTAAGTCTCTCAACTTTCTTCTAATGAAAACAGCATAAAGTTCCTTAGCCTTTCCTTGTAAGACCTTTCCTCCATATCAGGCAATATTCTGGTAAATTGCCTTTGAACCCTTTCCAAAACTTCCACATCCTTCCCATAATGTGGTGACCAGAACTGTATGCAATATTCCAAATGTGGCTGCACCAGAGTTTTGTACAGCTGCTAAACTCAATCCCTCTATCAATAACAGCTAACACACCGTATGCCTTCTTAACAGCCCTATCAACCTGGGTGGCAACTTTCAAGGATCTATGTACATGGACACCGAGATCTCTCTGCTCATCTACACTACCAAGAATCTTACCATTAAAACAGTACTTTGCATTCCGGTTACTACTTCCAAAATGAATCATGTCACACTTTTCCTCATTAAACTCCATTTACCACTTCTCAGCCCAGCTCTGCAGCTTATCTATGTCCTTCTGGAACCTACAGTGTCATTTGTCACTATCCACATCTCCACCAACCTTAGTGTCATCTGCAAATTTACTAACCCATCTTTCTACGCCCTCATTCAGGTCATTTATAAAAATGACAAACAACAGTGGCCCCAAAACAGATCCTTGCGGTTCAGCACTAGTAACTGAACTCCTGGATGAACATTTCCCATCAACCATCACCCTTTGTCTTCTTTCAGCTAGCCAATTTCTGATCCAAACCACTAAATCACCCTGAATCCCATGCCTCTGTATTTTTGCAATAGCCTACTGTAGGGAACCTTATCAAACGCCTTACTGAAATCCATAGACACCACCTCAACCACTTTACCCTCATCCACCTGTTTGGTCACCTTCTCAAAGAACTCAATAAGGTTTGTGAGGCACGACCTATCCTTCACAAAACAGCGTTGACTATTCCTAATCAACTTATTCCTCTCCAGATGATTATAAATCCTATCTCTTACAACCCTTTCCAACACTTTACCCACAACCAAAGTAAGGCCCACAAGTCTATAATTTCCAGGGCTGTCTCTACTCCCCTTCTTGAAGGGAACATTTGCTATTCTCCAGTCTTCAGGCACTATATCTGTAGACAATGATGACATAAAGATCAAAGCCAAAGGCTCGGCTATTTCCTCCCTGGCTTCCCAGAGAATCCTAGAATAAATCCCATCTGGCCCAGGGGACTTATCTATTTTCACACTTTCCAGACTCAGCGTTTGTTTTCCCTCAGCCTGGAACAGCCCTGGAGTTTGTTTTCCCTCAGCCAGTCAACCTGTCTCCTCTCCTTAATTTGCTCCATAAAACTTATGACTTGGTGCAACTATTTGCTCCTGTATCCACATAACACTTATTGTGACTCGACATCAAACACTAAACAAAACCAGAAATAGCTGAAAAAGCTCAGCAGGTCTGGCAAGATCTATAGAGAGAGCAAGAGATCACTGTTAATGTTTGGGTGCAGTGACCTTTCCTCAGAACACATGGTAGCTTGGAAAAAGTTATATTTTATGCAGATGATAGGGTAGGGAGGGGATAAGGATTAACTAATAGATGGAGATAGAGCTCAAAGAGAGAGTAGAAATGTGAGACAGATGAAGCATTGGATAATGGTCAGCCTAAGATAGTGCACAGCTACTATTGGGGACTTAGTGGTGACCAATGGGTGTGTGTAATCACAGACTAAGTGATGACAAGGCCTGGGGGTTGGGGTAAGGACATGGGAGAAGGTTCCTCAAGCCCTAACATTGTTGAACTTGATATTGAGTCCAGAGGCTGTAGAGAGGAAAATGAGGTGCTGTTGTTCCAGCCTGCACTGTGCTTCACTAGAGCACTGCAGCAAGCCTGAGACTGAGATGTTGGCCAGGAACAGGGTCGGGGGTTAGAGTAGCAGGCAATTGCAAAGTCAGGGTGTTTTTTTGTGGACAGAATGCAGATGTTCTGCAAAGCAGTCACCCTGTCTAAGATTCATCTCCCCAATGTAGAAGAGACCACATTGTGAGCAGCAAATGCAGGTGAGCAGCAAGTGGGAAGTGGGCTCTTGGACATGAGGAGGGAGTGAATGGGCAGGAGTTACACCTCGTGGGGCTGTGGAGGCTGTTGGGAGTGATAAACGTGTGAACCAGGGTGTCCCAGAGGGAACGGACCTTGTGGAAGGCTGACACGAGACGGGAGGGGATGTGTCTGTTGTGGTATTCCCCGGAGATCTTCTGGGTGTGCATGCTAGTGGGATGGTGGTTATGGACAAGGGGAACCATGTTGCTGTTGTGGGAGGGAAGAGAGGGGATGAGGGTGTAAGTGCAGGAAATGGGTCAGCCTCAGTTGAGGGCTCTGTCAACAACTGTACTGGGAAAGTCCTCGTTTGAGGAAGAAGGTGGATATTTTGGAGGCTCCTTTGTTGATGTTGGCCTCAATGGAATAGACGTGAAAGTGATGGAGGAACTGGGAGAATGGAATGGAGTCTTTTTCGGGAGCAGAGTGTATAGTCCAGGTAGCTGTGGGAGTCAGTGGGTTTATAACAGATATTGGTGGCCTGTCTATCCCGGAAATGGAAACAGAGATGCCAAGAGAGGAAAGGGAGGACTCAGAGATGGACCAGGTGAAGGTGAAAGCACGGTGGAGATTAGAAGTAGAATAAATGAATATTTCCAATTCTGACCAAGAGAGGGAAGCAGCACCAATATTATCATCTGGTTTATGATGATGTGGCCATAACAGCGATGTGAGCTTCACAGGGACAGGAATGGTTGAGAGTTGTTCCAGGGTTTAAAACATTTAAAAAGAACAGGGAGGGTGGGAAAAGAGGAGAGGGTGTAACATTGCTAATTAGAGAGTGCATCACAGCTACAGAAATGAAGCTTGTCGAGGAAGGTTTGTCTACTGAGTCAGTGTGGGTGAAAGTTAGAAACAGCAAGAGAGCAGCCACTTAATTGGATGTTGTCTACAGACCCCCTAATAGCAGTAGACAGGCCAACGAGGGGAGAGGCCATTTTGGATTTGGTGCTCGTCAATGGGCCAGGACAGGTGTCAGAAAGTATGACGCTATCTGACTGGAGTTGGGAATTACAGACTGAGGCAATTGTTCCACAGAAAGGGCACAGCAGACATGTGGAGACTGTTTAAGGAGCAGTTGTTGCGAGTGACGCATAAATTTGTTCCTCTGAGACAGGTAAGAAGGGGCAAGATTAAGGAACCTTGGATGACGAAAACAGAGGAGCTTCTTGTCAAAAAGAAGAAAGCAGCTTACGTAAGGTGGAGGAATCAAGGATCGAGCACAGCTTGAGAGGATTACAGGCTTGCTGGAAAGGAGCTCAGCTATGGACTGAGGAGAGCCAGGAGGGGACACGAAAAAGGCTTGGCAGGAAGGATTAGGGAGAAGGTGGGGACAGTCAGGGATAGTGGAGGGAACTTGTGCTTGGAGTCTGAGCAGAAAGGGAAAGCTCTGAATGAGTTTTTTGCTTCAGTTTTCACTCAGGAAAGGGATCTTGTTGTGAATGAGAACTTTGAGGTGCTGGGAAACAGGCTTGAGCAGATCAAGATTGATGAAGTTGATGTGCTGGAAATTTTGGCAAACATTAAGATTGATAAGTCCTCAGGGCCAGACCAGATACTTCCTTGGTTGCTCTAGGAAGTGAGAAATGCAGTTGCTTCCTTACTTTCCACAGGATCATACCGGAGGATTGGAGGGAGGTGAATGCAGTTCCTCTTTTCAAGAAGGGAAATAGGGAAATCCCTGGCAATTACAGACCAGTCAGTCTTACATCTGTGGTCAGCAAAGTTTTGGAAAGAATTCTGAGGGGTAGGATTTACTACTATTTGGAAAAGCATAGCGTGATTAAAGGCAGTCAGCATGGCTTTGTGAGGGACAGGCCATGCCTCACGAATCTTATTGAGTTTTTTGAGGAGGTGACGAGACAGGTCAATGAAGGTCAAGCAGTGGATGTGGTGTATATAGACTTCAGCAAGGAATTTGATAAGGTTCCCCATGGTAGACTCATTCCTAAAGTCAGGAAGTATGGGATACATTGAGTTTTGGCTATCTGGATTCAGAATTGGCTGGCTGACAGAAGGCAGAGAGTGGTTGTAGATGGAAAGTATTCTGCCTGGAGGTCAGTGGTGAGTGGTGTCCCGCAGGGCTCTGTTTTTGGGCCTCTGCTCTTTGTAGTTTTTATAAATGACTTGGATGAGGAGGTTGAGGGGTGGGTTAGTAAATTTGCCGATGACACAAAGCTTGGAGGTTTTGTCGATAGTATCAAGGGCTACTGCAGGCTGCAGCGCGACATAGACAGGATGCAGAGCTGGGCTGAGAAATGGCAGATGGAGTTCAACCTGGATTAATGTGAAGTGATGCATTTTGGAAAGTCGAACCCGAATGCTGAATATGGGATTAAAGACAGGATTCTTGGCAGTGTGGAGGAACAGAGGGATCTGGGTGTGCAAGTACATAGATCCCTCAAAGTTGCCACCCAAGTGGATAGAGTTGTTAAGAAAGCATATGGTGTTTTGGCTTTCATTAACAGGGGATTGAGTTTAAGAGCCGCGAGGTTTTGCTGCAGATGTACAAGTCCCTGGTGAGATCACACTTGGAATATTGTGTCCAGTTCTGGTTGCCCTATTATAGAAAAGATACAGAGGCTTTGGAGAGGGTGCAAAGAAGGTTTACCAGGATGCTGCCTGGACTGGAGGGCTTGCCTTATGAAGAAAGGTTGACTAAGCTTGGACTCCCCTCCCCCCACCCTATCGTCTGCATAAAAAACAACCTTTTCCTAGCTACCATCAGTTCTGAGGAAGGGTCACCCAACCAGAAATGTTAACTCTGATTTCTCTCCACAGATGCTGCCAGACCTGCTGAGCTTTTCCAGCAGTTTCTGCTTGTTTCTGATTTCCCTTGTCTGCAGTTCTTTTGTTTCTTTATTTTGTCTCAAATGTTGCCTGATCAATGCTCTTGTGAAAGTGGTTTGCTGTACTTGTTACCTTCAGAGTGCTACAGAAATCCAAGGTGTTATTGCCATTTTCAGAAGTAAATTATTTGGCTGATACTGAGCCCTCTGTACCCTGAGAACACGGGACTTTCTAAGAAATAGTTGAGGCCAGTGAGAAAGACATTTTGAGGAGGGTGCAGGCACTAGATCAGTGCAAAAGGGAGAAAGGAAACTGTTGTTGGGATTGAGGAAATTGGCTGGGAAGAAGCTTCTATGGAATGCAAATGCTAGGATGGACCAGTTGGTCTGAATGATTTGTGTAGATCCTGTAAGTTCAAAATAAGCAGCTGATTCATACCAATGGGACGTTGTCCAACAAGACCGAGCCAGAGAGTGAAAGCAGTACCTTTCTTTCGAGCTGTGTCCTCTGGATCAAGATTCCTGCTCACTGTCACAACCTTCAACACCAAATGGTTTCCTCCCTGGCGGATCATGTTCACCACTTGTCTGTGACCAACCTTGACAACATTCTCATTGTTGACCTGGAAGAAATTGGAAATGAGTACGTTTAGTAACAATAACCAACAAAGAAACTGTTCCACACCTGCTCTGCATTATTTCAGAGGGGCCAGGACTGAGCCAATCAGCTCCTTGGATTTGTTCTGCCATCCAATGAGAACCTCTATCTTCCTGGTCTTGGTTCCAGAACCCTGAACATCCTGAACAAACAAAAACTGATCCCTGATACAAACCTGTTGTTGTTCCAAGCTGACAGTTGCCTGAACCTGCTGCAGCTGGGATCGGTGCGGGTTCGGGTTCGGATGGACAGTCAGTGAGCTGAAGCATTAACCTCTTCCTTCTTCATTGAGAGGTTTCCTGACTTAGTGTTCCAGTCCGACAGGTCACTGCAATATCACCAGCAAGTATCCTTCCTCATAGAACCAGGCTATTCCTCCAGGAGTGAATATTTAAAAATAAGGACAATCATTTCAATACCAAAAGGAATCCCTGAGCATGGAGGAGACTGAGGCTGAAAAACTAACTGGAAACTACATTCTAAACTCCATTAAAGATCGTTTAAAACCAAACAATGAGTCTCAGTGCGAAACATTGACCCAGCAGCAAAATGGAATATTTTGTGGACACTGACTTGCTTTTGTGAACAAGTAACACTGCGGGGCCTGGTGGTGGAAAGGAAGGAAAAGGAGGCAAGTACGATGAAGGATGTTACAGGCTACACCGCACCACAAAACGCCACAGAAAATATCCACTCCCTCCACAGTGACGCTCAGTAGCAGCAGTGTGCAGGATCTATAAGACGTGCTGCAGAAATTCACTGAGCTCCTCAGACAGCACGTTCCAAACCCATAACCACTTCCACTAGAATGAAAAGTGCAGCAAGTACATGGGAAAACCACCCCATGCAAGTTCCCCCTCCAAGCCACTCACCGTCCTGACTTGGAAATATATCACCATCCCTTCAGTGTCATTGAGTCAAAATCCTGGAATTCCCTCCCTGAGAGCACTGTGGACCGACCTCCAGCACATGGACTGCAGTGGTTCAAGAAGGCAGCTCACCCCCACTTTCCCATGGGCAACTAGGGGCCAGGGTGATAAATACCAACTCAGCCCGAGATGCCCACATCCCAGGAACGAAATCCCAAACAAACAGAGCTTGGGAGAATGAGCAGTAATGGAGCCCAGGACGCTATCAAATGCCACGTGCTCTACACACATGGTGTGCGTGTGTATACACGTATCTGTATATGTGCATGTACACATGGAGTATGTGTATGCTTTAGTGTGTGCATATACATGATGCATGTGTGTATAAATGTGTGCGTATACATAGTGTATGTATGTACATGTGTATGAATGGCATGTGTGCATGCACATATAGATGGTGTGCATGTGTGTACACATTGTGTATGTGTGTGAGACAGTGTGTGTGAAAGAGAGAGAGAGTGAGTGAGGGAGTGAGAGAGAGAGTGTGTGTGAGAGAGAGTGAGTGAGTGATGGAGTGAGAGTGTGTGTGTGTGTGTGTGTGTGTGTGTGTGTGTGTGTGAGATAGAGAGAGAGAAAGAAAGAGAGTGTATGTAACATGGTAAAGCCCTCAATGAATGGCTTCCTGCACAGATTAATCCTCAGTAGAAACACATTCTCAATGCAGCTATCTTCATGACTTTTATATGATGTTAAATTTGCTGTTAAAGCACTAAGTGGATCTGATGAAACATTATTGAGGCAATTTAAACTGTAAAATCATTCTGTTTTCACCCTTTGCAGATATGAGAGCAGGTGGCAACATTCCAAGAACTTGCAATGACCAGCTCAGAGAGAATCCAATGTTTCTCTCTATCCCAGAGACAGAGCGTCACTGAGGTCCTGAGCACACACAAGTTATACTGAAGGTTACATTGGAACTGGAGAGTTGATAATGAGCCTCCTTTATCTTCATTTGGCAGGGTTAGTTGTCACAGATAGTGGCAATGCAACGTGCTGCCAGTGCTGTTTTCCCATCTGGTGCACTCTCACTCTACAGGATTGGTTCTGGGTAAACAGCCAGAAGCTGTGGGCACCAAGGCTAAATTGGGAGCATGAACCGGGTGTGAACTGACCCTCTTTACTCACTGAGCAGAGTGCATTGAGTCAAAGGATCTCCTGCTGCTGTGTTGCTGTGCCAATCTAGTCCCAGGCAATGAAAGCAGCTGGATGTACTCTTCCTGAAAACTGCATTTCAAAGCAAAGGTTTCAACTCTAGTGTCAGGTTAAGAGGTAAAGCTCTTATTGTAGTTGTCCATGGGATGTGAGCATCATTGAATAAGCCAGCATTTATTGTCCATCCCTAATTGCCCAGAGGGCAGTTAAGAGGGACATGTAGGCCAGACAGGTAGGGATGTCAGATCTTCTGCAGCAAAGGACACTGAACAAGATGGGTTTTTATAGCAATTGTTAAATGGTCATTGATAGACATTTAATTCCAGACTTCTATCATTTTGATTGGTCCCATTTGCCATGGTGGGATTTGAACCCAGAACCACAGAACCTATCCTAAATCCACTCGTCTGGTGACAATTCAATTACACCATCGTTGCTTGTCTCTCATCAAAGGTTGAGAGTGAAACTCCACTCCAGAACACAAGTATCTCAGTAACTCTCCAGCCAAATGCTTTGAGGATGGTGTCCACTCAGTCACAAATGTTTGCCATGGCCCATTCCAAACCCACTGATGCCGGGGCACATGGGGATTAGATTAGATTAGATTCCCTACAGTATGGAAACAGGCCTTTCGGCCCAACCAGTCCACACTGACCCTCCGAAGAGTAACCCACCCAGACCCATTCACCTCTGACTAATGCACCTAACACTGTGGGCAATTTAGCATGGATGTTCAAGAATGTAATCCCTAGTTCAGGATTTGTTTCCTTTTCTGTTGTTATGATCTCAGTGTGAGGATATGTTGAATGTCAGAAAGAAATCTGCTTTGATAGATTCCACACTAGTTGCTCCAATGTTAATCACTTAAACAAAGTCAGAATAGGTTGCAGTTCTTTTATTTATCATGTTGGTAAAACAAACAAGGGGCAGGATTTATATAATTAACAGTGGGGCTTGGGCAGTGCTGTAGAATAGAGAGACCCATGGGTTCAGGTACATAACTCGTTGAAGTTTGCGTCACATGTAGACAGGGTGGTTAAGAAGGTGTTTAGCAGGTTCGCCTTCATTGTTCAGACCTCTGAGTCAAGAACTTGAGACATTATGTTGAGGCTGTACAGGGCCTTGGTGAAGCCTCTTCTAGAGTAGTGTGTCCAGTTCTGGGAACAATATTAAGCTGGAGAGGGTTCAGAAGAGATTTACCAGGATTTTGCTGGGAATAGAGGGTCTGATTTATAAGGAGAGGTGGATAGGAGCTTTACTACTTCAAGGTTTGTGCGAAGATTTGTAGCTCGGGTGCTCGTTGTTGTGGTTCTGTTCGCCGAGCTGGAAGTTTTTGTTGCAAACGTTTCGTCCCCTGGCTAGGAGACATCATCAGTGCTCTGGAGCCTCCTGCGAAGCGCTTCTTTGATGTTTCTTCCGGTATTTATAGTGGTCTGTCCTTGCCGCTTCCGGGTGTCAGTTTCAGCTGTCTGCTGTAGTGGTTGGTATATTGGGTCCAGCTCGATGTGTTTGTTGATGGAATTTGTGGATGAATGCCATGCCTCTAGGAATTCCCTGGCTGTTCTCTACGGAACGAGGACATGCCACAACCAAAAGGACTAGCCACACTACCATACATCAGGAGCGTTTCAGAACTGACAGCCAGACTACTGCGACCCTTAGGACTCACAACGGCACACAAACCAACAGCCACGCTCAGACAACAACTCACTAGAACAAAGGAGCCAATACCCAACATGAGCAAAACTAATGTAGTTTACAAAATACCATGCAAGGACTGCACAAAACACTACATAGGACAAACAGGAAGACAGCTAACAATCCGCATACATGAACATCAACTAGCCACGAAACGACACGACCAGCTATCCCTAGTAGCCACACACTCAGACAACAAGCAACATGAATTCGACTGGGAAAACACTACTATCATAGGGCAAGCCAGACAGAGAACAGCCAGGGAATTCCTAGAGGCATGGCATTCATGCACAAATTCCATCAACAAACACATCGACCTGGACCCAATATACCAACCACTACAGCAGACAGCTGAAACTGACACCCGGAAGCGGCAAGGACAGACCACTATAAATACTGGAAGAAACGTCAAAGAAGCGCTTCGCAGGAGGCTCCAGAGCACCGATGATGTCTCCTAGCCAGGGGACGAAACGTTTGCAACAAAAACTTCCAGCTCGGCGAACAGAACCACTACAGTTTTGCTACTGGAGCATCGGAGACTGAGGGGTGACCTTAAAGAGATTTATAAAGCGATGAGGGGCATGGACAGGGTGAATGGCGGGTGCCCAATCCCCAGGGAGGGGATTTCAAGAATAGGGGGATTTTTTAAGGTGAGAGGAGAAAGATTTAAAATTGATGAGGGGCGATTTTATTTTTACACAGAGAGTGGTTAATGTGTGGAATGAACTTCCCAAAGAAATGGTGGATGTGGGGACAGTTACAATGTTTAAAAGCTATTTAGATAAATACATGAATAAGAAATATTTCAACAGATATGAGCCAAGTGCAGGCAGGTGGCACGAGGTTAATTTGGGACCACAGTCAGCTTGGACTGGTTGGACTGAAGGCTCTGTTTCCGTGCTGTATAACGCTATGATTCTGTGACTGAATTCCATTACATAAAAGAAGAAACAATAAAATAAAGTAACAAACTAAACTATTTAAATCAGAAAAACAGTTTAAAAATAATTAAAACACACAGCAAAAAAAAGTTTCCCAACGCTGTTCAAATCTGGAGAAATGGCCTCTTTATATCAAATATTCGAGTGTGACTTAATCAAGTGACTCCAGTTCCTTCCCTAGACAATCATCTTACATGAATATTCCTCAAATTGAGAGCTTAATCTTTCCCCATTTCTAATAGCCTACAGATTTCTAGCCAAACAGGCTGGGCTGGATGTTTCACAAACAAACATTTTCTACAGAGGTTGTCCAGTCTGCTAATGTCTCTGAAAAACTCCTTTCTCAAAGAAAGGTTATACTTGCGTGTGACCCAGTCAGGTCTCCTCTAAACTACTGGAACTGCTTGAAGAACCTTCAGTCTTGGTTTTGATAAGCTCAAATCAATCCTTGATTATTTTCAACTGAAATAAAGCTAATAGCCACCATCATGTGCTCACCTGTTATAAACCAGCCCATAGTAAACACTCTTTTCCATCAACACTCCTGCGGGCAGTCAGATTGGATTATGTCACTGTTCCAGAAGGACTGTCTGACCTGGTGGTTTTTAAAACATTGCACAAAAGTAACCAACAATCATGTTTTTCTCTGCCACCACTCTGCCTCATCAGTGAGATATTTGGACTGAACGCTTGATGCATATTGACAGACCATTGGAGTATCTTTGTAGCTTTGTTGCTCAGCCCCTGCCTTGGGTCTCTGGCTCTCTGAGAGTTGAGGAGACAGGAGCAGGTAGGAAGATTGTGGACCAGAGCTAAATCTGATAGGGTCTGGGCAATGGGCCAATGGTGAGAAGCGTGGCAGATTCAGGAGACAAACACAGTGAGGTCCAACTCAAGGTCACAAACATCTCTCCCTTTCACAAGCAGCATGATGTGCTTTTCACTGGGCACTGTGCAATGCCAGTTAATGACCACTATTGTTTTTAAATACTTTGTTAATGCCCCATATCCACCTTACTAACCTGCTAACTAATGGGAAACTGCAATGAGTAGGCAGGGTCAGTGGTGTCGGGGGGTTGTGGTGGGTGAGGGTGAGTGAGAGCGAGGGAGGATAGTGCAGCTGATGGTGAGAGGGGTACAGCATGAGCCTCGGTGGGAGGTGGGTGCAGTAGCAGAGACAGAGCAAGGGTGAGGTATTGCAGAGAAGATGGTGTCAGTCAACCCTGACAGAGTGGAGAAAGACCCTGGTCGCTTCCAGATGGCTGTGGGCATTCCTCCAGCTGCTGAGACTGCTACTCTGACCATAGTGTGATATCAGAGCCTCCTCTGCTGGTCCTGGGGCAAGTGGAGATTCCACCTCAAACCGCAGGACACCTAACTACCCCCATCTCCCATGTCCAAATACCAGGAACCGTGCAGGGAAGCTCCAGGCCTGACCATGTTTGTCTGAGTGCACAGAGGAGGTTTGACCAAGGCCCAAGTACAGGGGCTCCCAGTGAATTCGGGTACCGAGGGGTGAGTTATTCCAGGTGTTCTGTCTGTGGTAAGATGGGGCTGGAATCAGATGTGAAGAATGCTGTTGTGGCAGGGTAGATAGTTAATGAGGTGGATTGGCAAGATAGGATAAGAAACCCCACTAGGTCTCATGAAGTGAAATCCTCACAAAAACCCCTCAATGTACCTTCGACTCAGCCAGAGTTAGGGACTTTCAGCCCCAGTGTCCAGGCTGAGTTGATTTTCGGCAGGAAGGAGGGGGGGAGGTGGAGTTTAGCTGAATGTTTCAGCAGGACATTCACAGTATTTCGTGAGTTGACTAAATCTGAAGAAAATGACAGTGGCATTTTTAAGGAAGTTCATGTTTAATAAGGAGTTTTAATTTACTTATAAACAAGTAACCATCATTGTATCTACTGCCGTTTTTTTATTGAATTGTCATCAACACATGACACCTGGGAAATAGGTGAGTGACTTCTTCAAAACCGGCAAGTGAGATTCTTGATTAGATTCACTGCCCAGTACAGAGCCAGCGTACTGAGGTTTGAATAAACAATTCCATTCCTGTTCTAATTAATAGCACAGAGCTGATGGACTGAAAGGCCTGCTCTGTATTGTGAATGTGTCAGCCACAGAAAACCCATTGTCTGAAAACAATACCGTGAGGTCTCTGTTCGGATTGGTTTTGAAACACGTAATATTTTAGGCAATTATATTAGGCTAAAATACATTTATGATTCCCTTCTTTCACAGTAAAGTTTGATCACGGTTTGTGATCAGTTTTCATGACTAAATAGAACTTTTAGCACTCCAGTGTATTTCTCGAGCGTATCACCCAGGTACTGGGACACACAAATACAATGAAAAGTTACAAAGTCTACCATTTCTGGCTCTATCGTGGGTACAAAGGTACCGAGATACAAAACATTAGCTATAAATTAGAAAAATTTTTAAAAATGTTAAAAGTTAAGCATTACAGTCTTGAAGTTGTAAAGCAGGGAGTCAGCGCTGGGATTCACTTTGAGGCCAGGCGCCTGTAGAGAGAAAAAAAAGAAAAAGAAAACACAAAAAGAGGAAAAAGAAGAAAAGGAATGGATGGAGTGGACAAGCTCTGGCTTTGATAGCCCACTCCACCGCCATCTTGAATCAATATTTCCACTAACAGGCCAGACTAGGGTCTGAGGGCACAGCCGCAGAATGAACGGATAACCCTTTTGAACTGAGATGAGGAGGAACTTCTTCAGCCAGGTGGGAGTGACTCTGTGGAACTCATTGCCACAGAGGGCTGTGGAGGCCAAGTCATCGAGTACATTTAAGACAGAGATAGGTTCTGGATTAGTAAGGGGATCAAGGCTTACAGGGAGAAGGCAGGAGACTGGGATTTAGAAATGTATCAGCCATGATTGAATGATGGAGCAGACTTGATCGAATGGCCAAATTCTGCTCTTGCGTCTTATGGTCATTGACATTAAACAATCAGAAACTGATCACACTCCACCTCGGCCAATTCCATACACGTCATGTTTCAGTTAGACCAGAGTGTGGTGTGTGGCTCAGAAACACCCAGTGACCAAACTGGCACTGCTCTACAGCAAGAAACAACCACTTTGAGCAAAGAAAATTGCTATGTAACTTAACATAGAAGTACAGGCCCTTCAGCCCTCGAGGCTGTGCTGACCTGTGAAACCAATCTGAAGCCTATCCACCCTACACTGTTCATTCTCATCCATATGTTTACCCAATGACCATTTAAATGCTCGTAAAGTTGGTGAGTCTACTAGATTCATAGAGTCATAGAGATGTACAGCCTGGAACAGACCCTTCAGTCCAACCCGTCCATGCCGACCAGATATCCCAACCCAATCTAGTCCCACCTGCCAGCACCCGGCCCATATCCCTCCAAACCCTTCCTATTCATATACCCATCCAAATGCCTCTTAAATGTTGCAATTGTACCAGCCTCCACCACATCCTCTGGCAGCTCATTCCATACACGTACTACCCTCTGCATGAAAAAGTTGCCCCTTAGGTCTCTTTTATATCTTTCCCCTCTCACCCTAAACCTATACCCTCTAGTTCTGGACTCCCCAACCCCAGGGAAAAGACTTTGCCTATTTATCCTATCCATGCCCCTCATAATTTTGTAAACCTCTATAAGGTCACCCCTCAGCCTCCGATGGTCCAGGGAAAACAGCCCCAGCCTGTTCAGCCTCTCCCTATAGCTCAAATCCTTCAATCCTGGTAACATCTTTGGAAATCTTTTCTGAACCCTTTCAAGTTTCACAACATCTTTCCGATAGGAAGGAGACCAGAATTGCATGCAATATTCCAACAATGGTCTAACCAATGTCCTGTACAGCTGCAACATGACCTCCCAACTCCAGTACTCAATACTCTGACCAATAAAGGAAAGCATACCAAATGTCTTCTTCACTATGCTATCTACCTGCGACTCTACTTTCAAGGAGCTATGAACCTGCACTCCAAGATCTCTTTGTTCAGCAACACTCCCTAGGAACGTACCATTAAGTGGATAAGTCCTACTAAGATTTGCTTTCCCAAAATGCAGCACCTCGCACTTATCTGAATTAAACTCCATCTGCCACTTCTCAGCCCATTGGCCCACCTGGTCCAGATCTTGTTGTAATCTGAGGTAACCCTCTTCGCTGTCCACTACACCTCCAATTTTGGTGACATCTGCAAACTTACTAACGGTACCTCTTATGCTCACATCCAAATCATTTATGTAAATGACAAAACGTAGAGGGCCCAGCACCAATCCTTGTGGCACTCCACTGGTCACAGGCCTCCAGACTGAAAAACAACCCTCCACCACCACCCTCTGTCTTCTACCTTAGAGGCAGTTCTGTATCCAAATGGCTAGTTCTCCCTGTATTCCGTGAGATCTAACCTTGCTAACCAGTCTCCCATGGGGAACCTTGTCGAACGCCTTACTGAAGTCCATATAGATCACATCTACTGCTCTGCTGTCATCAATCTTCTTTGTTACTTCATCAAAAAACTCAAGTTTGTGAGACATGATTTCCCACGCACAAAGCCATGTTGACTATCCCTAATCAGTCCTTGCCTTTCCAAATACATGTACATCCTATCCCTCAGGATTCCCTCCAACAACTTTCCCACCTCCAAGGTCAGGCTCACTGGTCTATAGTTCCCTGGCTTGGCCTTACCACTCTTCTTAAACTGTTGCAGGCAGTGCATTCCATGCCCCTACTACTCTGAGTAAAGCAACTATTTCTGACATTGTCCTATATCTATCACCCCTCAATTTAAAGCTATGTCCCCTTGTGCTCATCATTACCATTCTTGGAAAAAGGCTCTCCCTGTCCACCATATCTAACCCTCTGATTATCTTGTATGTCTCCACTAAGTCACCTCTCAACCTTCTTCTCTCCAATGAAAACAGCCTCAAGTCCCTCAGCCTTTCTTTGTAAGACCTTCCCTCCATACCAGGCAACATCCGAGTAAATCTCCTCTGTGCCCTTTCCAGAACTTCCACATCCTTCTTATAATGCAATGACTAGAACTGTCCACAATACTCCAAGTGCGGCCGCACCAGAGTTTTGTACAGCTGTAGCAAGACCTCATGGTTCTGGAACTCGATCTGTCTATTAATAAAAGCTAAAACACTGTATGCCTTCTTAACAACCCTGTCAACCTGGGTGGCAACTTTCAGAGATCCATGTACATGGACACTGAGATCTCTCTGCTCATCTACATGACCATGAACCTTCCCATTAGCCCAATACTCTGCATTCCTGTTACTCCTTCCAAAGTGAATCACCTCATACTTTTCTGTATTAAACTCCATTTGCCACCTCTCAGCCCAGCTCTGCAGCTTATCTATGTCTCTCTTTAACCTCCAACATTCTTTGGCACTATCCACAACTCCACCGACCTTAACGTTATCTGCAAATTCACTAAACCATCCTTCTATGCCCTCATCCAGGTCATTTATAAAAATGACAAACAGCAGTGGCCCCAAAACAGATCCTTGCGGTACAGCACTAGTAACTGAACTCCAGGATGAACCATCAACCACCCCCCTCTCTCTTCTTTCAGCCAGCCAATTTCTGATTCAAACCGCTAAATCATCCTCAATCCCATGCCTCTGTATTTTGTGCAATAGCCTACTGTGGGGAACCTTATCAAACACCTTACTGAAATCCATATACACCACATCAACCACTTTACCCTCATCCACCTGGTTGGTCGCCTTCTCAAAGAACTCAATAAGGTTTAACAGGCACGACCTACCCTTCACAAAACCGTGCTGACTATCCCTAATCAACTTATTCCTTTCTCAATGATTACAAATCCTATCCTATCACAAACCTTATTGAGTTCTTTGAGGATGTGACTAGAAAAGTTGATGAGGGCCAAGCTGTGGATGTGGTGTATATGGACTTCAGAAAGGCATTTGATAAGGTTCCCCATGGTAGGCTCATTCAGAAGGTCAGGAGGAATGGGATATAGGGGAACATAGCTGTCTGGATACAGAATTGGCTGGCCAACAGAAGACAGCGAGTGGTAGTAGAAGGAAAATATTCTGCCTGGAAGTCAGTGGTGAGTGGTGTTCCACAGGGCTCTGTCCTTGGGCCTCTACTGTTTGTAATTTTTATTAATGACTTGGATGAGGGGATTGAAGGATGGGTCAGCAAATTTGCAGACGACACAAAGGTTAGAGGTGTCATTGACAGTATAGAGGGCTGTTGTAGGCTGCAGCGGGACATTGACAGGATGCAGAGATGAGCTGAGAGGTGGCAGATGGAGTTCAACCCGGATAAATGTGAGGTGATGCATTTTGGAAGGTCGAATTTGAAAGCTGAGTACAGGATTAAGGATAGGATTCTTGGCAGTGTGGAGGAACAGAGGGATCTTGGGGTGCAGGTACATAGATCCCTTAAAATGGCCACCTAAGTGGACAGGGTTGTTAGGAAAGCATATGGTGTTTTGGCTTTCATTAACAGGGGGATTGAGTTTAAGAGTCGTGAGATCTTGTTGCAGCTCTATAAAACGTTGCTTAGACCGCACTTGGAATACTTTGTCCAGTTCTGGTCGCCCGATTATAGGAAAGATGTGGATGTTTTGGAGAGGGTTCAGAGGAGGTTTACCAGGATACTGCCTGGACTGGAGGGCTTATCTTATGAGGAGAGGTTGACTGAGCTCGGACTTTTTTCATTGGAGAAAAGGAGGAGGAGAGTGGACCTATTTGAGGTATACAAGATAATGAGAGGCATAGATAGAGTCGATAGCCAGAGACTATTTCCCAGGGCAAAAATGACTAACACAAGGGGTCATAATTTTAAGCTGGTTGGAGGAAAGTATAGAGGGGATGTCAGAGGAAGGTTCTTTACACAGAGAGTTGTGAGAGCATGGAATGCATTGCCAGCAGCAGTTGTGGAGGCAGCGTCACTGGGGACATTTAAGAGTCTCCTGGACATGCATATGGTCACAGAAATTTGAGGGTGCATACATGAGGATCAGTGGTCGGCACAACATCGTGGGCTGAAGGGCCTGTTCTAAGTTCCAAGTTCTATAATCTTTTCCAACACTTTACCCACAACTGAAGTGAGGCTCACTGGTCTATAATTACCAGCACTGCCTCTACTCCCCTTCTTGAACAAGGGGACAACATTGTTAAGTATTATCTTTGTTAATAAACATTTTGTGAAGTTATATCGTGAGACTTCCTCCTAGTGACTGCATGGTTAAAGTCTTCAATGATCAATAAACTATCCTTTGAGTTTATCTCTGACACATTGCTGGTGGCATTTCTCCTGGGCTCTCTGTTACTGAGATGCAGTGCAGGAGGGAGGTGACCACAACTGCCCTGTTCAATACGGCTATTGTCGACTCACAGAGGTTATCAAACTCTTGCTGCCCTAGTAGGTGACTGTATTGACATAGATCTGGTGAGAAAAGTCCTCAACACATTCCAGAGGCTACTCATCATCAGATCTGGCAGGTGGAATATTCGACTGATCAGTGTGGGTGATATATTGGTTCTGCTTTGACAGTATTCAAGGACGGATTGAGATCCTGTGGAATGTAGAAGCTGAGAGAGTTTGCAAATTTGATGCAGAGTGGACAATGCCAAGCGGTCGATGTTAATCACATACTGTCGATGCTTTACATTT
The DNA here is from genome assembly GCF_020745735.1 of Hemiscyllium ocellatum. Taxonomy (NCBI): domain Eukaryota; kingdom Metazoa; phylum Chordata; class Chondrichthyes; order Orectolobiformes; family Hemiscylliidae; genus Hemiscyllium; species Hemiscyllium ocellatum. The sequence goes on from NC_083418.1 coordinate 81,842,499, forward strand.
TATGACAGGACAAGCCAATCCAACTGTGGAGGAGGATCCTGTGGAGTATTTGAGTAATTAATTTTTTAACAAATACACTGATATTTTAGACTGGGTACTGTGCAATGAGAAAAAAATAATTAACAATCTTATCATGCAGGGTTCCACTAGGGAAAAGTGACCATAAAATAATAGAACTGTTTGTTAAGATGGTGTGAAACAACAAATCTGAAATTCCTGAACTGAAATACCGGGAATGACAAGTGTATGAGGTATTGGCAATGACAGATTGGACAACCTTTCTAAAGGGTTGACTGTAAATAGGAAATGGCTAGTACTTAAGGAACATGTGCATGAATTACAACAATTATTCATTCTATCTGGTACAAAAATAAAGATGGAAAGGTGATTCAAAAGCATTTCGGGGGATAATATTAGATCCAAAGAGGAGGCATATAGTATTGTCAGAAAAAAGCAGCAAGTCTAAGGACTGGCAGCATTTTTGAACAATGTTTTGAGCACACTCAAGCGTGTGTTAGCAGGAGGGAGTATGGAAAAGGAACTGGAGAAAGGGTTACCAATGATCTCAAGACTAAAGGGCCAATTCCATTCCCTGGAAACACCTGCCAAATCTGCACCCTGAGACGCTGCCCGGGAATAGGCATGACCAGTAACTCTGAGGGTCGGAAGGAGACAATCATCCTCAATAGCGAGTGGGTGATTATTGATGGCCAATTCAATATATTAATCGTGCAATTTAATGTGTATTCACTCAGTACATGAACTGCTTGTAAATGCCTGGTCTGATGAACTGTAGCCCAGGAATGTTAATGTTTATGTAACAGACTGCAATCAAAAATATTTGAAAAGAAGGTTTGAAAATGCTCAGCTCATCTGGAGTCTAATTTTAAAATGTTCTTTAGCTGGACAGTTGCATCCTAAAGCCATGCCAAGGTAATCTCCAAGGATTGAAGTACAGAAACAGTTCCATCTTTACACCACTGTGTCCCAGCAGGATTGCTGTAGGTTAAAATGACCATTAGTTGACTTCCCCTCGGTTTACAGAAGGACAGGAGCATGGAGGTTATCATTCAGTCCTTCGAACCAGTTCTGCCATTTCACAGCTGATCTGCAAATTCAGCGAGCTGCCTTGTTTATGTAACCTTTGATGCCTTTGCTGCCAACTACATTTTAAACAATCTTAATTCTGAAATGTTGAATTGGCCTTTGGCCTTGACAACCCTTGGTTGGAACGATTTCCAGATTTCTCCTCCTGCCTTTGTCTAACGAAGCCTCTGTGACATCACACCTGAGCAGCCTCACTGAAGGAACAGCTGTTATAGTGTTTATTAACTTCTTTCTTTCAGATGTTAATTGTACAGGAATTTACATTATTTATGGGAGACTTTGCTGTCTAAATCAAGACAACAGCCTTGAAATGAGTCAGTAGGATAACAGATATGACTCATTTATTGTAATTGGGTTAATGCCAGTGTTAAAATACAGGGGAGACAATTTTCAGACAAGGAGATTAAGTATTTGTCAGCAATTAGCCCACAATATGAATTGAAGATCACTATTATCCAGCTTATTTACTACATCAGCTCAATAGGTTTGCCCTCCTACAGGTGCACGCTCGACTCGGTCCACACACAGTCCACTGCAGACCAACCTGAACTCCACTTCTGTGGTATTCCACTAGACCAAAGGTTCAAGCCAACCTATGGTCACTGACCATCACAATGATTTACAGTTAAAATCTTAGCCAGGATTTCCACAGCTGAGCACTGGCCCTGTCTTTTGAACTCCAAAAGTCACACAATACTCACAATCTGAGCTGCAGCCATGTTCAGTGATCAACAGTCACACCCAGTCATGGTAGTCACAGCTGAGGCTTGAATTGTGGGGAGAGGGTTAATGGCTGACACACCATCAAAGGGGGTTAACTGAGGATGTGTCTGTGGGCAGACAGACAGGAGCCAGGAACCTGATGGAATGGAGCACCAATAGAGCAGGAAGCCCACTCTCTGCATGACAAAATCCCTCAAAGGACAGTACCTGCCTGCCCAAACCTCCCAGAACAGAATCCACTCAGAGGTTGCCAGGTTTCTCCAGATCACCTGCCTACTTGGCAGGGGGCAAAAAGATCCAGGGGTGGGCACTACGGAACGGGTTAAATCAGACCCTGGATGAGCAGCACGTGGAGTCATGGAATCATACAGCATGGAAACAGGCCCTTCAGCCTGTCTTACAATGTCCCATTTGATGTGACAATCAGGAAGGCACAAAATCTACACTCCACAAGAGGCTAAGCAAATTCAGCACATCCACAATGACTCTTATCAGTTTTAATAGACGTGCCATAGAAAGCATCCTATCCAGACACATCACAGCTTGGTTTGACAACTGCTCTAACCCAAAACCGCAATACACGACAGAGAGCTGTGAACATCACACAAACCAGCCTTCCATCCATTAATGCCATCCACACGTCCGGCTGTAGAAGGCAGTCAATATCATCAAAGAGCCCTCCCAGCCCAGTTATATTCCCTTCCACCTTTTTCTGTTGGGCATAAGATATAAACTTTTGAAAACACATACAACCAGATTCAAGGACAGCTTCTCTCCCGCTGTTATCAGACTTTTGAAAGGAGTTTTCAAATGGTGGTTCAGATCTCTTTCTCTCTCTCTCTCTCTCTCTCTGTACCTTCTGTGGCTGTAACACTGTATTCTGTACGCTGTCCTGTTACCCTGATATACTTTGTATGACACAAACTGCGTGTACAGCATGTAAAACAATGCTTTTTCACTGTATCTCAGGATCAAAGGGTCTGGGAAAAAGGAGCATTGGCCAGTAATGATTAGCCATGATCATAATGAATGGTAGGACAGCCTTAAAGGGCCGAATGGACTGCTGCTATTTTCTAAGTTGTGATGTGAGTAGCTGAAGTTGAGAGTGGGAGGGAGTAGAGACAGTGGACTCCAAGAGAGTGCCATCCTTTGGTAGGAAGATATTTGACCAGAATTCAGCTATAACAGGGGCAATGGAAGGCAGAGGAGAGGTTCAAGGTCTGATCGGGAGAAATGAAGAATTGTAATCACTTGAAGCTTAATCAGATTTGGTGAATCGCCCTGTCATAGGATCACAGGAGTTGGATTAGGCCATTCAGCCCATCAAGCCTGCTCTGCCAATCAACCCCAAGATGGCCAATCATCCATTTCAATTCCTTTTTCATTCACTATCCCCATATCCGTTTCTGTCAATCCTTACAACAATCTCTCCCCCAAACATCTTCAAAAACTGAGCTTTGACAGCCGCAGGCACAGAGAATTCCAAATATTCATAAGACCCGATTAAGATAATTACTTACCTTGTCTCTCAGTGGCATCCCCTTTATTTTTCAATTGTGGCCCTTGGTTCCTGACTTCTCAGTTGGGGGAAACAGCTTACCCCCCTTTATCCTGTCCTAAGTATTTCAATGAAATCACCTCTCATTATCCAGATTTCTGCTGAGTTTATTTTTTGGCTACACAAGATGCATTTACAGAGTAAAGTCTTCAGTCACTGCCAAAGGGAAATTGAGAAGAAAAAAAGTGCACATAGAAATCGGATTGATAAACGACATAACAGTGAGAGTGATTTCAGAAAGTGTGAGGATTTTTCAGTTGGACATTTTAAAAGTGCCATCATATTTTTGCAGGTGTGAATATGATACTTTCAGAACAGTAAGATCATTATTGAATAAAGGACAAAGTACATTCTAGTGACAGACTTCTGTTTGTATTGTTCATCTTTCTCTACTACATTATTTAGTTGCAAAATGACTTTTTATTTCGATGATTTTAAAAATAAAAAGACTGGCCAATAGCTTGGATCCAGATTTAGTTCTGGATTATTAATTCATTTACTTCCCTCTGGATTAGTACAGGCAAATGGACCTGGTGTGTGGGAGCTGGAGCTGAAACAGATGCCCGGTTCTACACCAAGCCAAGAGGTCCCACTGCACCATCAGCAGCACTGAGCCATAAACCGGCAGTGCCCAGTAAATCCAGGCCGTATCTGCAATCTAAACTGTCAATCCTAAAACACTGCTTCCAAAATGGTCAGCTTATTAAAAATACTTAATTCAACCTAGAGCAAGTAATCAAAGAGAATCTGTCCTTCATTTACAGATACCTTTTCAATGATCCTTCAGCAGTGAGCTAATTGCACAAAATGTTAAAATTTGGACATTTATTTTTGAATTCTATTATCTGATCTCAATACCTCGGATTTTTATGGACTGAAAGCTTTGAAAGGGATAGACATTGAATTAAACTTGGCTGCAGTGATCACCTGACCACTGGCTGAGTGAAGCTCCAGGGAAATTAAAAAGAAATTGTTTGAACTAAAATTGACACTATTATTAAAAGAGACAAACCAGCCAGATGTGAAGAAATTCATATCTCCTAGTTTACATTTACACCTATATAATTAGTTTCACTTATTGGAGCTGAAAGTCACACCTGCAATTTTCTAGCTTGGAAACAATGATTCCAGCCATTGGGATACTTGATTGAACGACATTAGAAGCAACTACTTTGACAGAGCAGTGGAGATGACTTTTTAATTACTAAACTGGAAGAAGTGCTCTCTCTCAGAAAGGACAAAGCAATTGCTCTCAACATAAACTGGAGAACATCCAAACATATCTGCAATATTCGTAACTGTCATTGATCTATGACACCACAAACCAACTGTGATCTCAGGTTAACACCTTACACCTCCGGGTCACTCTAAGCACTTTAACCTGCTTTATTGGTCCTTTCTTTAAACACCTTTTTCATTTGCTCACGTTTCTGACTGCATTGTTGCATCTTTATTATTTCTCTCCATAGAGAGTGAAAAAATTCCTGTTTTATGCAGGAATTAGCTCTGTAAATGTTTCTGGTGAAATAATTCACCACATTTTAATCAGAGTGAGGAACAGCTGCAATCTAAAAGAAAGGGTAATCTTGTATTATGGAGCCAGCTGATAGTATTACCAGAAAGTCTGAGACCGGAAGGAGATCGGACTTGGTACAGCTTTTTAATTAGTCATTTATCACAGTGGTCATTCATTGAAACAGAACGAGCAGATTTTCATTAAGAATAAAACAGAAGTTTATTATGCAAAAGAAACACAATAAAATCAAGCTAAAGAAATCAGTTTAGAAAGCAGAAACCTTAAAACACGCAGTGTAACAAACTTTTCACCAATTCTCTAACTCTATCACACTATAATGTCTCTCCTGACAAAACTGAAAGTTTATACGTTCTCATTATCTCAACAATCTTTCAGTTTCTAACAGTTACTCAGACTGACTTTCTTGAAAAGCAAATGATTCTCTGAACTTCAATGTTTCTTGCTAGGAGCTGGGTGTCCTCTAAACCACTCAATAATATCCAATATCTTGGTTTCCTAAGTCAAAACCAATTCTTCACTATCCAAAAGCAAAGGCCAGCTAAAAGTCTTCAATGGTTACACTCCTGGCTAGAAATTCAACACAATAGCAATAGTCTCCCACTAACCCTCGAGGTGATTCTGCTCTGACACACAGAAGATCAGGTCATGGTCTGTCTGACCAAGTATTATTGAACGCTTCACAAAAAGAACGTTTAAGATCCAAACTCTCAAAATAAGAACATAGAAGTTTAGCCATTCAGCACCTTAAGCCTCTTTCACCATTCAATAAGACCATGACTGTGTTGCTTAACCCCATAGACTTGCCTTTGGCCCATATCCCTTAATACCTTTGCTTAATAAAGCTGTATCTATTTCATAATTAAAATTAATAACTGATCCAGCATCCACGGTTGTTGTGAAAGAGAGTTCCAAACCTCTCCCACCCTTTGTGTGTGGAAGTGCTTCCTAACATCTCTCTTGAATGGTCAGGCCCTAATTCCCTGACAATGTCCCCAAGTTCTTTTTCTGTCTATTGCTGTTCATTTCAAGTAAACTTCAAGCACATCACCCCTAACCTTTTAAATTCTGGAGAAAATAGGCTGTCCCTCCTGATGCTGCCTGCCTTGCTGTGTTCCCCCAGCCTCCTATCTGTCTACCTTGGATTCCAACATCTGCAGTTTGTTTGTCTCTTGCATTGATGTCCTATCTGTGTCCAGGACTGAAGGTAATGTGAGATCTCAGTAATAATGGGGTGAGGTTTGCTACAATGTCCAATCTGAGAGGAATGATCCTTGGAAGGACATGAGTGTGGTTGGGAGAGGGGAACCTTCTGAAGACTGAGATGAGATTAAAACTTAATCTTGTATTCATCTCCCTGAGGCAAGGCACCATTCAAATCGCTTTGGATAGCATCTCTCGATTGTGCTAATTACTGAATATTAAAGTTCTGTGTTGTTAATTGGAATATTACTTGTCTATTAAATGATGTCTATATTGACAGCAGATTGTTTGTTGCAATAAAGGTTTTAAAAAATGAAATCTTAGCCTTTTCCATCTGAGTGACAATGACTTTGAGACCCTGACCACTTTGTGAGAAATTAATTTCCCAGCCAATCAGGATTTCACCTGATTCAACAACAATGCAGTCCTGTAACATCTTTGATTGAGTAAATGTTGCCAAAGCACCCCTCTGGGCCATGGGAAAAAAGTCAATTGATCAAGTTTAATCAAGGAGACCAGAACATGGATGGAGTATGACCACCAGAAAGATAAAACCAGTGGCTGCTCGATGTCATACAGACGAAGGGATTGTGAGGATTGAAAGCGATATTGTCACAATGGCAAGGTGAAAGGTTTACCTGCTTGGATAAAGGTTCACAGAAAGGGGCAGCTCTGATGCAGACGTCAGAGACGAGGGTACAGGTTTCTGAGCAGAATTCAGTGATGGTGAAGGATGTGTTTAACAACAAGGAAAAAATAGCCATTCTCTCAATTTTCCTGTAGGGCCATAAGACCATAAAATACTGGAGCAGAATTTAGGCCATTCAGCCCATCCAGCCTACTCCACCATTCAATCATGGCTGATCAGTTTCTCAACCCCATTCTCCCGCTTTCTCCTGTAACCCTTCATTGTCTTGATCCTTAAGAACATATCTATCCCGGTCTTAAATATGCTCAGTTAAAAACCACACAACACCAGGTTATAATCCAACAGGCTTATGTGCACTATAACATGGTGCCGCGTGATGTATAACTTTGTCCACTCCAGTCCAACACCAGCCCCTCCATGTTGTTGAATGTACCCAATGACCTGGGCCGCACAGCCTTCATTGGCAATGAATCCCATAGATTCCCGACCGTCTAGGTGAAGAAGTTATATCAGAGTGAACCACACACAGTAATGTCAGAGTGAACCACACACAGTAATGTCAGAGTGAACCACACACAGCTATATCAGAGTGAACCACACACAGTAATGTCAGAGTGAACCACACGCAGTAATGTCCGAGTGAACCACACACAGTAATGTCAGAGTGAACCACACATAGTAATGTCAGAGTGAACCCACACACAGTAATGTCAGAGTGAACCCACACACAGTAACATCAGAGAGAACCACACACAGTAACATCAGAGTGAACCACAAACAGTAAGGTCAGAGAGAACCATACACAGTAATGTCAGAGTGAACTACACACATTAATGTCTGAATGAAACACACACAGTCATATCCGAGTGAAACACAAGCAGTAATGTCAGAGTGAACCACACGCAGTAATATCAGAGTGAACCACACACAGTAACGTTAGAGTAAACCACACGCAGTAATGTCAGAGTGAACCACACGCAGTAATATCCGAGCGAACCACATGCAGTAATGACAGAGTGAACTACATGCATTAAAGTCCTAGCGAACAACACACAGTAATGTCAGAGTGAACCACACGCAGTAATGTCCGAGTGAACCCACAGAATAATGTCAGAGTGAACCACACACAGTAATGTGAGAGTGAATTACACGCAGTCATGTCAGAGTGAAACACACGCAGTAATATCAGAGTGAACCAGACGCAGTAAAGTCAGAGTGAACCACACGCAGTAATATCAGAGTGAATACGCAGGAATGACAGAGTGAACCACACACAATAATATCAGAGTGAACCACACACAGTAATTTTAGAGTGAACCACACACAGTAATGGCAGAGTGAACCACATGCAGTAATATCAGAATAAACCACACGCAGTAATGTCAGAGTGAACCACACGCAGTCATATCAGAATGAACACGCAGTAACGTCAGAGAGAAACACACATAGTAATATTAGAGTGAACCACACGCAATAATATTAGTGTGAACCACACACAGTAATGTCAGAGTGAACCACACACAGTAATATCAGAGTGAAACACGCAGTAATGTCAGAGTGAACCACACGCAGTAATATCAGAGTGAACCACACACAGTAACGTTAGAGTAAACCACACGCAGTAATGTCAGAGTGAACCACACGCAGTAATATCCGAGCGAACCACACGCAGTAATGACAGAGTGAACTACATGCATTAAAGTCCTAGCGAACAACACACAGTAATGTCAGAGTGAAACACATGCAGTAATGTCAGAGTGAACCACACACAGTAATGTCACAGTGAACCACACGCAGTAATATCAGAGGGAACAACACGCAGTAATGTCAGAGTGAAACCACAGAGTAATGTCAGAGTGAACCACACACAGTAATGTTAGAGTGAATTACACACAGTCATGTCAGAGTGAAACACAGGCAGTAATATCAGAGTGAACCAGACGCAGTAATGTCAGAGTGAACCACACGCAGTAATATCAGAGTGAACACGCAGTAACGTCAGAGTGAAAAACACATAGTAATATTAGAGTGAACCACACGCAGTAATATCAGAGTGAATATGCAGGAATGACAGAGTGAACAACACGCAGTAATGTCAGAGTAAACCACACACAGTAATGCCACGGTGAACCACACACAGTAATATCAGAGTGAACCACACACAGTAATATCAGAGTGAACCACACACAATAATATCAGAGAGAACCACACGCAGTAATGTCAGAGTAAACCACACACAGTAATGCCACGGTGAACCACACACAGTAATATCAGAGTGAACCACACACAATATTCCCAGAATGAACCACACAGAGTAATGTCAGAGTGAACCACACGCAGTAATGTCAGAATGAATAACACACAGTAATATCAGAGTGAACCACAAGCAATAATGTCAGAGTGCATCACATGCAGTAATGTCAGAGTGAACCAAAAATAGTAATGTCAGAGTGAACCACACAGAGTAAAGTCAAAGTGAGCCACACGCAGTAATGTCAGAGTGAACCTCACACAGTAATGTCAGAGAGAACCGCACGCAGTAATATCAGAGTAAACCACACACAGTAATGTCAGAGTGAACCACACACTTTAATGTCAGAGTGAAACACACGCAGTAATGTCAGAATGAACCACACACAGCAATGTCAGAGCGAACTACACGCAGTAATATCAGAGTGAACGAACCACAGTAATGTCACAGTGAACCACACACAGTAATATCAGAGTGAACCACACACAGTAACATCAGAGTGAACCACACACAATAATCCCAGAGTGAACCACACACATTAATATCAGAGTAATCCACACACAGTCATGTCAGAGTGAACCTCACGCAGTAATGCCAGAGTGAACCACACGCAATAATGTCAGAGTGAACCACACGCAGTAATATCAGAGTGAATAACACGCAGTAATGTCAGAGTGAACCACACGCAATAATTTCAGAGTGAACTACACGCAGTAATGTTAAAGTGAAACACGCACAGTTACGACAGAGTGAACCACACACAGTAATGTCAGAGTGAACCACACGCAGTAATGTCAGAGTGGACCACACACAATAATATCAGAGTGAACCTCACACAGTAATGTTAGAGTGAACCACAAGCAGGAATGTCAGAATGAACCACACACCGTAATGTCAGAGTGAACCACACGCAGTCACATCAGAGTGAACAGGCAGGAATGACAGAGTGAACCACAAGCAGTAATGTCAGAGTGAACGAACCACAGTAATGTCAGAGTGGACCACACGCAGTAATGTCAGAATGAACCACACACAGTAACATCAGAGTGAACCACACACAATAATCCCAGAGTGAACCACACACATTAATATCAGAGTAATCCACACACAGTCATGTCAGAGTGAACCTCACGCAGTAATGCCAGAGTGAACCACACGCAATAATGTCAGAGTGAACCACACGCAGTAATATCAGAGTGAATAACACGCAGTAATGTCAGAGTGAACCACACGCAATAATTTCAGAGTGAACTACACGCAGTAATGTTAAAGTGAAACACGCACAGTTACGACAGAGTGAACCACACACAGTAATGTCAGAGTGAACCACACGCAGTAATGTCAGAGTGAACCACAAGCAGTAATGTCAGAGTGAACGAACCACAGTAATGTCAGAGTGGACCACACGCAGTAATGTCAGAATGAACCACACACAGTAACATCAGAGTGAACCACACACAATAATCCCAGAGTGAACCACACACATTAATATCAGAGTAAACCACACACAGTCATGTCAAAGTGAACCTCACGCAGTAATGCCAGAGTGAACCACACGCAATAATGTCAGAGTGAACCACACGCAGTAATATCAGAGTGAATAACACGCAGTAATGTCAGAGTGAACCACACGCAATAATTTCAGAGTGAACTACACGCAGTAATGTTAAAGTGAAACACGCACAGTTACGACAGAGTGAACCACACACAGTAATGTCAGAGTGAACCACACGCAGTAATGTCAGAGTGGACCACACACAATAATATCAGAGTGAACCACACACAGTAATGTCAGAGTGGACCACACACAATAATATCAGAGTGAACCACACGCAGTAATGTCAGAGTGAACCTCACACAGTAATGTCAGAGTGAACCACACGCAGTCACATCAGAGTGAACAGGCAGGAATGACAGAGTGAACCACAAGCAGTAATGTCAGAGTGAACGAACCACAGTAATGTCAGAGTGAACCTCACGCAGTAATGTCAGAGTGAACAACACACAGTAATGTCAGAGTGAAACACACGCAGTAATGTCAGAGTGGACCACACACAGCAATATCAGAATAAACCACACACAGTAATATCAGAGTGAACCACACGCAGTAATGTCAGAGTGAACCACACACAGTAATGTCAGAGCGAACCACACACAGTAATGTCACGGTGAACCACACACAATAATACCAGAGTGAACCACACACAATAATATCAGAGAGAACCACACGCAGTAATGTCAGAGTGAACCACACACAGTAATATCAGAGTGAACCACACACAATAATATCAGAGAGAACCACACGCAGTAATGTCAGAGTGAACTAGAAACAGGAATATCAGAGTGAACCACACACAGTAATGTCAGAGAGAACCACAAGCAGTAATATTAGAGTGAACCACACGCAGTAATGTCAGAGTGAAACAAATGCATTAATATCCGAGTGAAGCACACACACTAATGTCAGAGTAAACCACACGCAATAATATTAGAGTGAACCATAAGCAGTAATGTCAGAGTGAACAACACACAGTACTGTCAGAGCGAACCACACGCAGTAACATTAGAGTGAACGAGACAATGTAATGTTAGAGTGAATCACACACAGTAATGTCACAGTGATACATACACTGCAATGTCAGTGTGAATGAACCACAGTAATGTCAGAGTGAACCGCACGCTGTAATGTCAGAGTGAACCACACGCAGTAATGTGAGAGTGAACAACACACAGTAATGTGAGAGTGAACAACACACAGTAATGCCAGAGTGAAACACACGCAGTAATGTCAGAGTGAACGACACGCAGCAATGTCAGAGTGAAGTACACGCATTAATGTAAGAGTGAACGAACCACAGTAATGTCAGAGTGAACCACACGCAGTCATATCAGAGAGGACCACACACAGCAATATCAGAATAAACCACACACAGTAATATCAGAATAAATCACACACAGTAATGTCAGAGTGAACCACACTCAGTAATGTCAGAGTGAACCACACGCAGTAATGTCAGAGTGAACCACACGCAGTAATGTCAGAGTGAACCACACACAGTAATCTCAGAGTGAACCACACACAGCAATATCAGAATAAACCACACACAGTAATATCAGAATAAATCACACACAGTAATGTCAGAGTGAACCACACACAGTAATGTCAGAGTGAACCACACGCAGTAATGTCAGAGTGAACCACACACAGTAATCTCAGAGTGAACCACACACAGTAATATCAGAATAAACCACACACAGTAATGTCAGAGTGAATTACACGCAGTAATGTCAGAGTGAACCACACGCAGTCATATCAGAGTGAACACGCAGTAACGTCACAGTGAAACACACACAGTAATGTCAGAGTGAACCACACGCAGTAATATCAGAGTGAACATGCAGGAATGACAGAGTGAACCACACGCAGTAATATCAGAGTGAGCAACACGCAGTCATGTCAGAGGGAAACACACGCAGGAAGAGCAGAGTGAACCACACGGAATAATATCAGAGTGAACCACACACAGTAATATCAGAGTGAACCACACACAGCAATGTCAGAGTGAACTACACGCAGTAATATCAGAGTGAACGAACCACAGTAATGTCACAGTGAACCACACACAGTAATATCAGAGTGAACCACACACAGTAATGCCAGAGTGAAACACACGCAGTAATATCAGAGTGAAACACACTCAGTAAAGTCAGAGTGAACACTACACAGTAATATCAGAGTGAACCACAAGCAATAATGTCAGAGTGTATCACACGCAGTAATGCCAGAGTGAACCACACACAGTAATATCAGAGTGAACCACACGCAGTAATGTCAGAGTGAAACACACGCAGTAATGTCATAGTGAACCCACACGCAGTAATGTCAGAGTGAACACTACACAGTAATATCAGAGTGAACCACAAGCAATAATGTCAGAGTAAATCACACGCAGTAATGTCAGAGTGAACCACACACAGTATTATTACAGTGAACCACGCACAGTAATATCAGAGTGAACCTCACACAGTAATGTCAGAGTGAACCACGCACAGTAATATCAGAGTGAACCTCACACAGTAATATCAGAGTGAACCTCACACAGTAATGTCAGAGTGAACCACACGCAGTAATGTCAGAGTGAACCACACGCAGTAATATTAGAGTGAACAACACGCAGTAATGTCAGAGTGGACCACACACAATAATATCAGAGAGAACCACACGCAGTAATGTCAGAGTGAACCACAAGCAGTAATGTCAGACTGAACCACACACCGTAATGTCAGAGTGAACCACACACCGTAATGTCAGAGTGAACAGGCAGGAATGACAGAGTGAACCACAAGCAGTAATGTCAGACGGAACCACACGCAGTAATGTCAGAGTGAACAACACACAGTAATGTCAGAGTGAAACACACGCAGTAATATAAGAGTGAACACGCAGTAACGTCAGAGTGAAACACACATAGTAATATTAGAGTGAACCACATGCAGTAATATTAGACTGAACCACACACAGTAATGTCAGAGTGAACCACAGGCAGTAAAGTCAGAGTGGACCACACACAATAATATCAGAGAGAACCACACACAGTAATGTCAGAGTGAACCACACGCAGTCACATCAGAGTGAACAGGCAGGAATGACAGAGTGAACCACACGCAGTAATGTCAGAATGAACGACACGCAGCAATATCAGAATAAACCACACACAGTAATATCAGAATAAATCACACACAGTAATGTCAGAGTGAACCACACACAGTAATGTCAGAGTGAACCACACGCAGTAATGTCAGAGTGAACCACACGCAGTAATCTCAGAGTGAACCACACACAGCAATATCAGAATAAACCACACACAGTAATATCAGAATAAATCACACACAGTAATGTCAGAGTGAACCACACACAGCAATGTCAGAGTGAACCACACGCAGTAATCTCAGAGTGAACCACACACTGCAATATCAGAATAAACCACACACAGTAATATCAGAATAAATCACACACAGTAATGTCAGAGTGAACCACACACAGTAATGTCAGAGTGAACCACACGCAGTAATCTCAGAGTGAACCACACACAGCAATATCAGAATAAACCACACACAGTAATATCAGAATAAATCACACACAGTAATGTCAGAGTGAACCACACACAGTAAAGTCAGAGTGAACCACAAGCAGTCATATCAGATTGACCACGCAGTAACGTCAGAGTGAAACACACATAGTAATATTAGAGTGAAGCACATGCAGTAATATTAGACTGAACCACACACAGTAATGTCAGAGTGTACCACACGCAATATTGTCAGAGTGAACCACACGCAGTAATTTTCGAGTGAACCACACACAGTAATGTCAGAGTGAACCACAAGCAGTAATACCAGAGTGAACCACACACAATAATACCAGAGTGAACCACACACAATAATGTCAGAGAGAACCACACACAATAATATCAGAGAGAACCACACACAGTAATGTCAGAGTGAACCATACGCAGTAATGTCAGAGTGAACCACACACAGTAATGTCACGGTGAACCACACACAGTAATATCAGAGTGAACCACACACAATAATACCAGAGTGAACCACACACAATAATATCAGAGAGAACCACACGCAGTAATGACAGAGTGAACCCACACTCACTAATGTCAGAGTGAAACACACGCAGTAATGTCAGAGTGAACCTCACACAGTAATGTTAGAGTGAACCACACGCAGTAATGTCAGAGTGAACCACACGCAGTAATATTAGAGTGAACAACACACAGTAATGTCAGACGGAACCACACGCAGTAATGTCAGAGTGAACAACACACAGTAATGTCAGAGTGAACAACACACAGTAATGTCAGAGTGAACCCACACTCACTAATGTCAGAGTGAAACACACGCAGTAATGTCAGAGTGAACCTCACACAGTAATGTCAGAGTGAACTACACGCAGTAATATCAGAGTGAACGAACCACAGTAATGTCACAGTGAACCACACGCAGTAATATCAGAGTGAACAACACGCAGTAATGTCAGAGTGGACCACACACAATAATATCAGAGAGAACCACACACAGTAATGTTAGAGTGAACCACACGCAGTAATGTCAGAATGAACCACACACCGTAATGTCAGAGTGAACCACACGCAGTCACATCAGAGTGAACAGGCAGGAATGACAGAGTGAACCACAAGCAGTAATGTCAGAGTGAACGAACCACAGTAATGTCAGAGTGAACCTCACGCAGTAATGTCAGAGTGAACCACACGCAGTAATGTCAGAGTGAACCACAAGCAGTAATGTCAGAGTGAACGAACCACAGTAATGTCAGAGTGGACCACACGCAGTAATGTCAGAATGAACCACACACAGTAACATCAGAGTGAACCACACACAATAATCCCAGAGTGAACCACACACATTAATATCAGAGTAAACCACACACAGTCATGTCAAAGTGAACCTCACGCAGTAATGCCAGAGTGAACCACACGCAATAATGTCAGAGTGAACCACACGCAGTAATATCAGAGTGAATAACACGCAGTAATGTCAGAGTGAACCACACGCAATAATTTCAGAGTGAACTACACGCAGTAATGTTAAAGTGAAACACGCACAGTTACGACAGAGTGAACCACACACAGTAATGTCAGAGTGAACCACACGCAGTAATGTCAGAGTGGACCACACACAATAATATCAGAGTGAACCACACACAGTAATGTCAGAGTGGACCACACACAATAATATCAGAGTGAACCACACGCAGTAATGTCAGAGTGAACCTCACACAGTAATGTCAGAGTGAACCACACGCAGTCACATCAGAGTGAACAGGCAGGAATGACAGAGTGAACCACAAGCAGTAATGTCAGAGTGAACGAACCACAGTAATGTCAGAGTGAACCTCACGCAGTAATGTCAGAGTGAACAACACACAGTAATGTCAGAGTGAAACACACGCAGTAATGTCAGAGTGGACCACACACAGCAATATCAGAATAAACCACACACAGTAATATCAGAGTGAACCACACGCAGTAATGTCAGAGTGAACCACACACAGTAATGTCAGAGCGAACCACACACAGTAATGTCACGGTGAACCACACACAATAATACCAGAGTGAACCACACACAATAATATCAGAGAGAACCACACGCAGTAATGTCAGAGTGAACCACACACAGTAATATCAGAGTGAACCACACACAATAATATCAGAGAGAACCACACGCAGTAATGTCAGAGTGAACTAGAAACAGGAATATCAGAGTGAACCACACACAGTAATGTCAGAGAGAACCACAAGCAGTAATATTAGAGTGAACCACACGCAGTAATGTCAGAGTGAAACAAATGCATTAATATCCGAGTGAAGCACACACACTAATGTCAGAGTAAACCACACGCAATAATATTAGAGTGAACCATAAGCAGTAATGTCAGAGTGAACAACACACAGTACTGTCAGAGCGAACCACACGCAGTAACATTAGAGTGAACGAGACAATGTAATGTTAGAGTGAATCACACACAGTAATGTCACAGTGATACATACACTGCAATGTCAGTGTGAATGAACCACAGTAATGTCAGAGTGAACCGCACGCTGTAATGTCAGAGTGAACCACACGCAGTAATGTGAGAGTGAACAACACACAGTAATGTGAGAGTGAACAACACACAGTAATGCCAGAGTGAAACACACGCAGTAATGTCAGAGTGAACGACACGCAGCAATGTCAGAGTGAAGTACACGCATTAATGTAAGAGTGAACGAACCACAGTAATGTCAGAGTGAACCACACGCAGTCATATCAGAGAGGACCACACACAGCAATATCAGAATAAACCACACACAGTAATATCAGAATAAATCACACACAGTAATGTCAGAGTGAACCACACTCAGTAATGTCAGAGTGAACCACACGCAGTAATGTCAGAGTGAACCACACGCAGTAATGTCAGAGTGAACCACACACAGTAATCTCAGAGTGGACCACACACAGCAATATCAGAATAAACCACACACAGTAATATCAGAATAAATCACACACAGTAATGTCAGAGTGAACCACACACAGTAATGTCAGAGTGAACCACACGCAGTAATGTCAGAGTGAACCACACACAGTAATCTCAGAGTGAACCACACACAGTAATATCAGAATAAACCACACACAGTAATGTCAGAGTGAATTACACGCAGTAATGTCAGAGTGAACCACACGCAGTCATATCAGAGTGAACACGCAGTAACGTCACAGTGAAACACACACAGTAATGTCAGAGTGAACCACACGCAGTAATATCAGAGTGAACATGCAGGAATGACAGAGTGAACCACACGCAGTAATATCAGAGTGAGCAACACGCAGTCATGTCAGAGGGAAACACACGCAGGAAGAGCAGAGTGAACCACACGGAATAATATCAGAGTGAACCACACACAGTAATATCAGAGTGAACCACACACAGCAATGTCAGAGTGAACTACACGCAGTAATATCAGAGTGAACGAACCACAGTAATGTCACAGTGAACCACACACAGTAATATCAGAGTGAACCACACACAGTAATGCCAGAGTGAAACACACGCAGTAATATCAGAGTGAAACACACTCAGTAAAGTCAGAGTGAACACTACACAGTAATATCAGAGTGAACCACAAGCAATAATGTCAGAGTGTATCACACGCAGTAATGCCAGAGTGAACCACACACAGTAATATCAGAGTGAACCACACGCAGTAATGTCAGAGTGAAACACACGCAGTAATGTCATAGTGAACCCACACGCAGTAATGTCAGAGTGAACACTACACAGTAATATCAGAGTGAACCACAAGCAATAATGTCAGAGTAAATCACACGCAGTAATGTCAGAGTGAACCACACACAGTAATGTCAGAGTGAACCTCACACAGTAATGTCAGAGTGAACCACACGCAGTCACATCAGAGTGAACAGGCAGGAATGACAGAGTGAACCACAAGCAGTAATGTCAGAGTGAACGAACCACAGTAATGTCAGAGTGAACCTCACGCAGTAATGTCAGAGTGAACAACACACAGTAATGTCAGAGTGAAACACACGCAGTAATGTCAGAGTGGACCACACACAGCAATATCAGAATAAACCACACACAGTAATATCAGAGTGAACCACACGCAGTAATGTCAGAGTGAACCACACACAGTAATGTCAGAGCGAACCACACACAGTAATGTCACGGTGAACCACACACAATAATACCAGAGTGAACCACACACAATAATATCAGAGAGAACCACACGCAGTAATGTCAGAGTGAACCACACACAGTAATATCAGAGTGAACCACACACAATAATATCAGAGAGAACCACACGCAGTAATGTCAGAGTGAACTAGAAACAGGAATATCAGAGTGAACCACACACAGTAATGTCAGAGAGAACCACAAGCAGTAATATTAGAGTGAACCACACGCAGTAATGTCAGAGTGAAACAAATGCATTAATATCCGAGTGAAGCACACACACTAATGTCAGAGTAAACCACACGCAATAATATTAGAGTGAACCATAAGCAGTAATGTCAGAGTGAACAACACACAGTACTGTCAGAGCGAACCACACGCAGTAACATTAGAGTGAACGAGACAATGTAATGTTAGAGTGAATCACACACAGTAATGTCACAGTGATACATACACTGCAATGTCAGTGTGAATGAACCACAGTAATGTCAGAGTGAACCGCACGCTGTAATGTCAGAGTGAACCACACGCAGTAATGTGAGAGTGAACAACACACAGTAATGTGAGAGTGAACAACACACAGTAATGCCAGAGTGAAACACACGCAGTAATGTCAGAGTGAACGACACGCAGCAATGTCAGAGTGAAGTACACGCATTAATGTAAGAGTGAACGAACCACAGTAATGTCAGAGTGAACCACACGCAGTCATATCAGAGAGGACCACACACAGCAATATCAGAATAAACCACACACAGTAATATCAGAATAAATCACACACAGTAATGTCAGAGTGAACCACACTCAGTAATGTCAGAGTGAACCACACGCAGTAATGTCAGAGTGAACCACACGCAGTAATGTCAGAGTGAACCACACACAGTAATCTCAGAGTGGACCACACACAGCAATATCAGAATAAACCACACACAGTAATATCAGAATAAATCACACACAGTAATGTCAGAGTGAACCACACACAGTAATGTCAGAGTGAACCACACGCAGTAATGTCAGAGTGAACCACACACAGTAATCTCAGAGTGAACCACACACAGTAATATCAGAATAAACCACACACAGTAATGTCAGAGTGAATTACACGCAGTAATGTCAGAGTGAACCACACGCAGTCATATCAGAGTGAACACGCAGTAACGTCACAGTGAAACACACACAGTAATGTCAGAGTGAACCACACGCAGTAATATCAGAGTGAACATGCAGGAATGACAGAGTGAACCACACGCAGTAATATCAGAGTGAGCAACACGCAGTCATGTCAGAGGGAAACACACGCAGGAAGAGCAGAGTGAACCACACGGAATAATATCAGAGTGAACCACACACAGTAATATCAGAGTGAACCACACACAGCAATGTCAGAGTGAACTACACGCAGTAATATCAGAGTGAACGAACCACAGTAATGTCACAGTGAACCACACACAGTAATATCAGAGTGAACCACACACAGTAATGCCAGAGTGAAACACACGCAGTAATATCAGAGTGAAACACACTCAGTAAAGTCAGAGTGAACACTACACAGTAATATCAGAGTGAACCACAAGCAATAATGTCAGAGTGTATCACACGCAGTAATGCCAGAGTGAACCACACACAGTAATATCAGAGTGAACCACACGCAGTAATGTCAGAGTGAAACACACGCAGTAATGTCATAGTGAACCCACACGCAGTAATGTCAGAGTGAACACTACACAGTAATATCAGAGTGAACCACAAGCAATAATGTCAGAGTAAATCACACGCAGTAATGTCAGAGTGAACCACACACAGTATTATTACAGTGAACCACGCACAGTAATATCAGAGTGAACCTCACACAGTAATGTCAGAGTGAACCACGCACAGTAATATCAGAGTGAACCTCACACAGTAATATCAGAGTGAACCTCACACAGTAATGTCAGAGTGAACCACACGCAGTAATGTCAGAGTGAACCACACGCAGTAATATTAGAGTGAACAACACGCAGTAATGTCAGAGTGGACCACACACAATAATATCAGAGAGAACCACACGCAGTAATGTCAGAGTGAACCACAAGCAGTAATGTCAGACTGAACCACACACCGTAATGTCAGAGTGAACCACACACCGTAATGTCAGAGTGAACAGGCAGGAATGACAGAGTGAACCACAAGCAGTAATGTCAGACGGAACCACACGCAGTAATGTCAGAGTGAACAACACACAGTAATGTCAGAGTGAAACACACGCAGTAATATAAGAGTGAACACGCAGTAACGTCAGAGTGAAACACACATAGTAATATTAGAGTGAACCACATGCAGTAATATTAGACTGAACCACACACAGTAATGTCAGAGTGAACCACAGGCAGTAAAGTCAGAGTGGACCACACACAATAATATCAGAGAGAACCACACACAGTAATGTCAGAGTGAACCACACGCAGTCACATCAGAGTGAACAGGCAGGAATGACAGAGTGAACCACAAGCAGTAATGTCAGAGTGAACGAACCACAGTAATGTCAGAGTGAACCTCACACAGTAATGTCAGAGTGAACAACACACAGTAATGTCAGAGTGAACCCACACTCACTAATGTCAGAGTGAAACACACGCAGTAATGTCAGAGTGAACCTCACACAGTAATGTTAGAGTGAACAACACACAGTAATGTCAGAGTGAACTACACGCAGTAATATCAGAGTGAACGAACCACAGTAATGTCACAGTGAACCACACACAATAATATCAGAGAGAACCACACACCGTAATGTCAGAGTGAACCACACGCAGTCACATCAGAGTGAACAGGCAGGAATGACAGAGTGAACCACAAGCAGTAATGTCAGAGTGAACGAACCACAGTAATGTCAGAGTGAACCTCACGCAGTAATGTCAGAGTGAACCACACGCAGTAATGTCAGAGTGAACAACACACAGTAATGTCAGAGTGAAACACACGCAGTAATGTCAGAATGAACGACACGCAGCAATATCAGAATAAACCACACACAGTAATATCAGAATAAATCACACACAGTAATGTCAGAGTGAACCACACACAGTAATGTCAGAGTGAACCACACGCAGTAATCTCAGAGTGAACCACACACAGCAATATCAGAATAAACCACACACAGTAATATCAGAATAAATCACACACAGTAATGTCAGAGTGAACCACACACAGCAATGTCAGAGTGAACCACACGCAGTAATCTCAGAGTGAACCACACACTGCAATATCAGAATAAACCACACACAGTAATATCAGAATAAATCACACACAGTAATGTCAGAGTGAACCACACACAGTAATGTCAGAGTGAACCACACGCAGTAATCTCAGAGTGAACCACACACAGCAATATCAGAATAAACCACACACAGTAATATCAGAATAAATCACACACAGTAATGTCAGAGTGAACCACACACAGTAAAGTCAGAGTGAACCACAAGCAGTCATATCAGATTGACCACGCAGTAACGTCAGAGTGAAACACACATAGTAATATTAGAGTGAAGCACATGCAGTAATATTAGACTGAACCACACACAGTAATGTCAGAGTGTACCACACGCAATATTGTCAGAGTGAACCACACGCAGTAATTTTCGAGTGAACCACACACAGTAATGTCAGAGTGAACCACAAGCAGTAATACCAGAGTGAACCACACACAATAATACCAGAGTGAACCACACACAATAATGTCAGAGAGAACCACACACAATAATATCAGAGAGAACCACACACAGTAATGTCAGAGTGAACCATACGCAGTAATGTCAGAGTGAACCACACACAGTAATGTCACGGTGAACCACACACAGTAATATCAGAGTGAACCACACACAATAATACCAGAGTGAACCACACACAATAATATCAGAGAGAACCACACGCAGTAATGACAGAGTGAACCCACACTCACTAATGTCAGAGTGAAACACACGCAGTAATGTCAGAGTGAACCTCACACAGTAATGTTAGAGTGAACCACACGCAGTAATGTCAGAGTGAACCACACGCAGTAATATTAGAGTGAACAACACACAGTAATGTCAGACGGAACCACACGCAGTAATGTCAGAGTGAACAACACACAGTAATGTCAGAGTGAACAACACACAGTAATGTCAGAGTGAACCCACACTCACTAATGTCAGAGTGAAACACACGCAGTAATGTCAGAGTGAACCTCACACAGTAATGTCAGAGTGAACTACACGCAGTAATATCAGAGTGAACGAACCACAGTAATGTCACAGTGAACCACACGCAGTAATATCAGAGTGAACAACACGCAGTAATGTCAGAGTGGACCACACACAATAATATCAGAGAGAACCACACACAGTAATGTTAGAGTGAACCACACGCAGTAATGTCAGAATGAACCACACACCGTAATGTCAGAGTGAACCACACGCAGTCACATCAGAGTGAACAGGCAGGAATGACAGAGTGAACCACAAGCAGTAATGTCAGAGTGAACGAACCACAGTAATGTCAGAGTGAACCTCACGCAGTAATGTCAGAGTGAACCACACGCAGTAATGTCAGAGTGAACAACACACAGTAATGTCAGAGTGAAACACACGCAGTAATGTCAGAATGAACGACACGCAGCAATATCAGAATAAACCACACACAGTAATATCAGAATAAATCACACACAGTAATGTCAGAGTGAACAACACACAGTAATGTCAGAGTGAACCACACGCAGTAATCTCAGAGTGAACCACACACAGCAATATCAGAATAAACCACACACAGTAATATCAGAATAAATCACACACAGTAATGTCAGAGTGAACCACACACAGCAATGTCAGAGTGAACCACACGCAGTAATCTCAGAGTGAACCACACACTGCAATATCAGAATAAACCACACACAGTAATATCAGAATAAATCACACACAGTAATGTCAGAGTGAACCACACACAGTAATGTCAGAGTGAACCACACGCAGTAATCTCAGAGTGAACCACACACAGCAATATCAGAATAAACCACACACAGTAATATCAGAATAAATCACACACAGTAATGTCAGAGTGAACCACACACAGTAAAGTCAGAGTGAACCACAAGCAGTCATATCAGATTGACCACGCAGTAACGTCAGAGTGAAACACACATAGTAATATTAGAGTGAAGCACATGCAGTAATATTAGACTGAACCACACACAGTAATGTCAGAGTGTACCACACGCAATATTGTCAGAGTGAACCACACGCAGTAATTTTCGAGTGAACCACACACAGTAATGTCAGAGTGAACCACAAGCAGTAATACCAGAGTGAACCACACACAATAATACCAGAGTGAACCACACACAATAATGTCAGAGAGAACCACACACAATAATATCAGAGAGAACCACACACAGTAATGTCAGAGTGAACCATACGCAGTAATGTCAGAGTGAACCACACACAGTAATGTCACGGTGAACCACACACAGTAATATCAGAGTGAACCACACACAATAATACCAGAGTGAACCACACACAATAATATCAGAGAGAACCACACGCAGTAATGACAGAGTGAACCACACGCAGTAATGTCAGAGTGAACCAGACACAGTAACATCAGAGTGAACCACGCACAATAATCCCAGAGTGAACCACACACATTAATATCAGAGTAAACCACACACAGTCATGTCAGAGTGAACCTCACGCAGTAATGCCAGAGTGAACCACACGCAATAATGCCAGAGTGAACCACACGCAGTAATATCAGAGTGAACCACACGCAATAATTTCAGAGTGAACTACACGCAGTAATGTTAAAGTGAAACACGCACAGTTACGACAGAGTGAACCACACACAGTAATGTCAGAGTGAACCCACACTCACTAATGTCAGAGTGAAACACACACAGTAATGTCAGAGTGAACCACACGCAGTAATGTCAGAGTGGACCACACGCAGTAATATCAGAGTGAAACACACACAGTAATGTTAGAGTGAATCACAAGCAGGAATGTCAGAATGAACCACACACCGTAATGTCAGAGTGAACCACACGCAGTCACACCAGAGTGAACAGGCAGGAATGACAGAGTGAACCACAAGCAGTAATGTCAGAGTGAACGAACCACAGTAATGTCAGAGTGAACCTCACGCAGTAATGTCAGACGGAACCACAGGCAGTAATGTCAGAGTGAACCACACGCAGTAATGTCAGAGTGGACCACACACAATAATATCAGAGAGAACCACACGCAGTAATATCAGAGTGAACCTCACACAGTAATGTTAGAGTGAACCACAAGCAGTAATGTCAGAATGAACCACACACCGTAATGTCAGAGTGAACCACACGCAGTCACATCAGAGTGAACACGCAGGAATGACAGAGTGAACCACAAGCAGTAATGTCAGAGTGAAACACACGCAGTAATGTCAGAGGGAACCACACGCAGTAATGTCAGAGTGAACGACACGCAGTAATATCAGAGGGAACTACACGCAGTAATATCAGAGTGAACACGCAGTAACGTCAGAGTGAAACACACATAGTAATATTAGAGTGAACCACACGCTGTAAAGTCAGAGTTAACTACACACAGGAATGTTAGAGTGAAACACACACAGTTGTGTCAGAGTGAACGACACGCAGTAATATCAGAGTGAACATTCAGTAACGTCAGAGTGAACCACACATAGTAATATTAGAGTAAATCACACGCAGTAACATTAGAGTGAACCACACACAGTAATGACACAGTGAACCATACACCGCAATGTCAGAGTGAACTACACGCATTAATGTCAGAGTGGACCACACACAGCAATATCAGAATAAACCACACACAGTAATATCAGAATAAACCACACACAGTAATGTCAGAGTGAACCACACACAGTAATGTCAGAGTGAACCACACGCAGTAATGTCAGAGTGAACCACACACAGTAATATCAGAATAAACCACACGCAGTAAAGTCAGAGTGGACCACACACAATAATATCAGAGAGAACCACACACAGTAATGTCAGAGTGAACCACACGCAGTCACATCAGAGTGAACAGGCAGGAATGACAGAGTGAACCACAAGCAGTAATGTCAGAGTGAACGAACCATAGTAATGTCAGAGTGAACCTCACACAGTAATGTCAGAGTGAACCCACACTCACTAATGTCAGAGTGAACCACACGCAGTAATGTCAGAGTGAACCACACGCAGTAATATTAGAGTGAACAACACACAGTAATGTCAGACGGAACCACACGCAGTAATGTCAGAGTGAACAACACACAGTAATGTCAGAGTGAACAACACACAGTAATGTCAGAGTGAACCCACACTCACTAATGTCAGAGTGAAACACACGCAGTAATGTCAGAGTGAACCACACACAGTAATGTCAGAGTAAACCACACACAGTAATGTCACGGTGAACCACACACAGTAATATCAGAGTGAACCACACACAATAATACCAGAGTGAACCACACACAATAATATCAGAGAGAACCACACGCAGTAATGTCAGAGTGAACCAGACACAGTAACATCAGAGTGAACCACGCACAATAATCCCAGAGTGAACCACACACATTAATATCAGAGTAAACCACACACAGTCATGTCAGAGTGAACCTCACGCAGTAATGCCAGAGTGAACCACACGCAATAATGCTAGAGTGAACCACACGCAGTAATATCAGAGTGAACCACACGCAATAATTTCAGAGTGAACTACACGCAGTAATGTTAAAGTGAAACACGCACAGTTACGACAGAGTGAACCACACACAGTAATGTCAGAGTGAACCCACACTCACTAATGTCAGAGTGAAACACACACAGTAATGTCAGAGTGAACCACACACAGTAATGTCAGAGTGGACCACACGCAGTAATATCAGAGTGAACCTCACACAATAATGTTAGAGTGAACCACAAGCAGGAATGTCAGAATGAACCACACACCGTAATGTCAGAGTGAACCACACGCAGTCACATCAGAGTGAACAGGCAGGAATGACAGAGTGAACCACAAGCAGTAATGTCAGAGTGAACGAACCACTGTAATGTCAGAGTGAACCTCACGCAGTAATGTCAGACGGAACCACAGGCAGTAATGTCAGAGTGAACCACACGCAGTAATGTCAGAGTGGACCACACACAATAATATCAGAGAGAACCACACGCAGTAATATCAGAGTGAACCTCACACAGTAATGTTAGAGTGAACCACAAGCAGTAATGTTAGAGTGAACCACAAGCAGTAATGTCAGAGTGAAACACACGCAGTAATGTCAGAGGGAACCACACGCAGTAATGTCAGAGT
Organism: Hemiscyllium ocellatum; assembly: GCF_020745735.1. NCBI lineage: Eukaryota > Metazoa > Chordata > Chondrichthyes > Orectolobiformes > Hemiscylliidae > Hemiscyllium > Hemiscyllium ocellatum. Next base: position 81,869,128 of record NC_083418.1, read on the forward strand.
GAACGACATGCAGTAATATCAGAGGGAACTACACGCAGTAATATCAGAGTGAACACGCAGTAACGTCAGAGTGAAACACACATAGTAATATTAGAGTGAGCCACACGCTGTAAAGTCAGAGTTAACTACACACAGGAATGTTAGAGTGAAACACACACAGTTGTGTCAGAGTGAACGACACGCAGTAATATCAGAGTGAACATTCAGTAACGTCAGAGTGAACCACACATAGTAATATTAGAGTAAATCACACGCAGTAACATTAGAGTGAACCACACACAGTAATGACACAGTGAACCATACACCGCAATGTCAGAGTGAACTACACGCATTAATGTCAGAGTGGACCACACACAGCAATATCAGAATAAACCACACACAGTAATATCAGAATAAACCACACACAGTAATATCAGAATAAACCACACACAGTAATATCAGAATAAACCACACACAGTAATGTCAGAGTGAACCACACACAGTAATGTCAGAGTGAACCACACACAGTAATGTCAGAGTGAACCACACGCAGTAATGTCAGAGTGAACCACACACAGTAATGTCAGAGTGAACCACACGCAGTAATGTCAGAGTGAACCACACACAGTAATATCAGAATAAACCACACGCAGTAAAGTCAGAGTGGACCACACACAATAATATCAGAGAGAACCACACACAGTAATGTCAGAGTGAACCACACGCAGTCACATCAGAGTGAACAGGCAGGAATGACAGAGTGAACCACAAGCAGTAATGTCAGAGTGAACGAACCACAGTAATGTCAGAGTGAACCTCACGCAGTAATGTCAGACGGAACCACACGCAGTAATGTCAGAGTGAACAACACACACTAATGTCAGAGTGAAACACACGCAGTAATATAAGAGTGAACACGCAGTAACGTCAGAGTGAAACACACATAGTAATAGTAGAGTGAACCACACACAGTAATGTCAGAGTGAACCACACGCAGTAATCTCAGAGTGAACCACACACAGCAATATCAGAATAAACCACACACAGTAATATCAGAATAAACCACACGCAGTAATGTCAGAGTGAACCACACACAGTAATGTCAGAGTGAACCACACGCAGTAATCTCAGAGTGAACCACACACAGTAATATCGGAATAACCCACACACAGTAATGTCAGAGTGAACCACACACAGTAATGTCAGAGTGAACCACAAGCAGTCATATCAGATTGACCACGCAGTAACGTCAGAGTGAAACACACATAGTAATATTAGAGTGAACCACATGCAGTAATATTAGACTGAACCACACACAGTAATGTCAGAGTGAACCACACGCAGTAAAGTCAGAGTGGACCACACACAATAATATCAGAGAGAACCACACACAGTAATGTCAGAGTGAACCACACGCAGTCACATCAGAGTGAACAGGCAGGAATGACAGAGTGAACCACAAGCAGTAATGTCAGAGTGAACGAACCACAGTAATGTCAGAGTGAACCTCACACAGTAATGTCAGAGTGAACAACACACAGTAATGTCAGAGTGAACCCACACTCACTAATGTCAGAGTGAAACACACGCAGTAATGTCAGAGTGAACCTCACACAGTAATGTTAGAGTGAACCACACGCAGTAATGTCAGAGTGAACCACACGCAGTAATATTAGAGTGAACAACACACAGTAATGTCAGACGGAACCACACGCAGTAATGTCAGAGTGAAACACACGCAGTAATGTCAGAGTGAACCTCACACAGTAATGTTAGAGTGAACCACACGCAGTAATGTCAGAGTGAACCACACGCAGTAATATTAGAGTGAACAACACACAGTAATGTCAGAGTGAACTACACGCAGTAATATCAGAGTGAACGAACCACAGTAATGTCACAGTGAACCACACGCAGTAATATCAGAGTGAACAACACGCAGTAATGTCAGAGTGGACCACACACAATAATATCAGAGAGAACCACACACAGTAATGTTAGAGTGAACCACACGCAGTAATGTCAGAATGAACCACACACCGTAATGTCAGAGTGAACCACACGCAGTCACATCAGAGTGAACAGGCAGGAATGTCAGAGTGAACCACACGCAGTAATCTCAGAGTGAATCACACACTGCAATATCAGAATAAAGCACACACAGTAATATCAGAATAAATCACACACAGTAATGTCAGAGTGAACCACACGCAGTAATGTCAGAGTGAACCACACGCAGTAATCTCAGAGTGAACCACACACAGCAATATCAGAATAAACCACACACAGTAATATCAGAATAAATCACACACAGTAATGTCAGAGTGAACCACACACAGTAATGTCAGAGTGAACCACACACAGTAAAGTCAGAGTGAACCACAAGCAGTCATATCAGATTGACCACGCAGTAACGTCAGAGTGAAACACACATAGTAATATTAGAGTGAAGCGCATGCAGTAATATTAGACTGAACCACACACAGTAATGTCAGAGTGTACCACACGCAATATTGTCAGAGTGAACCACACGCAGTAATTTTCGAGTGAACCACACACAGTAATGTCAGAGTGAACCACAAGCAGTAATACCAGAGTGAACCACACACAATAATACCAGAGCGAACCACACACAATAATGTCAGAGAGAACCACACACAATAATATCAGAGTGAACCACACACAGTAATGTCAGAGTAAACCACACACAGTAATGTCACGGTGAACCACACACAGTAATATCAGAGTGAACCACACACAATAATACCAGAGTGAACCACACACAATAATATCAGAGAGAACCACACGCAGTAATGACAGAGTGAACCACACGCAGTAATGTCAGAGTGAACCAGACACAGTAACATCAGAGTGAACCACACACAATAATACCAGAGTGAACCACACGCAGTAATATCAGAGTGAACCACACGCAATAATTTCAGAGTGAACTACATGCAGTAATGTTAAAGTGAAACACGCACAGTTACGACAGAGTGAACCACACACAGTAATGTCAGAGTGAACCCACACTCACTAATGTCAGAGTGAAACACACGCAGTAATGTCAGAGTGGACCACACGCAGTAATATCAGAGTGAAACACACACAGTAATGTTAGAGTGAACCACAAGCAGGAATGTCAGAATGAACCACACACCGTAATGTCAGAGTGAACCACACGCAGTCACATCAGAGTGAACAGGCAGGAATGACAGAGTGAACCACAAGCAGTAATGTCAGAGTGAACGAACCACAGTAATGTCAGAGTGAACCTCACGCAGTAATGTCAGACGGAACCACAGGCAGAAATATCAGAGTGAACACGCAGTAACGTCAGAGTGAAACACACATAGTAATATTAGAGTGAGCCACACGCTGTAAAGTCAGAGTTAACTACACACAGGAATGTTAGAGTGAAACACACACAGTTGTGTCAGAGTGAACGACACGCAGTAATATCAGAGTGAACATTCAGTAACGTCAGAGTGAACCACACATAGTAATATTAGAGTAAATCACACGCAGTAACATTAGAGTGAACCACACACAGTAATGACACAGTGAACCATACACCGCAATGTCAGAGTGAACTACACGCATTAATGTCAGAGTGGACCACACACAGCAATATCAGAATAAACCACACACAGTAATATCAGAATAAACCACACACAGTAATATCAGAATAAACCACACACAGTAATGTCAGAGTGAACCACACACAGTAATGTCAGAGTGAACCACACACAGTAATGTCAGAGTGAACCACACGCAGTAATGTCAGAGTGAACCACACACAGTAATGTCAGAGTGAACCACACGCAGTAATGTCAGAGTGAACCACACACAGTAATATCAGAATAAACCACACGCAGTAAAGTCAGAGTGGACCACACACAATAATATCAGAGAGAACCACACACAGTAATGTCAGAGTGAACCACACGCAGTCACATCAGAGTGAACAGGCAGGAATGACAGAGTGAACCACAAGCAGTAATGTCAGAGTGAACGAACCACAGTAATGTCAGAGTGAACCTCACGCAGTAATGTCAGACGGAACCACACGCAGTAATGTCAGAGTGAACAACACACACTAATGTCAGAGTGAAACACACGCAGTAATATAAGAGTGAACACGCAGTAACGTCAGAGTGAAACACACATAGTAATAGTAGAGTGAACCACACACAGTAATGTCAGAGTGAACCACACGCAGTAATCTCAGAGTGAACCACACACAGCAATATCAGAATAAACCACACACAGTAATATCAGAATAAACCACACGCAGTAATGTCAGAGTGAACCACACACAGTAATGTCAGAGTGAACCACACGCAGTAATCTCAGAGTGAACCACACACAGTAATATCGGAATAACCCACACACAGTAATGTCAGAGTGAACCACACACAGTAATGTCAGAGTGAACCACAAGCAGTCATATCAGATTGACCACGCAGTAACGTCAGAGTGAAACACACATAGTAATATTAGAGTGAACCACATGCAGTAATATTAGACTGAACCACACACAGTAATGTCAGAGTGAACCACACGCAGTAAAGTCAGAGTGGACCACACACAATAATATCAGAGAGAACCACACACAGTAATGTCAGAGTGAACCACACGCAGTCACATCAGAGTGAACAGGCAGGAATGACAGAGTGAACCACAAGCAGTAATGTCAGAGTGAACGAACCACAGTAATGTCAGAGTGAACCTCACACAGTAATGTCAGAGTGAACAACACACAGTAATGTCAGAGTGAACCCACACTCACTAATGTCAGAGTGAAACACACGCAGTAATGTCAGAGTGAACCTCACACAGTAATGTTAGAGTGAACCACACGCAGTAATGTCAGAGTGAACCACACGCAGTAATATTAGAGTGAACAACACACAGTAATGTCAGACGGAACCACACGCAGTAATGTCAGAGTGAAACACACGCAGTAATGTCAGAGTGAACCTCACACAGTAATGTTAGAGTGAACCACACGCAGTAATGTCAGAGTGAACCACACGCAGTAATATTAGAGTGAACAACACACAGTAATGTCAGAGTGAACTACACGCAGTAATATCAGAGTGAACGAACCACAGTAATGTCACAGTGAACCACACGCAGTAATATCAGAGTGAACAACACGCAGTAATGTCAGAGTGGACCACACACAATAATATCAGAGAGAACCACACACAGTAATGTTAGAGTGAACCACACGCAGTAATGTCAGAATGAACCACACACCGTAATGTCAGAGTGAACCACACGCAGTCACATCAGAGTGAACAGGCAGGAATGTCAGAGTGAACCACACGCAGTAATCTCAGAGTGAATCACACACTGCAATATCAGAATAAAGCACACACAGTAATATCAGAATAAATCACACACAGTAATGTCAGAGTGAACCACACGCAGTAATGTCAGAGTGAACCACACACAGTAAAGTCAGAGTGAACCACAAGCAGTCATATCAGATTGACCACGCAGTAACGTCAGAGTGAAACACACATAGTAATATTAGAGTGAAGCGCATGCAGTAATATTAGACTGAACCACACACAGTAATGTCAGAGTGTACCACACGCAATATTGTCAGAGTGAACCACACGCAGTAATTTTCGAGTGAACCACACACAGTAATGTCAGAGTGAACCACAAGCAGTAATACCAGAGTGAACCACACACAATAATACCAGAGCGAACCACACACAATAATGTCAGAGAGAACCACACACAATAATATCAGAGTGAACCACACACAGTAATGTCAGAGTAAACCACACACAGTAATGTCACGGTGAACCACACACAGTAATATCAGAGTGAACCACACACAATAATACCAGAGTGAACCACACACAATAATATCAGAGAGAACCACACGCAGTAATGACAGAGTGAACCACACGCAGTAATGTCAGAGTGAACCAGACACAGTAACATCAGAGTGAACCACACACAATAATACCAGAGTGAACCACACGCAGTAATATCAGAGTGAACCACACGCAATAATTTCAGAGTGAACTACATGCAGTAATGTTAAAGTGAAACACGCACAGTTACGACAGAGTGAACCACACACAGTAATGTCAGAGTGAACCCACACTCACTAATGTCAGAGTGAAACACACGCAGTAATGTCAGAGTGGACCACACGCAGTAATATCAGAGTGAAACACACACAGTAATGTTAGAGTGAACCACAAGCAGGAATGTCAGAATGAACCACACACCGTAATGTCAGAGTGAACCACACGCAGTCACATCAGAGTGAACAGGCAGGAATGACAGAGTGAACCACAAGCAGTAATGTCAGAGTGAACGAACCACAGTAATGTCAGAGTGAACCTCACGCAGTAATGTCAGACGGAACCACAGGCAGAAATATCAGAGTGAACACGCAGTAACGTCAGAGTGAAACACACATAGTAATATTAGAGTGAACCACACGCTGTAAAGACAGAGTTAACTACACACAGGAATGTTAGAGTGAAACACACACAGTTGTGTCAGAGTGAACGACACGCAGTAATATCAGAGTGAACATTCAGTAACGTCAGAGTGAACCACACATAGTAATATTAGAGTAAATCACACGCAGTAACATTAGAGTGAACCACACACAGTAATGACACAGTGAACCATACACCGCAATGTCAGAGTGAACTACACGCATTAATGTCAGAGTGGACCACACACAGCAATAACAGAATAAACCACACACAGTAATGTCAGAGTGAACCACACACAGTAATGTCAGAATGAACCACACACCGTAATGTCAGAGTGAACCACACGCAGTCACATCAGAGTGAACACGCAGGAATGACAGAGTGAACCTCAAGCAGTAATGACAGAGTGAACGAACCACAGTAATGTCAGAGTGAACCTCACGCAGTAATGTTAGAGTGAACACTCAGTAACATCAGAGTGAACCACACATAGTAATATTAGAGTGAATCACATGCAGTAACATTAGAGTGAACCATACACCGTAATGACACAGTGAACCATACACCGCAATGTCAGAGTGAACTACACGCATTAATGTCAGAGTGGAGCACACACAGCAATATCAGAATAAACCACACACAGTAATATCAGAATAAATCACACACAGTAATGTCAGAGTGACCCACACACAGTAATGTTAGAGTGAATTACACGCAGTAATGTCAGAGTGAAACACATGCAGTAATGTCAGAGTGATCCACACGCAGTCATATCAGAGTGAACACGCAGTAACATCACAGTGAAACACACACAGTAATGTCAGAGTGAACCACACGCAGTAATATCAGAGTGAGCAACACGCAGTCATGTCAGAGGGAAACACACGCAGTAAGAGCAGAGTGAACCACACGGAATAATATCAGAGTGAACCACACACAGCAATGACAGAGTGAACCACACGCAGTAATATCAGAGTGAACCACCCACAGTAATGTCAGAGTGAAGCATACGCAGTCAATTCAGAGTGAACCACACACAGTAATGTCAGAGTGAAATTCACAAAGTAATGTCAGATAGTACCAAACGCAGTAATGTCCGAGTGAATGCACACTCAGCAACGTCTGAGTGAACCAAACACATTAATATCAGAGTGAACCACACACAGTAATGTCAGAGTGAACCACACACAGTAACATCAGAGTGAACCACATGCTGTAAGAGCAGGGTGAACCACACACGATAATATCAGAGTGAACCACAGACAGTAATATCAGAGTGAACCACACACCGTAATGTCAGAGTGAACAACACGCAGTAATATCAGAGTGAACCACAGACAGTAATATTAGAGTGAATCTCACACAGTAATATCAGAGTGAAACACACGCAGTAACATCAGAGTGAACCACATGCAGTAATGTCAGAGTGAAGCACACAAAGTAATGTCAGATAGTACCAAACGCAGTAATGTCCGAGTGAACGCACACTCAGCAATGTCTGAGTGAACCAAACACATTAATATCAGAGTGAACCACACGCAGTAATGTCAGAGTGAAACACGCAGTCATATCATAGTGAACCACATGCTGTAACATCAGAGTGAACTACACTCAGTAATGTCTCAGTGAACAACACGCAGTAATGCCAGAGGGAACCACACACAGTAATATCAGAGTGAACCACACACAGTAATGTCAGATTGAACCACACACAGTAATGTCAGAGTGAACCACACACAGTAATGTCAGAGTGAACCACACACAGTAATGTCAGAATAAACTACACAGAGTCATGTCCGAGTGACCCACATGCAGTAATGCGAGTGAACCACACGCAGTAATGTCAGAGTGAAACACACACAGTTACGTCAGAGTGAACAACACATAGTAATGTCAGAGTGAACCACACGCAGTAACATTAGAGTGAACCATACACCGCAATGTCAGAGTGAACTACACGCAGTAATGTCAGAGTGAACCACACGCAGTAATATCAGAGTGAACACGCAGGAATGACAGAGTGAACCACACGCAGTAATATCAGAGTGAAACACACGCAGTAATGTCAGAGTGGAACCATAGACAGTAATGTCAGAGTGAACCACACACAGTTAGAAAAGAGTGAACCACACGCAGTAATGTCAGAGTGAACCACACACAGTAATATCAGAGTGGACCCACACGCAGTAATATCAGAGTGAACCACACGCAATAATATCAGAGTGAACCCACACTCACTAATGTCAGAGTGAAACACACACAGTAATGTCAGAGTGAACCACAGACAGTAATATCAGAGTGAACCACACGCTGTAAGATCAGAGTGAACCACACACAGTAATGTCAGAGTGAACCACACACAGTAATGTCAGAATGTACCAATCGTAGTAATGTTCGAGTGAACGCACACTCAGCAATATCAGAGTGAACCACACACAGTAATATCAGAGTGAACCACACGCTGTAACATCAGAGTGAACCACAGTCATTAATGTCTCTGTGAACAACACACAGTAACGTCAGAGTGAACCACAAGCAGTAATGTCAGAGTGAACCACACACAGTAATGTCAGAGTGAACCACACGCAGTAATATTAAAGTGAACCACTCACAGAAATATCAGAGTGAACCACGCACAGTAATATCAGAGTGAACCACACACAGTAATGACAGAGTGAACCACACACAGTAATGACAGAGTGAACCACACGCTGTAATATCAGAGTGAACCACACACAGTAATATCAGAGTGGACCCACACGCAGTAATATCAGAGTGAACCACACGCAATAATATCAGAGTGAACCCACACTCACTAATGTCAGAGTGAAACACACACAGTAATGTCAGAGTGAACCACAGACAGTAATATCAGAGTGAACCACACGCTGTAAGATCAGAGTGAACCACACACAGTAATGTCAGAGTGAACCACACACAGTAATGTCAGAATGTACCAATCGTAGTAATGTTCGAGTGAACGCACACTCAGCAATATCAGAGTGAACCACACACAGTAATATCAGAGTGAACCACACGCTGTAACATCAGAGTGAACCACAGTCATTAATGTCTCTGTGAACAACACACAGTAACGTCAGAGTGAACCACAAGCAGTAATGTCAGAGTGAACCACACACAGTAATGTCAGAGTGAACCACACGCAGTAATATTAAAGTGAACCACTCACAGAAATATCAGAGTGAACCACGCACAGTAATATCAGAGTGAACCACACACAGTAATGACAGAGTGAACCACACACAGTAATGACAGAGTGAACCACACGCTGTAATATCAGAGTGAACCACACACAGTAATGACAGAGTGAACCACACGCAGTAATATCAGAGTGAAGACGCAGGAATGACAGAGTGACCCACACGAAGTAATATCAGAGTGAACCACACACAGTTATGTCAGAGTGAAACAAACGCATGAATATCCGAGTGAACCACACACAGTACTGTTAGAGTGAACCACACGCAGTAATGTCACAGTGATACATACACTGCAATGTCAGAGTGAATGAACCACAGTAATGTCAGAGTGAAACACACGCAGTAATGTCAGAGTAAACCACACACAGTAATGTCACGGTGAACTACACAATAATATCAGAGAGAACCAAATGCAGTAATGTCAGAGCGAACCAGACACAGGAATATCTGAGTGAACCACACACAGTAATGTCAGAGTGAACCACACACAGTAATGTCAGAGTGAACCACACACAGTAATGTCAGAGAGAACCACACACAGTAATGTCAGAGTGAACCACACACAGTAATGTCCGAGTGAACCACACGCAGTAATGTCAGAGTGAACTACACGCAGAAATGTCAGAGTGAACCACACGCAGTAATGTCAGAGTGAACTACACGCATTAATGTCAGAGTGAACCACACGCAGTAATGTCAGAGTGAACCACACACAGCAATATCAGAATAAACCACACACAGTAATATCAGAGAGAACCACACGCAGTAATGTCAGAGTGAACCACACACAGTAATATCAGAGTGAACCACTCACAGTAATGTCACGGTGAACCACAAGCAGTAATGTCAGAGTGAACCACACACAGTAATGTCACAGTGAACCACATGCAGTAATGTCAGAGTGAAACACACACAGTAATGTCAGAGTGAACCACTCACAGTAATGTCACGGTGAACCACAAGCAGTAATGTCAGAGTGAACCACACACAGTAATGTCACAGTGAAACACATGCAGAAATGTCAGAATAAACCACACACAGTAATATCAGAGTGAACTACACACAATAATATCAGAGAGAACCACACGCAGTAATGTCAGAGTGAACTAGAAACAGGAATATCAGAGTGAACCACACACAGTAATGTCAGAGAGAACCACAAGCAGTAATATTAGAGTGAACCACACGCAGTAATGTCAGAGTGAAACAAATGCATTAATATCCGAGTGAAGCACACACAGTAACATTAGAGTGAACGAGACCATGTAATGTTAGAGTGAATCACACACAGTAATGTCACAGTGATACATACACTGCAATGTCAGTGTGAATGAACCACAGTAATGTCAGAGTGAACCGCACGCAGTAATGTCAGAGTGAACCACACGCAGTAATGTCAGAGTGAACCACACGCAGTAATGTGAGAGTGAACAACACACAGTAATGTCAGAGTGAACCCACACTCACTAATGTCAGAGCAAACCACACGCAGTAATGTCACAGTGAACCACACACAGTAATATCAGAGTGAACCACATGCAGTAATGTCAGAGTGAACCACGCGCAGTAATATCAGAGTGAACATGCAGGAATGACAGAGTGAATCACACGCAGTAATATCAGAGTGAACCACACACAGTAATGTCAGAGTGAACCACATGCAGTAATGTCAGAGTGAAACACACGCAGTAAGAGCAGAGTGAACCACACGGAATAATATCAGAGTGAACCACACACAGTAATGACAGAGTGAATCACACGCAGTAATATCAGAGCGAACACGCAGGATTGACAGAGTGAACCACACGCAGTAATATCAGAGTGAACCACACACAGTAATGTCAGAGTGAACCACATGCAGTAATGTCAGAGTGAAACACACACAGTAATGTCAGATAGTACCAAACGCAGTAATTTCCGAGTGAATGCACACTCAGCAATGTCTGAGTGAACCAAACACATTAACATCAGAGTGAACCACACGCACTAATATCAGATGAACCACACACAGCAATGTCAGAGTGAAGTACACGCATTAATGTCAGAGTGAACAAACCACAGTAATGTCAGAGTGAACCACACGCAGTCATATCAGAGTGGACCACACACAGTAATGTCAGAGTGAACCACATGCAGTAATGTCAGAGTGAACCACACGCAGTCATATCAGAGCGGACCACACACAGCAATATCAGAATAAACCACACACAGTAATATCAGAATAAACCACACACAGGAATGTTAGAGTGAATTACACGCAGTAATGTCAGAGTGAACCACACTCACTAATGTCAGAGTGAAACACACGCAGTAATGTCAGAGTGAACCACACGCAGTAATATCAGAGTGAACCACACACGATAATATCAGAGTGAACCACACGCAGTAATATCAGAGTGAACACGCAGGAATGACAGAGTGAATCACACGCAGTAGTATCAGAGTGAACAACACGCAGTAATGTCAGAGTGAACAACACGCAATAATATCAGAGTGAACCACACACCATAATATCAGAATGAACCACATGCAGTAATATCAGAGTGAACCACACACAATAATGACAGAGTGAACCACACACAGTAATGACAGAATGAACCACAGACAGTAATATCAGAGTGAACCACATGCTGTAAGAGCAGGGTGAACCACACAGAGTAATATCAGAGTGAACCACAGACAGTAATATTAGAGTGAATCTCACACAATAATATCAGAGTGAAGCACACGCAGTAACATCAGAGTGAACCACACGCAGTAATGTCAGAGTGAAGCACACGCAGTCAATTCAGAGTGAACCACACACAGTAATGTCAGAGTGAACCACACAAAGTAATGTCAGATAGTACCAAACGCAGTAATTTCCGAGTGAATGCACATTCAGCAACGTCTGAGTGAACCAAACACATTAATATCAGAGTGAACCACAGACAGTAATATTAGAGTGAATCTCACACAGTAATATCAGAGTGAAACACACGCAGTAACATCAGAGTGAACCACGTGCAGTAATGTCAGAGTGAAGCACACAAAGTAATGTCAGATAGTACCAAACGCAGTAATGTCCGAGTGAACGCACACTCAGCAATGTCTGAGTGAACCAAACACATTAATATCAGAGTGAACCACACGCAGTAATGTCAGAGTGAAACACGCAGTCATATCATAGTGAACCACATGCTGTAACATCAGAGTGAACTACACTCAGTAATGTCTCAGTGCACAACACGCAGTAATGTCAGAGTGAAACACACACAGTATTGTCAGAGTGAACCCACACTCACTAATGTCAGAGTGAACCACACACAGTAATGTCAGAGTGAACCACACACAGTAATGTCAGAATGTACCAATTGTAGTAATGTTCGAGTGAACGCACACTCAGCAATATCAGAGTGAACCACAGTCATTAATGTCTCTGTGAACAACACACAGTAACGTCAGAGTGAACCACAAGCAGTAATGTCAGAGTGAACCACAAGCAGTAATGTCAGAGTGAACCACACACAGTAATGTCAGAGTGAACCACACGCAGTAATATTAAAGTGAACCACTCACAGGAATATCAGAGTGAACCACGCACAGTAATATCAGAGTGAACCACACGCAGTAATGACAGAGTGAACCACACGCAGTAATATCAGAGTGAACCACACACAGTAATGACAGAGTGAACCACACGCAGAAATATCAGAGTGAAGACGCAAGAATGACAGAGTGACCCACACGAAGTAATATCAGAGTGAACCACACACAGTTATGTCAGAGTGAAACAAACGCATGAATATCCGAGTGAACCACACACAGTACTGTTAGAGTGAACCACACGCAGTAACATTAGAGTGAACCATACAATGTAATGTTAGAGTGAATCACACACAGTAATGTCACAGTGATACATACACTGCAATGTCAGAGTGAATGAACCACAGTAATGTCAGAGTGAACCACACGCAGTAATGTCAGAGTGAACCACACACAGGAATATCTGAGTGAACCACACACAGTAATGTCAGAGTGAACCACACGCAGTAATGTCAGAGTGAACTACACGCATTAATGTCAGAGTGAACCTCACGCAGTAATGTCAGAGTGAACCACACACAGAAATGTCAGAGTGAACCACACACAGCAATATCAGAATAAACCACACACAGTAATATCAGAGAGAACCACACGCAGTAATGTCAGAGTGAACCACACGCAGCAATGTCAGAGTGAACCACACACAGTAATGTCAGAGTGAACCACATGCAGAAATGTCAGAATAAACCACACACAGTAATATCAGAGTGAACCACACACAATAATATCAGAGAGAACCACACGCAGTAATGTCAGAGTGAACTAGAAACAGGAATATCAGAGTGAACCACACACAGTAATGTCAGAGAGAACCACAAGCAGTAATATTAGAGTGAACCACACGCAGTAATGTCAGAGTGAAACAAATGCATTAATATCCGAGTGAAGCACACACACTAATGTCAGAGTAAACCACACGCAATAATATTAGAGTGAACCATAAGCAGTAATGTCAGAGTGAACAACACACAGTACTGTCAGAGCGAACCACACGCAGTAACATTAGAGTGAACGAGACAATGTAATGTTAGAGTGAATCACACACAGTAATGTCACAGTGATACATACACTGCAATGTCAGTGTGAATGAACCACAGTAATGTCAGAGTGAACCGCACGCTGTAATGTCAGAGTGAAACACACGCAGTAATGTCAGAGTGAACCACACGCAGTAATGTGAGAGCGAACAACACACAGTAATGTCAGAGTGAACCACACGCAGTAATATAAGAGTGAACCACACACAGTAATGTCAGAGTGAACCCACACTCACTAATGTCAGAGCGAACCACACGCAGTAATGTCAGAGTGAACCACACACAGTAATGTCAGAGTGAACCACACACAGTAATATCAGAATAAACCACACACAGTAATATCAGAGAGAACCACACGCAGTAACATCAGAGTGAACCACATGCTGTAAGAGCAGGGTGAACCACACACGATAATATCAGAGTGAACCACACGCAGTAATATCAGAGTGAACACGCAGGAATGACAGAGTGAATCACACGCAGTAATATCAGAGTGAACAACACGCAGTAATGTCAGAGTGAACAACACGCAATAATATCAGAGTGAACCACACACCATAATATCAGAGTGAACCACACACCATAATATCAGAATGAACCACACGCAGTAATATCAGAGTGTACCACACACAATAATGACAGAGTGAACCACACACAGTAATGACAGAATGAACCACAGACAGTAATATCAGAGTGAACCACATGCTGTAAGAGCAGGGTGAACCACACAGAGTAATATCAGAGTGAACCACAGACAGTAATATTAGAGTGAATCTCACACAATAATATCAGAGTGAAGCACACGCAGTAACATCAGAGTGAACCACACGCAGTAATGTCAGAGTGAAGCACACGCAGTCAATTCAGAGTGAACCACACACAGTAATGTCAGAGTGAACCACACAAAGTAATGTCAGATAGTACCAAACGCAGTAATGTCCGAGTGAATGCACACTCAGCAATGTCTGAGTGAACCAAACACATTAATATCAGAGTGAAACACACACAGTAATATCAGAGGGAACCACACGCAGTAATGTCAGAGTGAAACACACACAGCAATATCAGAATAAACCACACACAGTAATGTTAGAGTGAATTACACGCAGTAATGTCAGAGTGAACCACACTCACTAATGTCAGAGTGAAACACACGCAGTAATGTCAGAGTGAACCACACGCAGTAATATCAGAGTGAACACACAGGAATGACAGTGAACCACACGCAGTAATACCAGAGTGAAACACACGCAGTAATTTCAGAGTGAACCACACACAGTAATGTCAGAGTGAACCACGCGCAGTAACATCAGAGTGAACCCACGCAGTAATTTCAGAGTGAACCACACGCAGTAATGTCAGAGTGAACCACACGCAGTAATATCAGAGTGAACACGCAGGAATGACAGAGTGAATCACACGCAGTAATATCAGAGTGAACAACACGCAGTAATGTCAGAGTGAACCACACGCAATAATATCAGAATGAACCACACGCAGTAATATCAGAGTGAACCACACACAATAATGACAGAGTGAACCACACACAGTAATGACAGAATGAACCACAGACAGTAATATCAGAGTGAACCACATGCTGTAAGAGCAGGGTGAACCACACAGAGTAATATCAGAGTGAACCACAGACAGTAATATTAGAGTGAATCTCACACAATAATATCAGAGTGAAGCACACGCAGTAACATCAGAGTGAACCACACGCAGTAATGTCAGAGTGAACCACACGCAGTCAATTCAGAGTGAACCACATGCAGTAATGTCAGAGTGAAACACACACAGTAATGTCAGATAGTACCAAACGCAGTAATGTCCGAGAGAATGCACACTCAGCAATGTCTGAGTGAACCAAACACATTAATATCAGAGTGAACCAAACACATTAATATCAGAGTGAACCACACGCAGCAATGTCAGAGTGAAACACACGCAGTAATATCAGAGGGAACCACATGCTGTAACATCAGAGTGAACTACACTCAGTAATGTCTCTGTGAACAACACGCAGTAATGTCAGAATGAACCCACACACACTAATGTCAGAGTGAAACACACGCAGTAATGTCAGAGTGAACCACACGCATTAATGTCAGAGTGAACGAATCACAGTAATGTCAGGGTGAAACACACGCAGTAATGTCAGAGTGAACACGCAGGAATGACAGAGTGAACACGCAGGAATGACAGAGTGAATCACACGCAGTAATATCAGAGTGAGCAACACGCAGTCATGTCAGAGGGAAACACACGCAGTAAGAGCAGAGTGAACCACACACAGTAATGACAGAGTGAACCACACGCAGTAATATCAGAGTGAAACACGCACAGTAATGTCAGATAGTACCAAACGCAGTAATGTCCGAGTGAATGCACACTCAGCAATGTCTGAGTGAACCAAACACATTAATATCAGAGTGAACCACACGCAGCAATGTCAGAGTGAAACACACGCAGTAATATCAGAGGGAACCACATTGTGTAACATCAGAGTGAACTACACTCAGTAATGTCTCTGTGAACAACACGCAGTAATGTCAGAATGAACCCACACACACTAATGTCAGAGTGAAACACACGCAGTAATGTCAGAGTGAACCACACGCAGTAATGTCAGAGTGAACTACACGCATTAATGTCAGAGTGAACGAATCACAGTAATGTCAGGGTGAAACACACGCAGTAATGTCAGAGTGAACACGCAGGAATGACAGAGTGAACACGCAGGAATGACAGAGTGAATCACACGCAGTAATATCAGAGTGAGCAACACGCAGTCATGTCAGAGGGAAACACACGCAGTAAGAGCAGAGTGAACCACACACAGTAATGACAGAGTGAACCACACGCAGTAATATCAGAGTGAAACACGCACAGTAATGTCAGATAGTACCAAACGCAGTAATGTCCGAGTGAATGCACACTCAGCAATGTCTGAGTGAACCAAACACATTAATATCAGAGTGAACCACACGCAGTAATATCAGAGTGAACCACACTCAGTAATGTCAGAGTGAACCACACACAGTAATGTCAGAGTGAACCTCACGCAGTAATGTCAGAGTGAAACACACGCAGTCATATCAGAGTGAACCACACGCAGTAATATCAGAGGGAACCACATGCTGTAACATCAGAGTGAACTACACTCAGTAATGTCTCTGTGAACAACACGCAGTAATGTCAGAGTGAACCCACACACACTAATGTCAGAGTGAAACACACACAGCAATGTCAGAGTGAACTACACGCATTAACGTCAGAGTGAACGAACCACAGTAATGTCAGAGTGAACCACACGCAGTAATGTCAGAGTGAACCTCACGCAGTAATGTCAGAGTGAACCACACGCAGAAATGTCAGAGTGAACCACACGCAGCAATATCAGAATAAACCACACACAGTAATATCAGAGTGAAACACACGCAGTAATATCAGAGGGAACCACATGCTGTAACATCAGAGTGAACTACACTCAGTAATGTCTCTGTGAACAACACGCAGTAATGTCAGAATGAACCCACACACACTAATGTCAGAGTGAAACACACGCAGTAATGTCAGAGTGAACCACACGCATTAATGTCAGAGTGAACGAATCACAGTAATGTCAGGGTGAAACACACGCAGTAATGTCAGAGTGAACACGCAGGAATGACAGAGTGAACACGCAGGAATGACAGAGTGAATCACACGCAGTAATATCAGAGTGAGCAACACGCAGTCATGTCAGAGGGAAACACACGCAGTAAGAGCAGAGTGAACCACACACAGTAATGACAGAGTGAACCACACGCAGTAATATCAGAGTGAAACACGCACAGTAATGTCAGATAGTACCAAACGCAGTAATGTCCGAGTGAATGCACACTCAGCAATGTCTGAGTGAACCAAACACATTAATATCAGAGTGAACCACACGCAGCAATGTCAGAGTGAAACACACGCAGTAATATCAGAGGGAACCACATTGTGTAACATCAGAGTGAACTACACTCAGTAATGTCTCTGTGAACAACACGCAGTAATGTCAGAATGAACCCACACACACTAATGTCAGAGTGAAACACACGCAGTAATGTCAGAGTGAACCACACGCAGTAATGTCAGAGTGAACTACACGCATTAATGTCAGAGTGAACGAATCACAGTAATGTCAGGGTGAAACACACGCAGTAATGTCAGAGTGAACACGCAGGAATGACAGAGTGAACACGCAGGAATGACAGAGTGAATCACACGCAGTAATATCAGAGTGAGCAACACGCAGTCATGTCAGAGGGAAACACACGCAGTAAGAGCAGAGTGAACCACACACAGTAATGACAGAGTGAACCACACGCAGTAATATCAGAGTGAAACACGCACAGTAATGTCAGATAGTACCAAACGCAGTAATGTCCGAGTGAATGCACACTCAGCAATGTCTGAGTGAACCAAACACATTAATATCAGAGTGAACCACACGCAGTAATATCAGAGTGAACCACACTCAGTAATGTCAGAGTGAACCACACACAGTAATGTCAGAGTGAACCTCACGCAGTAATGTCAGAGTGAAACACACGCAGTCATATCAGAGTGAACCACACGCAGTAATATCAGAGGGAACCACATGCTGTAACATCAGAGTGAACTACACTCAGTAATGTCTCTGTGAACAACACGCAGTAATGTCAGAGTGAACCCACACACACTAATGTCAGAGTGAAACACACACAGCAATGTCAGAGTGAACTACACGCATTAACGTCAGAGTGAACGAACCACAGTAATGTCAGAGTGAACCACACGCAGTAATGTCAGAGTGAACCTCACGCAGTAATGTCAGAGTGAACCACACGCAGAAATGTCAGAGTGAACCACACGCAGCAATATCAGAATAAACCACACACAGTAATATCAGAGTGAACCACACGCAGTAATGTCAGAGTGAACCACACACAGTAATGTCAGAGTGAACCACACACAGTAATGTCACGGTGAACCACACACAATAATACCAGAGTGAACCACACACAATAATATCAGAGAGAACCACACGCAGTAATGTCAGAGTGAACCACACACAGTAATATCAGAGTGAACCACACACAATAATATCAGAGAGAACCACAGGCAGTAATATCAGAGTGAACCCACACTCACTAGTGTCAGAGTGAAACACGGGCAGTAATGTCAGAGTGAACCACACGCAGTCACATCAGAGTGAACACGCAGTAACGTCAGAGTGAAGCACACATAGTAATATTAGAGTGAACCACACGCAGTAATATTAGAGTGAACCACACACAGCAATATCAGAATAAACCACACACAGTAATGTTAGAGTGAACCACACGCAGTAATGTCAGAGTGAACCACACGCAGTAATGACAGAGTGAACCACACAGAGTAATATCAGAGTGAACCACAAGCTGTAACATCAGAGTGAACCACACGCTGTAATATCAGAGTGAACCACACATAGTAATGACAGAGTGAACCACACAGAGTAATATCAGAGTGAACCACATGCAGTAATATCAGAGTGAACCACAGACAGTAATATTATAGTGAATCTCATACAGTAATTTCAGAGTGAACCACATGCAGTAATGTCAGAGTGAACCAAACGTTGTAACATCAGAGTGAACCACACACAGCAACATGAGAGTGATCCACACACAGTAATGTCAGAGTGAACCACATGCACTAATGTCAGAGTGAACCACACAAAGTAATGTCAGATAGTACCAAACGCAGTAATGTCCGAGTGAACGCACACTCAGCAATGTCTGAGTGAAACATACACATTAATATCAGAGTGAACCACACGCAGTAATATCAGATGGACCACACACAGTAATGTCAGAGTGAAACACACGCAGTAATATCAGATGGACCACACACAGTAATGTCAGAGTGAAACACACGCAGTAATATCAGAGTGAAACACACGCAGTAATATCAGAGGGAACCACATGCTGTAACATCAGAGTGAACTACACTCATTATGTCTCTGTGAACAACACGCAGTAATGTCAGACTGAACCACAATTAGTAATCTCAGAGTGAACCACACGCAGTAATGTCAGAGTGAACCACACGCAGTAATATCAGATGAACCACACACAGTAATATCAGAGTGAACCACACACAGTAATGTCAGAGAGAACCCACACTCACTCATGTCAGAGTGAACCACACACAGTAATGTCAGAGAGAACCCACACTTACTAATGTCAGAGTGAAACACACACAGTAATGTCAGAAGGAACCAATACTCACTAATGTCAGAGTGAAACACACACAGTAATGTCAGAGCGAACCACACACAGTAATGTCAGAGTGAACCCACACTCACTAATGTCAGAGTGATCCACACACAGTAATGTCAGAGTGAACCACATGCAGTAATGTCAGAGTGAACCACACACAGTAATGTCAGAGTGAACCACACGCTGTAACATCAGAATGAACCCACACTCACTAATGTCAGAGTGAAACACACACAGTAATATCAGAGAGAACCACACAAAGTAATATCAGAGTGAACCATAGACAGTAATATTAAAGTGAATCTCACACAGTAATTTCAGAGTGAACCACACACAGTTACAAAAGAGTGAACCACACGCAGTAATATCAGAGTGGACACGCAGGAATGACAGAGTGAATCACACGCAGTAATATCAGAGTGAACACGCAGGAATGACAGAGTGAATCACACGCAGTAATATCAGAGTGAACAACACGCAGTAATGTCAGAGTGAACCACACGCATAATATCAGAGTGAACAACACGCAGCAATGTCAGAGTGAATCATACGCAATAATATCAGAGTGAATCATAGACCGTAATATCAGAGTGAGCCACACACAGTAATGACCAAGTGAACCACACGCAGTAATATCAGAGTGAACCACACGCAGTAATATTAGAGTGAACACGCAGGAATGACAGTGAACCACGCGCAGTAATACCAGAGTGAAACACATGCAGTAATTTCAGAGAGAACCACACACAGTAATATCAGAGTGAACCACACGCTGTAACATCAGAGTGAACCACACACAGTAATGTCAGAGTGAACCACACACAGTAATATCAGAGTGAACCACACGCTGTAACATCAGAGTGAACCACACACAGTAATGTCAGAGTGAACCACACACAGTAATATCAGAGTGAACCACACACAGTAATGTCAGAGTGAATCACACGCAGTAATATCAGAGTGCACACGCAGTAATATCAGAGTGAACACGCAGGAATGACAGATTGAACCACACGCAGTAATATCAGAGTGAACAACATGCAGTAATATCAGAGTGAACCACACTCAATAATATCAGAGTGAACCACACTCAATAATATCAGAGTGAACCACACACTGTAATATCAGAATGAACCACACACAGTAATATCAGAATAAACCACACACAGTAATGTTAGAGTGAACCACACGCAGTAATGTCCAAGTGAACCACACACAGTCATATCAGAGTGAACACACAGTAACGTCAGAGAGAAACACACATAGTAATATTAGAGTGAACCACACACAGTAATGTCAGAGTGAACCACATACACAGTAATGTCAGAGTGAAACACACGCAGTAATGTCAGAGTAAACCACACACAGTAATGTCACGGTGAACCACCCACAGTAATATCAGAGTGAACAACACACAATAATATCAGAGGGAACTACACGCAGTAATGTCAGAGCGAACTAGACACAGGAATAACTGAGCGAACCACACACAGTAATGTCAGAGTGAACCACACACAATAATACCAGAGTGAACCACACACAATAATATCAGAGAGAACCACACACAGTAATGTCAGAGTGAACCACACACAGTAATGTCACGGTGAACCACACACAGTAATGTCAGAGTGAACCTCACGCAGTAATGTCAGAGTGAACCACACACAGTAATGTCAGGGTGAGCCACACACAGTAATGTCAGAGTGAACCACATACACAGTAATGTCAGAGTGAACCCTACGCAGTCACATCAGAGTGAACACGCAGTAACGTCAGAGTGAAGCACACATAGTAATATTAGAGTGAACCACACACAGTAATATTAGAGTGAACCACACACAGTAATGTCAGAGTGAACCACACGCAGTATGTCAGAGTGAACCACACGCAGTAATGTCAGAGTGAACCACACGCAGTAATGTCAGAGTGAACCACACACAGTCATATCAGAGTGAACACGCAGTAATGTCATAGTGAAACACACATAGTAATATTAGAGTGAACCACACATAGTAAAGTCAGAGTGAACTACACGCATTAATGTCAGAGTGGACCACACACAGCAATATCAGAATAAACCACACACAGTAATATCAGAATAAACCACACACAGTAATGTTAGAGTGAACCACACGCAGTAATGTCAGAGTGAACCACACGCAGTAATGTCAGAGTGAACCACACAGAGTAATATCAGAGTGAACCACAAGCTGTAACATCAGAGTGAACCACACACAGTAATGACAGAGTGAACCACACAGAGTAATATCAGAGTGAACCACATGCAGTAATATCAGAGTGAACCACAGACAGTAATATTATAGTGAATCTCATACAGTAATTTCAGAGTGAACCACATGCAGTAATGTCAGAGTGAACCAAACGTTGTAACATCAGAGTGAACCACACACAGCAACATGAGAGTGATCCACACACAGTAATGTCAGAGTGAACCACATGCACTAATGTCAGAGTGAACCACACAAAGTAATGTCAGATAGTACCAAACGCAGTAATGTCCGAGTGAACGCACACTCAGCAATGTCTGAGTGAAACATACACATTAATATCAGAGTGAACCACACGCAGTAATATCAGATGGACCACACACAGTAATGTCAGAGTGAAACACACGCAGTAATATCAGATGGACCACACACAGTAATGTCAGAGTGAAACACACGCAGTAATATCAGAGTGAAACACACGCAGTAATATCAGAGGGAACCACATGCTGTAACATCAGAGTGAACTACACTCATTATGTCTCTGTGAACAACACGCAGTAATGTCAGACTGAACCACAATTAGTAATCTCAGAGTGAACCACACGCAGTAATATCAGATGAACCACACGCAGTAATATCAGAGTGAACCACACACAGTAATGTCAGAGAGAACCCACATTCACTCATGTCAGAGTGAACCACATGCAGTAATGTCAGAGTGAACCACACACAGTAATGTCAGAGAGAACCCACACTTACTAATGTCAGAGTGAAACACACACAGTAATGTCAGAAGGAACCAATACTCACTAATGTCAGAGTGAAACACACACAGTAATGTCAGAGTGAACCACACACAGTAATGTCAGAGTGAACCCACACTCACTAATGTCAGAGTGATCCACACACAGTAATGTCAGAAGGAACCAATACTCACTAATGTTAGATTGAAACACACAGTAATGTCAGAGTGAACCACATGCAGTAATGTCAGAGTGAACCACACACAGTAATGTCAGAGTGAACCACACACAGTAATGTCAGAGTGAACCCACACTCACTAATGTCAGAGTGAAACACACACAGTAATATCAGAGAGAACCACACAAAGTAATATCAGAGTGAACCACACACAGTAATGACAGAGTGAACCACACAGAGTAATATCAGAGTGAACCACAGACAGTAATATTAAAGTGAATCTCACACAGTAATTTCAGAGTGAACCACACACAGTTACAAAAGAGTGAACCACACGCAGTAATATCAGAGTGGACACGCAGGAATGACAGAGTGAATCACACGCAGTAATATCAGAGTGAACAACACGCAGTAATGTCAGAGTGAACCACACGCATAATATCAGAGTGAACAACACGCAGCAATGTCAGAGTGAATCATACGCAATAATATCAGAGTGAACCATAGACCGTAATATCAGAGTGAGCCACACACAGTAATGACCAAGTGAACCACACGCAGTAATATCAGAGTGAACCACACGCAGTAATATCAGAGTGAACATGCAGGAATGACAGAGTGACTCACACGCAGTAATATCAGAGTGCACACGCAGTAATATCAGAGTGAACACGCAGGAATGACAGATTGAACCACACGCAGTAATATCAGAGTGGACCACACACAGTAATGACCGAGTGAACCACACACAGTCATATCAGAGTGAACACACAGTAACGTCAGAGAGAAACACACATAGTAATATTAGAGTGAACCACACACAGTAATGTCAGAGTGAACCACATACACAGTAATGTCAGAGTGAACCACACGCAGTCACATCAGAGTGAACACGCAGTAACGTCAGAGTGAAGCACACATAGTAATATTAGAGTGAACCACACGCAGTAATATTAGAGTGAACCACACACAGTAATGTCAGAGTGAACCACACGCAGTAATATCAGAATAAACCACACACAGTAATGTTAGAGTGAACCACACGCAGTCATATCAGAGTGAACACGCAGTAATGTCATAGTGAAACACACATAGTAAAGTCAGAGTGAACTACACGCATTAATGTCAGAGGGGACCACACACAGCAATATCAGAATAAACCACACACAGTAATATCAGAATAAACCACACACAGTAATGTTAGAGTGAACCACACGCAGTAATGTCAGAGTGAACCACACGCAGTAATGACAGAGTGAACCACACAGAGTAATATCAGAGTGAACCACAAGCTGTAACATCAGAGTGAACCACACGCAGTAATATCAGAGTGAACCACACACAGTAATGACAGAGTGAACCACACAGAGTAATGACAGAGTGAACCACATGCAGTAATATCAGAGTGAACCACAGACAGTAATATTATAGTGAATCTCATACAGTAATTTCAGAGTGAACCACATGCAGTAATGTCAGAGTGAACCAAACGTTGTAACATCAGAGTGAACCACACACAGCAACATGAGAGTGATCCACACACAGTAATGTCAGAGTGAACCACATGCACTAATGTCAGAGTGAACCATACAAAGTAATGTCAGATAGTACCAAACGCAGTAATGTCCGAGTGAACGCACACTCAGCAATGTCTGAGTGAAACATACACATTAATATCAGAGTGAACCACATGCAGTAATATCAGATGGACCACACACAGTAATGTCAGAGTGAAACACACGCAGTAATATCAGAGTGAACTACACTCATTATGTCTCTGTGAACAACACGCAGTAATGTCAGACTGAACCACAATTAGTAATCTCAGAGTGAACCACACGCAGTAATATCAGATGAACCACACACAGTAATATCAGAGTGAACCACACACAGTAATGTCAGAGAGAACCCACATTCACTCATGTCAGAGTGAACCACATGCAGTAATGTCAGAGTGAACCACACACAGTAATGTCAGAGAGAACCCACACTTACTAATGTCAGAGTGAAACACACTCAGTAATGTCAGAAGGAACCAATACTCACTAATGTCAGAGTGAAACACACACAGTAATGTCAGAGTGAACCACACACAGTAATGTCAGAGTGAACCCACACTCACTAATGTCAGAGTGATCCACACACAGTAATGTCAGAAGGAACCAATACTCACTAATGTTCGATTGAAACACACAGTAATGTCAGAGTGAACCACATGCAGTAATGTCAGAGTGAACCACACACAGTAATGTCAGAGTGAACCACACACAGTAATGTCAGAGTGAACCCACACTCACTAATGTCAGAGTGAAACACACACAGTAATATCAGAGAGAAACCACACAAAGTAATATCAGAGTGAACCACACACAGTAATGACAGAGTGAACCACACAGAGTAATATCAGAGTGAACCACAGACAGTAATATTAAAGTGAATCTCACACAGTAATTTCAGAGTGAACCACACACAGTTACAAAAGAGTGAACCACACGCAGTAATGTCAGAGTGAACCCACACTCACTAATGTCAGAGCGAACCACACGCAGTAATGTCAGAGTGAACCACACACAGTAATGTCAGAGTGAACCACACACAGTAATATCAGAATAAACCACACACAGTAATATCAGAGAGAACCACACGCAGTAACATCAGAGTGAACCACATGCTGTAAGAGCAGGGTGAACCACACACGATAATATCAGAGTGAACCACACGCAGTAATATCAGAGTGAACACGCAGGAATGACAGAGTGAATCACACGCAGTAATATCAGAGTGAACAACACGCAGTAATGTCAGAGTGAACAACACGCAATAATATCAGAGAGAACCACACACCATAATATCAGAGTGAACCACACACCATAATATGAGAATGAACCACACGCAGTAATATCAGAGTGTACCACACACAATAATGACAGAGTGAACCACACACAGTAATGACAGAATGAACCACAGACAGTAATATCAGAGTGAACCACATGCTGTAAGAGCAGGGTGAACCACACAGAGTAATATCAGAGTGAACCACAGACAGTAATATTAGAGTGAATCTCACACAATAATATCAGAGTGAAGCACACGCAGTAACATCAGAGTGAACCACACGCAGTAATGTCAGAGTGAAGCACACGCAGTCAATTCAGAGTGAACCACACAAAGTAATGTCAGATAGTACCAAACGCAGTAATGTCCGAGTGAATGCACACTCAGCAATGTCAGAGTGAACCAAACACATTAATATCAGAGTGAAACACACACAGTAATATCAGAGGGAACCACACGCAGTAATGTCAGAGTGAAACACACACAGCAATATCAGAATAAACCACACACAGTAATGTTAGAGTGAATTACACGCAGTAATGTCAGAGTGAACCACACTCACTAATGTCAGAGTGAAACACACGCAGTAATGTCAGAGTGAACCACACGCAGTAATATCAGAGTGAACACACAGGAATGACAGTGAACCACACGCAGTAATACCAGAGTGAAACACACGCAGTAATTTCAGAGTGAACCACACACAGTAATGTCAGAGTGAACCACGCGCAGTAACATCAGAGTGAACCCACGCAGTAATTTCAGAGTGAACCACACGCAGTAATGTCAGAGTGAACCACACGCAGTAATATCAGAGTGAACACGCAGGAATGACAGAGTGAATCACACGCAGTAATATCAGAGTGAACAACACGCAGTAATGTCAGAGTGAACCACACGCAATAATATCAGAATGAACCACACGCAGTAATATCAGAGTGAACCACACACAATAATGACAGAGTGAACCACACACAGTAATGACAGAATGAACCACAGACAGTAATATCAGAGTGAACCACATGCTGTAAGAGCAGGGTGAACCACACAGAGTAATATCAGAGTGAACCACAGACAGTAATATTAGAGTGAATCTCACACAATAATATCAGAGTGAAGCACACGCAGTAACATCAGAGTGAACCACACGCAGTAATGTCAGAGTGAACCACACGCAGTCAATTCAGAGTGAACCACATGCAGTAATGTCAGAGTGAAACACACACAGTAATGTCAGATAGTACCAAACGCAGTAATGTCCGAGAGAATGCACACTCAGCAATGTCTGAGTGAACCAAACACATTAATATCAGAGTGAACCAAACACATTAATATCAGAGTGAAACACACGCAGTAATGTCAGAGTGAAACACACGCAGTAATGTCAGAGTGAAACACACGCAGTAATATCAGAGGGAACCACATGCTGTAAGAGCAGAGTGAACCACACAGAGTAATATCAGAGTGAACCACATGCTGTAAGAGCAGGGTGAACCACACAGAGTAATATCAGAGTGAACCACACGCAGTAATATCAGAGTAAACCACACACAGTAATGTCAGATAGTACCAAACGCAGTAATGTCTGAGTGAATGCACACTCAGCAATGTCTGAGTGAACCAAACACATTAATATCAGAGTGAACCACACGCAGCAATGTCAGAGTGAAACACACGCAGTAATATCAGAGGGAACCACATGCTGTAACATCAGAGTGAACTACACTCAGTAATGTCTCTGTGAACAACACGCAGTAATGTCAGAATGAACCCACACACACTAATGTCAGAGTGAAACACACGCAGTAATGTCAGAGTGAACCACACGCAGTAATGTCAGAGTGAACTACACGCATTAATGTCAGAGTGAACGAATCACAGTAATGTCAGGGTGAAACACACGCAGTAATGTCAGAGTGAACACGCAGGAATGACAGAGTGAATCACACGCAGTAATATCAGAGTGAGCAACACGCAGTCATGTCAGAGGGAAACACACGCAGTAAGAGCAGAGTGAACCACACACAGTAATGACAGAGTGAACCACACGTAGTAATATCAGAGTGAAACACGCACAGTAATGTCAGATAGTACCAAACGCAGTAATGTCCGAGTGAATGCACACTCAGCAATGTCTGAGTGAACCAAACACATTAATATCAGAGTGAACCACACGCAGTAATATCAGAGTGAACCACACTCAGTAATGTCAGAGTGAACCACACACAGTAATGTCAGAGTGAACCTCACGCAGTAATGTCAGAGTGAAACACACGCAGTCATATCAGAGTGAACCACACGCAGTAATATCAGAGGGAACCACATGCTGTAACATCAGAGTGAACTACACTCAGTAATGTCTCTGTGAACAACACGCAGTAATGTCAGAGTGAACCCACACACACTAATGTCAGAGTGAAACACACACAGCAATGTCAGAGTGAACTACACGCATTAACGTCAGAGTGAACGAACCACAGTAATGTCAGAGTGAACCACACGCAGTAATGTCAGAGTGAACCTCACGCAGTAATGACAGAGTGAACCACACGCAGAAATGTCAGAGTGAACCACACGCAGCAATATCAGAATAAACCACACACAGTAATATCAGAGTGAACCACACACAGTAATGTCACGGTGAACCACACACAATAATACCAGAGTGAACCACACACAATAATATCAGAGAGAACCACACGCAGTAATGTCAGAGTGAACCACACACAGTAATATCAGAGTGAACCACACACAATAATATCAGAGAGAACCACAGGCAGTAATATCAGAGTGAACCCACACTCACTAGTGTCAGAGTGAAACACGGGCAGTAATGTCAGAGTGAACCACACGCAGTCACATCAGAGTGAACACGCAGTAACGTCAGAGTGAAGCACACATAGTAATATTAGAGTGAACCACACGCAGTAATATTAGAGTGAACCACACGCAGTAATATTAGAGTGAACCACACACAGCAATATCAGAATAAACCACACACAGTAATGTTAGAGTGAACCACACGCAGTAATGTCAGAGTGAACCACACGCAGTAATGACAGAGTGAACCACACAGAGTAATATCAGAGTGAACCACTAGCTGTAACATCAGAGTGAACCACACGCAGTAATATCAGAGTGAACCACACACAGTAATGACAGAGTGAACCACACAGAGTAATATCAGAGTGAACCACATGCAGTAATATCAGAGTGAACCACAGACAGTAATATTATAGTGAATCTCATACAGTAATTTCTGAGTGAACCACATGCAGTAATGTCAGAGTGAACCAAACGTTGTAACATCAGAGTGAACCACACACAGCAACATGAGAGTGATCCACACACAGTAATGTCAGAGTGAACCACATGCACTAATGTCAGAGTGAACCACACAAAGTAATGTCAGATAGTACCAAACGCAGTAATGTCCGAGTGAACGCACACTCAGCAATGTCTGAGTGAAACATACACATTAATATCAGAGTGAACCACACGCAGTAATATCAGATGGACCACACACAGTAATGTCAGAGTGAAACACACGCAGTAATATCAGATGGACCACACACAGTAATGTCAGAGTGAAACACACGCAGTAATATCAGAGTGAAACACACGCAGTAATATCAGAGGGAACCACATGCTGTAACATCAGAGTGAACTACACTCATTATGTCTCTGTGAACAACACGCAGTAATGTCAGACTGAACCACAATTAGTAATCTCAGAGTGAACCACACGCAGTAATGTCAGAGTGAACCACACACAGTAATGTCAGAGAGAACCCACACTCACTCATGTCAGAGTGAACCACACACAGTAATGTCAGAGAGAACCCACACTTACTAATGTCAGAGTGAAACACACACAGTAATGTCAGAAGGAACCAATACTCACTCATGTCAGAGTGAAACACACACAGTAATGTCAGAGCGAACCACACACAGTAATGTCAGAGTGAACCCACACTCACTAATGTCAGAGTGATCCACACACAGTAATGTCAGAGTGAACCACATGCAGTAATGTCAGAGTGAACCACACACAGTAATGTCAGAGTGAACCACACGCTGTAACATCAGAATGAACCCACACTCACTAATGTCAGAGTGAAACACACACAGTAATATCAGAGAGAACCACACAAAGTAATATCAGAGTGAACCATAGACAGTAATATTAAAGTGAATCTCACACAGTAATTTCAGAGTGAACCACACACAGTTACAAAAGAGTGAATCACACGCAGTAATATCAGAGTGGACACGCAGGAATGACAGAGTGAATCACACGCAGTAATATCAGAGTGAACAACACGCAGTAATGTCAGAGTGAACCACACGCATAATATCAGAGTGAACAACACGCAGCAATGTCAGAGTGAATCATACGCAATAATATCAGAGTGAATCATAGACCGTAATATCAGAGTGAGCCACACACAGTAATGACCAAGTGAACCACACGCAGTAATATCAGAGTGAACCACACGCAGTAATATTAGAGTGAACACGCAGGAATGACAGTGAACCACGCGCAGTAATACCAGAGTGAAACACATGCAGTAATTTCAGAGAGAACCACACACAGTAATATCAGAGTGAACCACACGCTGTAACATCAGAGTGAACCACACACAGTAATGTCAGAGTGAACCACACACAGTAATGTCAGAGTGAACCACACACAGTAATATCAGAGTGAACCACACGCTGTAACATCAGAGAGAACCACACACAGTAATGTCAGAGTGAACCACACACAGTAATGTCAGAGTGAACATGCAGGAATGACAGAGTGAATCACACGCAGTAATATCAGAGTGCACACGCAGTAATATCAGAGTGAACACGCAGGAATGACAGATTGAACCACACGCAGTAATATCAGAGTGAACAACATGCAGTAATATCAGAGTGAACCACACTCAATAATATCAGAGTGAACCACACTCAATAATATCAGAGTGAACCACACACTGTAATATCAGAATGAACCACACACAGTAATATCAGAATAAACCACACACAGTAATGTTAGAGTGAACCACACGCAGTAATGTCCAAGTGAACCACACACAGTCATATCAGAGTGAACACACAGTAACGTCAGAGAGAAACACACATAGTAATATTAGAGTGAACCACACACAGTAATGTCAGAGTGAACCACATACACAGTAATGTCAGAGTGAAACACACGCAGTAATGTCAGAGTGAACAACACACAATAATATCAGAGGGAACTACACGCAGTAATGTCAGAGCGAACTAGACACAGGAATAACTGAGCGAACCACACACAGTAATGTCAGAGTGAACCACACACAATAATACCAGAGTGAACCACACACAATAATATCAGAGAGAACCACACACAGTAATGTCAGAGTGAACCACACACAGTAATGTCACGGTGAACCACACACAGTAATGTCAGAGTGAACCTCACGCAGTAATGTCAGAGTGAACCACACACAGTAATGTCAGGGTGAGCCACACGCAGTAATGTCAGAGTGAACCACACACAGTAATGTCAGAGTGAACCCTACGCAGTCACATCAGAGTGAACACGCAGTAACGTCAGAGTGAAGCACACATAGTAATATTAGAGTGAACCACACACAGTAATATTAGAGTGAACCACACACAGTAATATTAGAGTGAACCACACACAGTAATGTCAGAGTGAACCACACGCAGTATGTCAGAGTGAACCACACGCAGTAATGTCAGAGTGAACCACACGCAGTAATGTCAGAGTGAACCACACACAGTCATATCAGAGTGAACACGCAGTAATGTCATAGTGAAACACACATAGTAATATTAGAGTGAACCACACATAGTAAAGTCAGAGTGAACTACACGCATTAATGTCAGAGTGGACCACACACAGCAATATCAGAATAAACCACACACAGTAATATCAGAATAAACCACACACAGTAATGTTAGAGTGAACCACACGCAGTAATGTCAGAGTGAACCACACGCAGTAATGTCAGAGTGAACCACACAGAGTAATATCAGAGTGAACCACAAGCTGTAACATCAGAGTGAACCACACACAGTAATATCAGAGTGAACCACACACAGTAATGACAGAGTGAACCACACAGAGTAATATCAGAGTGAACCACATGCAGTAATATCAGAGTGAACCACAGACAGTAATATTATAGTGAATCTCATACAGTAATTTCAGAGTGAACCACATGCAGTAATGTCAGAGTGAACCAAACGTTGTAACATCAGAGTGAACCACACACAGCAACATGAGAGTGATCCACACACAGTAATGTCAGAGTGAACCACATGCACTAATGTCAGAGTGAACCACACAAAGTAATGTCAGATAGTACCAAACGCAGTAATGTCCGAGTGAACGCACACTCAGCAATGTCTGAGTGAAACATACACATTAATATCAGAGTGAACCACACGCAGTAATATCAGATGGACCACACACAGTAATGTCAGAGTGAAACACACGCAGTAATATCAGATGGACCACACACAGTAATGTCAGAGTGAACCACACGCAGTAATATCAGAGTGAAACACACGCAATAATATCAGAGGGAACCACATGCTGTAACATCAGAGTGAACTACACTCATTATGTCTCTGTGAACAACACGCAGTAATGTCAGACTGAACCACAATTAGTAATCTCAGAGTGAACCACACGCAGTAATATCAGATGAACCACACGCAGTAATATCAGAGTGAACCACACACAGTAATGTCAGAGAGAACCCACATTCACTCATGTCAGAGTGAACCACACACAGTAATGTCAGAGAGAACCCACACTTACTAATGTCAGAGTGAAACACACACAGTAATGTCAGAAGGAACCAATACTCACTAATGTCAGAGTGAAACACACACAGTAATGTCAGAGTGAACCACACACAGTAATGTCAGAGTGAACCCACACTCACTAATGTCAGAGTGATCCACACACAGTAATGTCAGAAGGAACCAATACTCACTAATGTCAGAGTGAAACACACACAGTAATATCAGAGAGAACCACACAAAGTAATATCAGAGTGAACCACACACAGTAATGACAGAGTGAACCACACAGAGTAATATCAGAGTGAACCACAGACAGTAATATTAAAGTGAATCTCACACAGTAATTTCAGAGTGAACCACACACAGTTACAAAAGAGTGAACCACACGCAGTAATATCAGAGTGGACACGCAGGAATGACAGAGTGAATCACACGCAGTAATATCAGAGTGAACAACACGCAGTAATGTCAGAGTGAACCACACGCATAATATCAGAGTGAACAACACGCAGCAATGTCAGAGTGAATCATACGCAATAATATCAGAGTGAACCATAGACCGTAATATCAGAGTGAGCCACACACAGTAATATCAGAGTAAACCACACACAGTAATATCAGAATGAACCCACACTCGCTAATGTCAGAGTGAAACACACACAGTAATATCAGAGTGAACCACACGCAGTAATATCAGAGAGAACATGCAGGAATGACAGAGTGACTCACACGCAGTAATATCAGAGTGCACACGCAGTAATATCAGAGTGAACACGCAGGAATGACAGATTGAACCACACGCAGTAATATCAGAGTGGACCACACACAGTAATGACCGAGTGAACCACACACAGTCATATCAGAGTGAACACACAGTAACGTCAGAGAGAAACACACATAGTAATATTAGAGTGAACCACACACAGTAATGTCAGAGTGAACCACATACACAGTAATGTCAGAGTGAACCACACGCAGTCACATCAGAGTGAACACGCAGTAACGTCAGAGTGAAGCACACATAGTAATATTAGAGTGAACCACACGCAGTAATATTAGAGTGAACCACACACAGTAATGTCAGAGTGAACCACATGCAGTATGTCAGAGTGAACCACACGCAGTAATGTCAGAGTGAACCACACGCAGTAATATCAGAATAAACCACACACAGTAATGTTAGAGTGAACCACACGCAGTCATATCAGAGTGAACACGCAGTAATGTCATAGTGAAACACACATAGTAATATTAGAGTGAACCACACATAGTAAAGTCAGAGTGAACTACACGCATTAATGTCAGAGTGGACCACACACAGCAATATCAGAATAAACCACACACAGTAATATCAGAATAAACCACACACAGTAATGTTAGAGTGAACCACACGCAGTAATGTCAGAGTGAACCACACGCAGTAATGACAGAGTGAACCACACAGAGTAATATCAGAGTGAACCACAAGCTGTAACATCAGAGTGAACCACACGCAGTAATATCAGAGTGAACCACACACAGTAATGACAGAGTGAACCACACAGAGTAATGACAGAGTGAACCACATGCAGTAATATCAGAGTGAACCACAGACAGTAATATTATAGTGAATCTCATACAGTAATTTCAGAGTGAACCACATGCAGTAATGTCAGAGTGAACCAAACGTTGTAACATCAGAGTGAACCACACACAGCAACATGAGAGTGATCCACACACAGTAATGTCAGAGTGAACCACATGCACTAATGTCAGAGTGAACCATACAAAGTAATGTCAGATAGTACCAAACGCAGTAATGTCCGAGTGAACGCACACTCAGCAATGTCTGAGTGAAACATACACATTAATATCAGAGTGAACCACATGCAGTAATATCAGATGGACCACACACAGTAATGTCAGAGTGAAACACACGCAGTAATATCAGAGTGAAACACACGCAGTAATATCAGAGGGAACCACATGCTGTAACATCAGAGTGAACTACACTCATTATGTCTCTGTGAACAACACGCAGTAATGTCAGACTGAACCACAATTAGTAATCTCAGAGTGAACCACACGCAGTAATATCAGATGAACCACACACAGTAATATCAGAGTGAACCACACACAGTAATGTCAGAGAGAACCCACATTCACTCATGTCAGAGTGAACCACATGCAGTAATGTCAGAGTGAACCACACACAGTAATGTCAGAGAGAACCCACACTTACTAATGTCAGAGTGAAACACACTCAGTAATGTCAGAAGGAACCAATACTCACTAATGTCAGAGTGAAACACACACAGTAATGTCAGAGTGAACCACACACAGTAATGTCAGAGTGAACCCACACTCACTAATGTCAGAGTGATCCACACACAGTAATGTCAGAAGGAACCAATACTCACTAATGTTAGATTGAAACACACAGTAATGTCAGAGTGAACCACATGCAGTAATGTCAGAGTGAACCACACACAGTAATGTCAGAGTGAACCACACACAGTAATGTCAGAGTGAACCCACACTCACTAATGTCAGAGTGAAACACACACAGTAATATCAGAGAGAACCACACAAAGTAATATCAGAGTGAACCACACACAGTAATGACAGAGTGAACCACACAGAGTAATATCAGAGTGAACCACAGACAGTAATATTAAAGTGAATCTCACACAGAAATTTCAGAGTGAACCACACACAGTTACAAAAGAGTGAACCACACGCAGTAATATCAGAGTGGACACGCAGGAATGACAGAGTGAATCACACGCAGTAATATCAGAGTGAACAACACGCAGTAATGTCAGAGTGAACCACACGCATAATATCAGAGTGAACCATAGACCGTAATATCAGAGTGAGCCACACACAGTAATGACCAAGTGAACCACACGCAGTAATATCAGAGTGAACCACACGCAGTAATATTAGAGTGAACACGCAGGAATGACAGTGAACCACGCGCAGTAATACCAGAGTGAAACACACGCAGTAATTTCAGAGAGAACCACACACAGTAATATCAGAGTGAACCACACGCTGTAACATCAGAGTGAACCACACACAGTAATGTCAGAGTGTACCACACACAGTAATATCAGAGTGAACCACACACAGTAATGTCAGAGTGAACCACACGCAGTAATATCTGAGTGAACACGGAGGAATGACAGAGTGAACCACACGCAGTAATATCAGAGTGCACACGCAGTAATATCAGAGTGAACACGCAGGAATGACAGATTGAACCACACGCAGTAATATCAGAGTGGACCACACACAGTAATGACCGAGTGAACCACACGCAGTAATATCAGAGTGAACCACACGAAGTAATTTCAGAGTGAACACGCAGGAATGACAGAGTAAATCACACGCAGTAACATCAGAGTGAACACGCAGGAATGACAGAGTGAAACACACGCAGTCATATCAGAGTGAACCACACGCAGTCATATCAGAGTGAACAACATGCAGTAATGTCAGAGTGAAGCACACGCAGTCATATCAGAGTGAACCACACGCAGTCATATCAGATTGAACCACACGCAGTAATATCAGGGTGAACCACACACAGTTACAAAAGAGTGAAACACACACAGTAATGTCAGAGTGAAACACAGGCAGTAATGTCAGAGTGAACCCACACTCACTAATGTCAGAGTGAAACACAGGCAGTAATGTCAGAGTGAACCACACACAGTAATGTCAGAGTGAAACACAGGCAGTAATGTCAGAGTGAACCCACACTCACTAATGTCAGAGTGAAACACAGGCAGTAATGTTAGAGTGAACCACACGCAGTCACATCAGAGTGAACACGCAGTAACGTCAGAGTGAAGCACACATAGTAATATTAGTGTGAACCACACGCAGTAATGTCAGAGTGAACCACACACAGTATGTCAGAGTGAACCACACGCAGTCATATCAGAGTGAACACGCAGTAACGTCATGGTGAAACACACATAGTAATAGCAGAGTGAACCACACGCAGTAATGACCGAGTGAACCACACGCAGTAATATCAGAGTGAACCACACGCAGTAATATCAGAGGGAACCACACACAGTAATATCAGAATGAACCATAGACCGTAATATCAGAGTGAACCACATGCAGTAATATCAGAGTGAAACACAGACAGTAATATTATAGTGAATCTCATGCAGTAATTTCAGAGTGAACCACATGCAGTAATGTCAGAGTGAACCACACGTTGTAACATCAGAGTGAACCACACACAGCAACATGAGAGTGAACCACACACAGTAATGTCAGAGTGAACCACATGCACTAATGTCAGAGTGAACCACACAAAGTAATGTCAGATAGTACCAAACGCAGTAATGTCCGAGTGAATGCACACTCAGCAATGTCTGAGTGAACCAAACACATTAATATCAGATGAACCACACACAGTAATGTCAGAGTGAAACACACGCAGTAATATCAGAGGGAACCACATGCTGTATCATCAGAGTGAACTACACTCAGTAATGTCTCTGCGAACAACACGCAGTAATGTCAGACTGAACCACAATTAGTAATCTCAGAGTGAACCACACGCAGTAATGTCAGAGTGAACCACACACAGTAATGTCAGAGTGAACCACATGCAGTAATGTCAGAGTGAACCACACACAGTAATGTCAGAGTGAACCACATGCAATAAAAACAGAGTGAACCACACACAGTAATGTCAGAGTGAACTCACACTCACTAATGTCAGAGTGAAACACACGCAGTAATGTCAGAGCGAACCACACACAGTAATGTCAGAGTGAACCCACACTCACTAATGTCAGAGTGATCCACACACAGTAATGTCAGAAGGAACCAATACTCACTAATGTCAGAGTGAAACACACACAGTAATGTCAGAGTGAACCACATGCAGTAATGTCAG
Organism: Hemiscyllium ocellatum; assembly: GCF_020745735.1. NCBI lineage: Eukaryota > Metazoa > Chordata > Chondrichthyes > Orectolobiformes > Hemiscylliidae > Hemiscyllium > Hemiscyllium ocellatum. The sequence continues at coordinate 81,907,410 of NC_083418.1, forward strand.
AGTGAACCACACACAGTAATGTCAGAGTGAACCACACGCTGTAACATCAGAATGAACCCAGACTCACTAATGTCAGTGTGAAACACACACAGTAATATCAGAGTAAACCACACACAGTAATATCAGAATGAACCACACACAGTAATATTAAAGTGAATCTCACACAGTAATATCAGAGTGAACCACACACAGTTACAAAAGAGTGAACCACACGCAGTAATATCAGAGTGGACACGCAGGAATGACAGAGTTAATCACACGCAGTAACATCAGAGTGAACACGCAGGAATGACAGAGTGAACCACACGCATAATATCAGAGTGAACAACACACAGTAATGTCAGAGTGAACCACACGCAATAATATCAGAGTGAACCATAGACCGTAATATCAGAGTGAGCCACACACAGTAATGACCAAGTGAACCACACGCAGTAATATCAGAGTGAACCACACGCAGTAATACCAGAGTGAACCAGACACATTAATGACAGAGTGAACCACACGCAGCAATATCAGAGTGAACACGCAGGAATGACAGTGAACCACGCGCAGTAATACCAGAGTGAAACACACGCAGTAATTTCAGAGAGAACCACACACACTAATATCAGAGTGAACCACACGCTGTAACATCAGAGTGAATAACACACAGTAATGTCAGAGTGAACCACACGCAGTAATATCAGAGTGAACCACACGCTGTAACATCAGAGAGAACCACACACAGTAATGTCAGAGTGAACCACACGCTGTAACATCAGAGTGAACCACACACAGTAATATCAGAGTGATCCACAAGCAGTAATATCAGAGTGAACCACACGCTGTAACATCAGAGAGAGCCACACACAGTAATGTCAGAGTGAACCACACGCAGTAATATCAGAGTGAACACGCAGGAATGACAGAGTGAACCACACGCAGTAATATCAGAGTGCACACGCAGGAATGACAGATTGAACCACACGCAGTAATATCAGAGTGAACAACATGCAGTAATGTCAGAGTGAACCACACTCAATAATATCAGAGTGAACCACACACCGTAATATCAGAATGAACCACACGCAGTAATATCAGAGTGGACCACACACAGTAATGACCGAGTGAACCACACGCAGTAATATCAGAGTGAAGCACACGCAGTAATTTCTGAGTGAACACGCAGGAATGACAGTGAACTACACGCAGTAATACCAGAGTGAAGCACACGCAGTAATTTCAGAGTGAACATGCAGGAATGACAGAGTAAACCACACGTAGTAACATCAGAGTTAACATGCAGGAATGACAGAGTGAATCACACGCAGTAATATCAGTGTGAACACGCAGGAATGACAGAGTGAAGCACACGCAGTAATTTCAGAGTGAACCACACGCAGTAATATCAGAGTGAACCACACACAGTAATGACAGAGTGAACCATACAGAGTAATATCAGAGTGAACCACACTCAGTAATATCAGAGTGAACCACACAAAGTAATGACAGAGTGAACCATACAGAGTAATACCAGAGTGAACCACACACAGTAATGACAGAGTTGAACCATACAGAGTAATATCAGAGGGAACCACACACAGTAATATCAGAGTGAACCACACAAAGTAATGACAGAGTGATATCAGAGTGAAACACCCGCAGTAATGTCAGAGCGAACCACACACAATAATGTCAGAGTGAACCCACACTCACTAATGTCAGAGTGATCCACACCCAGTAATGTCAGAAGGAACCAATACTCACTAATGTCAGAGTGAAACACACACAGTAATGTCAGAGTGAACCACATGCAGTAATGTCAGAGTGAACCACACACAGTAATGTCAGAGTGAACCACACGCTGTAACATCAGAATGAACCCACACTCACTAATGTCAGAGTGAAACACACACAGTAATATCAGAGTGAACCACACGCAGTAATATCAGAATGAACCCACACTCACTAATGTCAGAGTGAAACACACACAGTAATATCAGAGTGAACCACACGCAGTAATATCAGAGTGAACCACACACAGTAATGACAGAGTGAACCACACAGAGTGATATCAGAGTGAACCACAGACAGTAATATTAAAGTGAATCTCACACAGTAATATCAGAGTGAACCACACACAGTTACAAAAGAGTGAACCACACGCAGTAATATCAGAGTGGACACGCAGGAATGACAGAGTTAATCACACGCAGTAACATCAGAGTGAACACGCAGGAATGACAGAGTGAACCACACGCATAATATCAGAGTGAACAACACACAGTAATGTCAGAGTGAACCACACGCAATAATATCAGAGTGAACCATAGACCGTAATATCAGAGTGAGCCACACACAGTAATGACCAAGTGAACCACACGCAGTAATATCAGAGTGAACCACACGCAGTAATACCAGAGTGAACCAGACACATTAATGACAGAGTGAACCACACGCAGCAATATCAGAGTGAACACGCAGGAATGACAGTGAACCACGCGCAGTAATACCAGAGTGAAACACACGCAGTAATTTCAGAGAGAACCACACACACTAATATCAGAGTGAACCACACGCTGTAACATCAGAGTGAATAACACACAGTAATGTCAGAGTGAACCACACGCAGTAATATCAGAGTGAACCACACGCTGTAACATCAGAGAGAACCACACACAGTAATGTCAGAGTGAACCACACGCTGTAACATCAGAGTGAACCACACACAGTAATATCAGAGTGATCCACAAGCAGTAATATCAGAGTGAACCACACGCTGTAACATCAGAGAGAGCCACACACAGTAATGTCAGAGTGAACCACACGCAGTAATATCAGAGTGAACACGCAGGAATGACAGAGTGAACCACACGCAGTAATATCAGAGTGCACACGCAGTAATATCAGAGTGAACACGCAGGAATGACAGATTGAACCACACGCAGTAATATCAGAGTGAACAACATGCAGTAATGTCAGAGTGAACCACACTCAATAATATCAGAGTGAACCACACACCGTAATATCAGAATGAACCACACGCAGTAATATCAGAGTGGACCACACACAGTAATGACCGAGTGAACCACACGCAGCAATATCAGAGTGAAGCACACGCAGTAATTTCTGAGTGAACACGCAGGAATGACAGTGAACTACACGCAGTAATATCAGAGTGAAGCACACGCAGTAATTTCAGAGTGAACATGCAGGAATGACAGAGTAAACCACACGTAGTAACATCAGAGTTAACATGCAGGAATGACAGAGTGAATCACACGCAGTAATATCAGTGTGAACACGCAGGAATGACAGAGTGAAGCACACGCAGTAATTTCAGAGTGAACCATACAGAGTAATACCAGAGTGAACCACACACAGTAAAGACAGAGTTGAACCATACAGAGTAATATCAGAGGGAACCACACACAGTAATATCAGAGTGAACCACACAAAGTAATGACAGAGTGATATCAGAGTGAACCACATGCAGTAATATCAGAGTGAACCCACACTCACTAACGTCAGAGTGAAACACCCGCAGTAATGTCAGAGCGAACCACACACAATAATGTCAGAGTGAACCCACACTCACTAATGTCAGAGTGATCCACACCCAGTAATGTCAGAAGGAACCAATACTCACTAATGTCAGAGTGAAACACACACAGTAATGTCAGAGTGAACCACATGCAGTAATGTCAGAGTGAACCACACACAGTAATGTCAGAGTGAACCACACGCTGTAACATCAGAATGAACCCACACTCACTAATGTCAGAGTGAAACACACACAGTAATATCAGAGTGAACCACACGCAGTAATATCAGAGTGAACCACACACAGTAATATCAGAGTGAACACGCAGGAATGACAGAGTGAACCACACGCATGTCAGAGTGAACCACACGCAATAATATCAGAGTGAAGCACACACCGTAATATCAGAGTGAACCACACGCAGTAATATCAGAGTGACCCACACACAGTAATGACCGAGAGAACCACACGCATGAATATCAGAGTGAACCACACGCAGTAATATCAGAGTGACCCACACACAGTAATGACCGAGAGAACCACACGCAGTAATATCAGAGTGTACCACACGCAGTAATATCAGAGTGAACCAGACACATTAATGACAGAGTGAACCACATGCAGTAATGTCAGAGTGAACCACACGCAGTAATGTCAGATGAAACACACACAGTAATGTCAGAGTGAACCACACGCAGTAATATCAGAGTGAACATGCAGGAATGACAGAGTGAATCACATGCAGTAATATCAGAGTGAACCACATACAGTAATGTCAGAGTGAACCCACACTCACTAATGTCAGAGTGAAACACACACAGTAATATCAGAGTGAACCACACACAGTAATGTCAGAGTGAACCACACGCTGTAACATCAGAATGAACCCACACTCACTAATGTCAGAGTGAAACACACACAGTAATATCAGAGTGAACCACACGCAGTAATATCAGAGTGAACCACACACAGTAATATCAGAGTGAACACGCAGGAATGACAGAGTGAACCACACGCATGTCAGAGTGAACCACACGCAATAATATCAGAGTGAAGCACACACCGTAATATCAGAGTGAACCACACGCAGTAATATCAGAGTGACCCACACACAGTAATGACCGAGAGAACCACACGCATGAATATCAGAGTGAACCACACGCAGTAATATCAGAGTGACCCACACACAGTAATGACCGAGAGAACCACACGCAGTAATATCAGAGTGTACCACACGCAGTAATATCAGAGTGAACCAGACACATTAATGACAGAGTGAACCACATGCAGTAATGTCAGAGTGAACCACACGCAGTAATGTCAGATGAACCACACACAGTAATGTCAGAGTGAACCACACGCAGTAATATCAGAGTGAACATGCAGGAATGACAGAGTGAATCACATGCAGTAATATCAGAGTGAACACGCAGGAATGACAGAGTGAACCACACGCAGTAATATCAGAGTGAACCACATACAGTAATGTCAGAGTGAACCCACACTCACTAATGTCAGAGTGAAACACACACAGTAATATCAGAGTGAACCACACACAGTAATGACAGAGTGAACCACACGCAGTAATATCAGAGTGAACATGCAGGAATGACAGAGTGAATCACATGCAGTAATATCAGAGTGAACACGCAGGAATGACAGAGTGAACCACACGCAGTAATATCAGAGTGAACCACATACAGTAATGTCAGAGTGAACCCACACTCACTAATGTCAGAGTGAAACACACACAGTAATATCAGAGTGAACCACACACAGTAATGACAGAGTGAACCACACAGAGTAATATCAGAGTGAACCACAGACAGTAATATTAAAGTGAATCTCACACAGTAATTTCAGAGTGAACCACATGCAGTAATATCAGAGTGAACCACACACAGTTACAAAAGAGTGAACCACACAAAGTAATGTCAGAGTGAACCACACACAGTAATGTCAGAGTGAACCACACGCAGTAATATCAGATGAACCACACACAGTAATGTCAGAGTGAACCACACAAAGTAATGTCAGAGTGAACCACACACAGTAATATCAGAGTGAACCACACGCAGTAATATCAGAGAGAACCACACACAGTAATGTCAGAGTGAACCACACGCAGTAATATCAGAGTGAACCACACACAGTAATGTCAGAGTGAACCACACGCAGTAATATCAGAGTGAACACGCAGGAATGACAGAGTGAACCACACGCATAATATCAGAGTGAACAACACGCAGTAATATCAGAGTGAACCACACGCAGTAATATCAGAGTGAACCAGACACATTAATGACAGAGTGACCAAAAGCAGTAATGTCAGAGTGAACCACACGCAGCAATATCAGATGAACCACACACAGTAATGTCAGAGTGAACCACACGCTGTAACATCAGAATGAACCATAGACCGTAATATCAGAGTGAACCACATGCAGTAATATCAGAGTGAAACACAGACAGTAATATTATAGTGAATCTCATGCAGTAATTTCAGAGTGAACCACATGCAGTAATGTCAGAGTGAACCACACGTTGTAACATCAGAGTGAACCACACACAGCAACATGAGAGTGAACCACACACAGTAATGTCAGAGTGAACCACATGCACTAATGTCAGAGTGAACCACACAAAGTAATGTCAGATAGTACCAAACGCAGTAATGTCCGAGTGAATGCACACTCAGCAATGTCTGAGTGAACCAAACACATTAATATCAGATGAACCACACACAGTAATGTCAGAGTGAAACACACGCAGTAATATCAGAGGGAACCACATGCTGTATCATCAGAGTGAACTACACTCAGTAATGTCTCTGCGAACAACACGCAGTAATGTCAGACTGAACCACAATTAGTAATCTCAGAGTGAATCACACGCAGTAATGTCAGAGTGAACCACACACAGTAATGTCAGAGAGAACCCACACTTACTAATGTCAGAGTGAAACACACACAGTAATGTCAGAGTGAACCACATGCAATAAAAACAGAGTGAACCACACACAGTAATGTCAGAGTGAACTCACACTCACTAATGTCAGAGTGAAACACACGCAGTAATGTCAGAGCGAACCACACACAGTAATGTCAGAGTGAACCCACACTCACTAATGTCAGAGTGATCCACACACAGTAATGTCAGAAGGAACCAATACTCACTAATGTCAGAGTGAAACACACACAGTAATGTCAGAGTGAACCACATGCAGTAATGTCAGAGTGAACCACACACAGTAATGTCAGAGTGAACCACACGCTGTAACATCAGAATGAACCCAGACTCACTAATGTCAGTGTGAAACACACACAGTAATATCAGAGTAAACCACACACAGTAATATCAGAATGAACCCACACTCACTAATGTCAGAGTGAAACACACACAGTAATATCAGAGTGAACCACACGCAGTAATATCAGAGTGAACCACACACAGTAATGACAGAGTGAACCACACAGAGTGATATCAGAGTGAACCACAGACAGTAATATTAAAGTGAATCTCACACAGTAATATCAGAGTGAACCACACACAGTTACAAAAGAGTGAACCACACGCAGTAATATCAGAGTGGACACGCAGGAATGACAGAGTTAATCACACGCAGTTACATCAGAGTGAACACGCAGGAATGACAGAGTGAACCACACGCATAATATCAGAGTGAACAACACACAGTAATGTCAGAGTGAACCACACGCAATAATATCAGAGTGAACCATAGACCGTAATATCAGAGTGAGCCACACACAGTAATGACCAAGTGAACCACACGCAGTAATATCAGAGTGAACCACACGCAGTAATACCAGAGTGAACCAGACACATTAATGACAGAGTGAACCACACGCAGCAATATCAGAGTGAACACGCAGGAATGACAGTGAACCACGCGCAGTAATACCAGAGTGAAACACACGCAGTAATTTCAGAGAGAACCACACACACTAATATCAGAGTGAACCACACGCTGTAACATCAGAGTGAATAACACACAGTAATGTCAGAGTGAACCACACGCAGTAATATCAGAGTGAACCACACGCTGTAACATCAGAGAGAACCACACACAGTAATGTCAGAGTGAACCACACGCTGTAACATCAGAGTGAACCACACACAGTAATATCAGAGTGATCCACAAGCAGTAATATCAGAGTGAACCACACGCTGTAACATCAGAGAGAGCCACACACAGTAATGTCAGAGTGAACCACACGCAGTAATATCAGAGTGAACACGCAGGAATGACAGAGTGAACCACACGCAGTAATATCAGAGTGCACACGCAGTAATATCAGAGTGAACACGCAGGAATGACAGATTGAACCACACGCAGTAATATCAGAGTGAACAACATGCAGTAATGTCAGAGTGAACCACACTCAATAATATCAGAGTGAACCACACACCGTAATATCAGAATGAACCACACGCAGTAATATCAGAGTGGACCACACACAGTAATGACCGAGTGAACCACACGCAGCAATATCAGAGTGAAGCACACGCAGTAATTTCTGAGTGAACACGCAGGAATGACAGTGAACTACACGCAGTAATATCAGAGTGAAGCACACGCAGTAATTTCAGAGTGAACATGCAGGAATGACAGAGTAAACCACACGTAGTAACATCAGAGTTAACATGCAGGAATGACAGAGTGAATCACACGCAGTAATATCAGTGTGAACACGCAGGAATGACAGAGTGAAGCACACGCAGTAATTTCAGAGTGAACCATACAGAGTAATACCAGAGTGAACCACACACAGTAAAGACAGAGTTGAACCATACAGAGTAATATCAGAGGGAACCACACACAGTAATATCAGAGTGAACCACACAAAGTAATGACAGAGTGATATCAGAGTGAACCACATGCAGTAATATCAGAGTGAACCCACACTCACTAACGTCAGAGTGAAACACCCGCAGTAATGTCAGAGCGAACCACACACAATAATGTCAGAGTGAACCCACACTCACTAATGTCAGAGTGATCCACACCCAGTAATGTCAGAAGGAACCAATACTCACTAATGTCAGAGTGAAACACACACAGTAATGTCAGAGTGAACCACATGCAGTAATGTCAGAGTGAACCACACACAGTAATGTCAGAGTGAACCACACGCTGTAACATCAGAATGAACCCACACTCACTAATGTCAGAGTGAAACACACACAGTAATATCAGAGTGAACCACACGCAGTAATATCAGAGTGAACCACACACAGTAATGACAGAGTGAACCACACAGAGTAATATCAGAGTGAACCACATGCAGTAATATCAGAGAGAACCACACACAGTAATTTCAGAGTGAACCACACACAGTTACAAAAGAGTGAACCACATGCAGTAATATCAGAGTGAACCACATGCAGTAATATCAGAGAGAACCACACACAGTAATGTCAGAGTGAACCACACGCAGTAATATCAGAGTGAACACGCAGGAATGACAGAGTGAACCACACGCAGTAATATCAGAGTGAACACGCAGGAATGACAGAGTGAACCACACGCATGTCAGAGTGAACCACACGCAATAATATCAGAGTGAACCACACACCGTAATATCAGAGTGAACCACACGCAGTAATATCAGAGTGACCCACACACAGTAATGACCGAGAGAACCACACGCATGAATATCAGAGTGAACCACACGCAGTAATATCAGAGTGACCCACACACAGTAATGACCGAGAGAACCACACGCAGTAATATCAGAGTGTACCACACGCAGTAATATCAGAGTGAACCAGACACATTAATGACAGAGTGAACCACATGCAGTAATGTCAGAGTGAACCACACGCAGTAATGTCAGATGAACCACACACAGTAATGTCAGAGTGAACCACACGCAGTAATATCAGAGTGAACATGCAGGAATGACAGAGTGAATCACATGCAGTAATATCAGAGTGAACACGCAGGAATGACAGAGTGAACCACACGCAGTAATATCAGAGTGAACCACATACAGTAATGTCAGAGTGAACCCACACTCACTAATGTCAGAGTGAAACACACACAGTAATATCAGAGTGAACCACACACAGTAATGTCAGAGTGAACCACACGCAGTAATATCAGAGTGAACACGCAGGAATGACAGAGTGAACCACACGCATAATATCAGAGTGAACAACACGCAGTAATATCAGAGTGAACCACACGCAGTAATATCAGAGTGAACCAGACACATTAATGACAGAGTGACCAAAAGCAGTAATGTCAGAGTGAACCACACGCAGCAATATCAGATGAACCACACACAGTAATGTCAGAGTGAACCACACGCTGTAACATCAGAATGAACCCACACTCACTAATGTCAGAGTGAAACACACACAGTAATATCAGAGTGAACCACACGCAGTAATATCAGAGTGAACCAGACACATTAATGACAGAGTGAACCACATGCAGTAATATCAGAGTGAACCACACGCAGTAATATCAGAGTGAACCACATACAGTAATGTCAGAGTGAACCCACACTCACTAATGTCAGAGTGAAACACACACAGTAATGTCAGAGTGAACCACACACAGTAATGACAGAGTGAACCACACAGAGTAATATCAGAGTGAACCACAGACAGTAATATTAAAGTGAATCTCACACAGTAATTTCAGAGTGAACCACATGCAGTAATATCAGAGTGAACCACACACAGTTACAAAAGAATGAACCACACAAAGTAATGTCAGAGTGAACCACACACAGTAATGTCAGAGTGAACCACACGCAGTAATATCAGATGAACCACACACAGTAATGTCACAGTGAACCACACACAGTAATATCAGAGTGAACCACACGCAGTAATATCAGAGAGAACCACACACAGTAATGTCAGAGTGAACCACACGCAGTAATATCAGAGTGAACACGCAGGAATGACAGAGTGAACCACACGCAGTAATATCAGAGTGAACAAGCAGGAATGACAGAGTCAACCACACGCATAATATCAGAGTGAACAACACGCAGTAATGTCAGAGTGAACCACACGCAATAATATCAGAGTGAACCACACACCATAATATCAGAGTGAACCACACGCAGTAATATCAGAGTGACCCACACACAGTAATGACCGACAGAACCACACGCAGTAATGTCAGAGTGAACCACACGCAGTAATATCAGATGAACCACACACAGTAATGTCAGAGTGAACCACATGCAGTAATATCAGAGTGAACCACACACAGTAATGTCAGAGTAAACCCACACTCACTAATGTCAGAGTGAAACACGCGTAGTAATGTCAGAGTGAACCACATGCAATAATATCAGAGTGAACCACCCACAGTAATGTCAGAGTGAACCCACACTCACTAATGTCAGAGTGAAACACACACAGTAATATCAGAGTGAACCACACGCAGTAATATCAGAGTGAACCACACACAGTAATGACAGAGTGAACCACACAGAGTAATATCAGAGGGAACCACATACAGTAATATCAGAGTGAACCACACAAAGTAATGACAGAGTGATATCAGAGTGAACCACATGCAGTAATATCAGAGTGAACCCACACTCACTAACGTCAGAGTGAAACACCCGCAGTAATGTCAGAGCGAACCACACACAATAATGTCAGAGTGAACCCACACTCACTAATGTCAGAGTGATCCACACCCAGTAATGTCAGAAGGAACCAATACTCACTAATGTCAGAGTGAAACACACACAGTAATGTCAGAGTGAACCACATGCAGTAATGTCAGAGTGAACCACACACAGTAATGTCAGAGTGAACCACACGCTGTAACATCAGAATGAACCCACACTCACTAATGTCAGAGTGAAACACACACAGTAATATCAGAGTGAACCACACGCAGTAATATCAGAGTGAACCACACACAGTAATGACAGAGTGAACCACACAGAGTAATATCAGAGTGAACCACATGCAGTAATATCAGAGAGAACCACACACAGTAATTTCAGAGTGAACCACACACAGTTACAAAAGAGTGAACCACATGCAGTAATATCAGAGTGAACCACATGCAGTAATATCAGAGAGAACCACACACAGTAATGTCAGAGTGAACCACACGCAGTAATATCAGAGTGAACACGCAGGAATGACAGAGTGAACCACACGCAGTAATATCAGAGTGAACACGCAGGAATGACAGAGTGAACCACACGCATGTCAGAGTGAACCACACGCAATAATATCAGAGTGAACCACACACCGTAATATCAGAGTGAACCACACGCAGTAATATCAGAGTGACCCACACACAGTAATGACCGAGAGAACCACACGCATGAATATCAGAGTGAACCACACGCAGTAATATCAGAGTGACCCACACACAGTAATGACCGAGAGAACCACACGCAGTAATATCAGAGTGTACCACACGCAGTAATATCAGAGTGAACCAGACACATTAATGACAGAGTGAACCACATGCAGTAATGTCAGAGTGAACCACACGCAGTAATGTCAGATGAACCACACACAGTAATGTCAGAGTGAACCACACGCAGTAATATCAGAGTGAACATGCAGGAATGACAGAGTGAATCACATGCAGTAATATCAGAGTGAACACGCAGGAATGACAGAGTGAACCACACGCAGTAATATCAGAGTGAACCACATACAGTAATGTCAGAGTGAACCCACACTCACTAATGTCAGAGTGAAACACGCGTAGTAATGTCAGAGTGAACCACACGCATAATATCAGAGTGAACCACACACCATAATATCAGAGTGAACCACACGCAGTAATATCAGAGTGACCCACACACAGTAATGACCGACAGAACCACACGCAGTAATGTCAGAGTGAACCACACGCAGTAATATCAGATGAACCACACACAGTAATGTCAGAGTGAACCACATGCAGTAATATCAGAGTGAACCACACACAGTAATGTCAGAGTAAACCCACACTCACTAATGTCAGAGTGAAACACGCGTAGTAATGTCAGAGTGAACCACATGCAATAATATCAGAGTGAACCACCCACAGTAATGTCAGAGTGAACCCACACTCACTAATGTCAGAGTGAAACACACGCAGTAATGTCAGAGCGAACCACACACAGTAATGTCAGAGTGAACCCACACTCACTAATGTCAGAGTGAAACACACACAGTAATATCAGAGTGAACCACACACAGTAATGACAGAGTGAACCACACACAGTAATGACAGAGTGAACCACACAGAGTAATATCAGAGTGAACCACATGCAGTAATGTCAGAGCGAACCACACACAGTAATGTCAGAGTGAACCCACACTCACTAATGTCAGAGTGAAACACACACAGTAATATCAGAGTGAACCACACACAGTAATGACAGAGTGAACCACACAGAGTAATATCAGAGTGAACCACATGCAGTAATATCAGAGAGAACCACACACAGTAATATCAGAGTGAACACGCAGGAATGACAGAGTCAACCACACGCATAATATCAGAGTGAACAACACGCAGTAATGTCAGAGTGAACCACACGCAATAATATCAGAGTGAACCACACACCATAATATCAGAGTGAACCACACGCAGTAATATCAGAGTGACCCACACACAGTAATGACCGACAGAACCACACGCAGTAATATCAGAGTGAACCACACGCTGTAATATCAGAGTGAACCAGACACATTAATGACAGAGTGACCAAAAGCAGCAATGTCAGAGTGAACCACACGCAGTAATATCAGATGAACCACACACAGTAATGTCAGAGTGAACCACATGCAGTAATATCAGAGTGAACCACACACAGTAATGTCAGAGTGAACCCACACTCACTAATGTCAGAGTGAAACACGCGTAGTAATGTCAGAGTGAACCACATGCAATAATATCAGAGTGAACCACACACAGTAATGTCAGAGTGAACCCACACTCACTAATGTCAGAGTGAACCACACACAGTAATGACAGAGTGAACCACACAGAGTAATATCAGAGTGAACCACAGACAGTAATATTAAAGTGAATCTCACACAGTAATTTCAGAGTGAACCACATGCAGTAATATCAGAGTGAACCACACACAGTTACAAAAGAGAGAACCACACAAAGTAATGTCAGAGTGAACCACACACAGTAATGTCAGAGTGAACCACACGCAGTAATATCAGAGTGACCCACACACAGTAATGACCGACAGAACCACACGCAGTAATATCAGAGTGAACCACACGCAGTAATATCAGAGTGAACACGCAGGAATGACAGAGTGAACCACACGCATAATATCAGAGTGAACAACACGCAGTAATGTCAGAGTGAACCACACGCAATAATATCAGAGTGAACCACACACCATAATATCAGAGTGAACCACACGCAGTAATATCAGAGTGACCCACACACAGTAATGACCGAGAGAACCACACGCAGTAATATCAGAGTGAACCACACGCAGTAATATCAGAGTGAACCAGACACATTAATGACAGAGTGACCAAAAGCAGCAATGTCAGAGTGAACCACACGCAGTAATATCAGATGAACCACACACAGTAATGTCAGAGTGAACCACATGCAGTAATATCAGAGAGAACCACACACAGTAATATCAGAGTGAACCACACGCAGTAATATCAGAGAGAACCACACACAGTAATATCAGAGTGAACCACACGCAGTAATATCAGAGTGAACCCACACTCACTAATGTCAGAGTGATCCACACCCAGTAATGTCAGAAGGAACCAATACTCACTAATGTCAGAGTGAAACACACACAGTAATGTCAGAGTGAACCACACACAGTAATATCAGAGTGAACCACACACAGTAATGTCAGAGTGAACCACACGCAGTAATATCTGAGTGAACACGGAGGAATGACAGAGTGAACCACACGCAGTAATATCAGAGTGCACACGCAGTAATATCAGAGTGAACACGCAGGAATGACAGATTGAACCACACGCAGTAATATCAGAGTGGACCACACACAGTAATGACCGAGTGAACCACACGCAGTAATATCAGAGTGAACCACACGAAGTAATTTCAGAGTGAACACGCAGGAATGACAGAGTAAATCACACGCAGTAACATCAGAGTGAACACGCAGGAATGACAGAGTGAAATACACGCAGTCATATCAGAGTGAACCACACGCAGTCATATCAGAGTGAACAACATGCAGTAATGTCAGAGTGAAGCACACGCAGTCATATCAGAGTGAACCACACGCAGTAATATCAGGGTGAGCCACACACAGTTAGAAAAGAGTGAAACACACACAGTAATGTCAGAGTGAAACACAGGCAGTAATGTCAGAGTGAACCCACACTCACTAATGTCAGAGTGAAACACAGGCAGTAATGTCAGAGTGAACCACACACAGTAATGTCAGAGTGAAACACAGGCAGTAATGTCAGAGTGAACCACACGCAGTCACATCAGAGTGAACACGCAGTAACGTCAGAGTGAAGCACACGCAGTCATATCAGAGTGAACACGCAGTAACGTCATGGTGAAACACACATAGTAATAGCAGAGTGAACCACACGCAGTAATGACCGAGTGAACCACACGCAGTAATATCAGAGTGAACCACACGCAGTAATATCAGAGTGAACCACACACAGTAATGTCAGAGTGAACCACACGCAGTATGTCAGAGTGAACCACACGCAGTCATATCAGAGTGAACACGCAGTAACGTCATGGTGAAACACACATAGTAATAGCAGAGTGAACCACACGCAGTAATGACCGAGTGAACCACACGCAGTAATATCAGAGGGAACCACATGCTGTATCATCAGAGTGAACTACACTCAGTAATGTCTCTGTGAACAACACGCAGTAATGTCAGACTGAACCACAATTAGTAATCTCAGAGTGAACCACACGCAGTAATGTCAGAGTGAACCACACACAGTAATGTCAGAGAGAACCCACACTTACTAATGTCAGAGTGAAACACACACAGTAATGTCAGAGTGAACCACATGCAATAAAAACAGAGTGAACCACACACAGTAATGTCAGAGTGAACTCACACTCACTAATGTCAGAGTGAAACACACGCAGTAATGTCAGAGCGAACCACACACAGTAATGTCAGAGTGAACCCACACTCACTAATGTCAGAGTGATCCACACACAGTAATGTCAGAAGGAACCAATACTCACTAATGTCAGAGTGAAACACACACAGTAATGTCAGAGTGAACCACATGCAGTAATGTCAGAGTGAACCACACACAGTAATGTCAGAGTGAACCACACGCTGTAACATCAGAATGAACCCAGACTCACTAATGTCAGAGTGAAACACACACAGTAATATCAGAGTGAACCACACGCAGTAATATCAGAGTGACCCACACACAGTAATGACAGAGTGAACCACACAGAGTGATATCAGAGTGAACCACAGACAGTAATATTAAAGTGAATCTCACACAGTAATATCAGAGTGAACCACACACAGTTACAAAAGAGTGAACCACACGCAGTAATATCAGAGTGGACACGCAGGAATGACAGAGTGAATCACACGCAGTAACATCAGAGTGAACACGCAGGAATGACAGAGTGAACCACACGCATAATATCAGAGTGAACAACACACAGTAATGTCAGAGTGAACCACACGCAGTAATATCAGAGTGAACCACACGCAGTAATATCAGAGTGAACCAGACACATTAATGACAGAGTGAACCACATGCAGTAATATCAGAGTGAACATGCAGGAATGACAGAGTGAATCACATGCAGTAATATCAGAGTGAACACGCAGTAATATCAGAGTGAACCACATACAGTAATGTCAGAGTGAACCCACACTCACTAATGTCAGAGTGAAACACACACAGTAATATCAGAGTGAACCACACACAGTAATGACAGAGTGAACCACACAGAGTAATATCAGAGTGAACCACAGACAGTAATATTAAAGTGAATCTCACACAGTAATTTCAGAGTGAACCACATGCAGTAATATCAGAGTGAACCACACACAGTTACAAAAGAGTGAACCACACAAAGTATAGTCAGAGTGACCCACACACAGTAATGTCAGAGTGAACCACACGCAGTAATATCAGATGAACCACACACAGTAATGTCAGAGTGAACCACACAAAGTAATGTCAGAGTGAACCACACACAGTAATATCAGAGAGAACCACACACAGTAATGTCAGAGTGAACCACACGCAGTAATATCAGAGTGAACACGCAGGAATGACAGAGTGAACCACACGCAGTAATATCAGAGTGAACACGCAGGAATGACAGAGTCAACCACACGCATAATATCAGAGTGAACAACACGCAGTAATGTCAGAGTGAACCACACGCAATAATATCAGAGTGAACCACACACCATAATATCAGAGTGAACCACACGCAGTAATATCAGAGTGACCCACACACAGTAATATCAGGTGAACCACACACAGTAATGTCAGAGTGAACCACACGCAGTAATATCAGAGTGACCCACACACAGTAATGACGGAGAGAACCACACGCAGTAATATCAGAGTGAACCACACGCAGTAATATCAGAGTGAACCAGACACATTAATGACAGAGTGAACCACATGCAGTAATGTCAGAGTGAACCACACGCAGTAATATCAGATGAACCACACACAGTAATGTCAGAGTGAACCACACGCAGTAATATCAGAGTGAACATGCAGGAATGACAGAGTGAATCACATGCAGTAATATCAGATTGAACACGCAGTAATATCAGAGTGAACCACATACAGTAATGTCAGAGTGAACCCACACTCACTAATGTCAGAGTGAAACACACACAGTAATATCAGAGTGAACCACAGACAGTAATGACAGAGTGAACCACACAGAGTAATATCAGAGTGAACCACAGACAGTAATATTAAAGTGAATCTCACACAGTAATTTCAGAGTGAACCACATGCAGTAATATCAGAGTGAACCACACGCAGTAATGTCAGAGTGAACCACACGCAGTAATATCAGATGAACCACACACAGTAATGTCAGAGTGAACCACACAAAGTAATGTCAGAGTGAACCACACACAGTAATATCAGAGTGAACCACACGCAGTAATATTAGAGAGAACCACACACAGTAATGTCAGAGTGAACCACACGCAGTAATATCAGAGTGAACACGCAGGAATGACAGAGTGAACCACACGCAGTAATATCAGAGTGAACACGCAGGAATGACAGAGTCAACCACACGCATAATATCAGAGTGAACAACACGCAGTAATGTCAGAGTGAACCACACGCAATAATATCAGAGTGAACCACACACCATAATATCAGAGTGAACCACACGCAGTAATATCAGAGTGACCCACACACAGTAATGACCGACAGAACCACACGCAGTAATATCAGAGTGAACCACACGCAGTAATATCAGAGTGAACCAGACACATTAATGACAGAGTGACCAAAAGCAGTAATGTCAGAGTGAACCACACGCAGTAATATCAGATGAACCACACACAGTAATGTCAGAGTGAACCACATGCAGTAATATCAGAGTGAACCACACACAGTAATGTCAGAGTGAACCCACACTCACTAATGTCAGAGTGAAACACGCGTAGTAATGTCAGAGTGAACCACATGCAATAATATCAGAGTGAACCACCCACAGTAATGTCAGAGTGAACCCACACTCACTAATGTCAGAGTGAAACACACGCAGTAATGTCAGAGCGAACCACACACAGTAATGTCAGAGTGAACCCACACTCACTAATGTCAGAATGAAACACACACAGTAATATCAGAGTGAACCACACACAGTAATGACAGAGTGAACCACATAGAGTAATATCAGAGTGAACCACAGACAGTAATATTAAAGTGAATCTCACACAGTAATTTCAGAGTGAACCACATGCAGTAATATCAGAGTGAACCACACACAGTTACAAAAGAGTGAACCACACAAAGTAATGTCAGAGTGAACCACACACAGTAATGTCAGAGTGAACCACACGCAGTAATATCAGATGAACCACACACAGTAATGTCAGAGTGAACCACACAAAGTAATGTCAGAGTGAACCACACACAGTAATATCAGAGTGAACCACACGCAGTAATATCAGAGAGAACCACACACAGTAATGTC
Organism: Hemiscyllium ocellatum; assembly: GCF_020745735.1. Taxonomy (NCBI): domain Eukaryota; kingdom Metazoa; phylum Chordata; class Chondrichthyes; order Orectolobiformes; family Hemiscylliidae; genus Hemiscyllium; species Hemiscyllium ocellatum. The sequence continues at coordinate 81,926,114 of NC_083418.1, forward strand.
AGAGTGAACCACACGCAGTAATATCAGAGTGAACCACACACCATAATATCAGAGTGAACCACACGCAGTAATATCAGAGTGACCCACACACAGTAATGACCGACAGAACCACACGCAGTAATATCAGAGTGAACCACACGCAGTAATATCAGAGTGAACACGCAGGAATGACAGAGTGAACCACACGCATAATATCAGAGTGAACAACACGCAGTAATGTCAGAGTGAACCACACGCAATAATATCAGAGTGAACCACACACCATAATATCAGAGTGAACCACACGCAGTAATATCAGAGTGACCCACACACAGTAATGACCGACAGAACCACACGCAGTAATATCAGAGTGAACCACACGCAGTAATATCAGAGTGAACCAGACACTTTAATGACAGAGTGACCAAAAGCAGTAATGTCAGAGTGAACCACACGCAGTAATATCAGATGAACCACACACAGTAATGTCAGAGTGAACCACATGCAGTAATATCAGAGTGAACCACACACAGTAATGTCAGAGTGAACCCACACTCACTAATGTCAGAGTGAAACACGCGTAGTAATGTCAGAGTGAACCACATGCAATAAAATCAGAGTGAACCACCCACAGTAATGTCAGAGTGAACCCACACTCACTAATGTCAGAGTGAAACACACACAGTAATATCAGAGTGAACCACACACAGTAATGACAGAGTGAACCACACACAGTAATATCAGAGTGAACCACAGACAGTAATATTAAAGTGAATCTCACACAGTAATTTCAGAGTGAACCACATGCAGTAATATCAGAGTGAACCACACACAGTTACAAAAGAGTGAACCACACAAAGTAATGTCAGAGTGAACCACACACAGTAATGTCAGAGTGAACCACACGCAGTAATATCAGATGAACCACACACAGTAATGTCAGAGTGAACCACACAAAGTAATGTCAGAGTGAACCACACACAGTAATATCAGAGTGAACCACACGCAGTAATATCAGAGAGAACCACACACAGTAATGTCAGAGTGAACCACACGCAGTAATATCAGAGTGAACACGCAGGAATGACAGAGTGAACCACACGCAGTAATATCAGAGTGAACACGCAGCAATGACAGAGTCAACCACATGCATAATATCAGAGTGAACAACACGCAGTAATGTCAGAGTGAACCACACGCAATAATATCAGAGTGAACCACACACCATAATATCAGAGTGAACCACACGCAGTAATATCAGAGTGACCCACACACAGTAATGACCGACAGAACCACACGCAGTAATATCAGAGTGAACCACAAGCAGTAATATCAGAGTGAACCAGACACATTAATGACAGAGTGACCAAAAGCAGTAATGTCAGAGTGAACCACACGCAGTAATATCAGATGAACCACACACAGTAATGTCAGAGTGAACCACACGCAGTAATATCAGAGTGACCCACACACAGTAATGACCGACAGAACCACACGCAGTAATATCAGAGTGAACCACACGCAGTAATATCAGAGTGAACCAGACACATTAATGACAGAGTGACCAAAAGCAGTAATGTCAGAGTGAACCACACGCAGTAATGTCAGAGTGAACCACACACAGTAATGTCAGAGTGAACCACACGCTGTAACATCAGAATGAACCCACACTCACTAATGTCAGAGTGAAACACACACAGTAATGTCAGAGTGAACCACATGCAGTAATGTCAGAGTGAACCACACACAGTAATGTCAGAGTGAACCACACGCTGTAACATCAGAATGAACCCACACTCACTAATGTCAGAGTGAAACACACACAGTAATATCAGAGTGAACCACACGCAGTAATATCAGAGTGAACCACACACAGTAATGACAGAGTGAACCACACAGAGTAATATCAGAGTGAACCACAGGCAGTATTATCAGAGAGAACCACACACAGTAATTTCAGAGTGAACCACACACAGTTACAAAAGAGTGAACCACATGCAGTAATATCAGAGTGAACCACATGCAGTAATATCAGAGAGAACCACACACAGTAATGTCAGAGTGAACCACACGCAGTAATATCAGAGTGAACACGCAGGAATGACAGAGTGAACCACACGCAGTAATATCAGAGTGAACACGCAGGAATGACAGAGTGAACCACACGCATGTCAGAGTGAACCACACGCAATAATATCAGAGTGAACCACACACCGTAATATCAGAGTGAACCACACGCAGTAATATCAGAGTGACCCACACACAGTAATGACCGAGAGAACCACACGCAGTAATATCAGAGTGAACCACACGCAGTAATATCAGAGTGAACCAGACACATTAATGACAGAGTGAACCACATGCAGTAATGTCAGAGTGAACCACACGCAGTAATGTCAGATGAACCACACACAGTAATGTCATAGTGAACCACACGCAGTAATATCAGAGTGAACATGCAGGAATGACAGAGTGAATCACATGCAGTAATATCAGAGTGAACACGCAGGAATGACAGAGTGAACCACATACAGTAATGTCAGAGTGAACCACACTCACTAATGTCAGAGTGAAACACACACAGTAATATCAGAGTGAACCACACACAGTAATGACAGAGTGAACCACACAGAATAATATCAGAGTGAACCACAGACAGTAATATTAAAGTGAATCTCACACAGTAATTTCAGAGTGAACCACATGCAGTAATATCAGAGTGAACCACACACAGTTACAAAAGAGTGAACCACACAAAGTAATGTCAGAGTGAACCACACACAGTAATGTCAGAGTGAACCACACGCAGTAATATCAGATGAACCACACACAGTAATGTCAGAGTGAACCACACAAAGTAATGTCAGAGTGAACCACACACAGTAATATCAGAGTGAACCACACGCAGTAATATCAGAGAGAACCACACACAGTAATATCAGAGTGAACCACACACAGTAATATCAGAGTGAACCAGACACATTAATGACAGAGTGACCAAAAGCAGTAATGTCAGAGTGAACCACACGCAGTAATATCAGATGAACCACACACAGTAATGTCAGAGTGAACCACATGCAGTAATATCAGAGTGAACCACACACAGTAATGTCAGAGTGAACCCACACTCACTAATGTCAGAGTGAAACACGCGTAGTAATGTCAGAGTGAACCACATGCAATAATATCAGAGTGAACCACCCACAGTAATGTCAGAGTGAACCCACACTCACTAATGTCAGAGTGAAACACACACAGTAATATCAGAGTGAACCACACACAGTAATGACAGAGTGAACCACACAGAGTAATATCAGAGTGAACCACAGACAGTAATATTAAAGTGAATCTCACACAGTAATTTCAGAGTGAACCACACGCTGTAACATCAGAATGAACCCAGACTCACTAATGTCAGAGTGAAACACACACAGTAATATCAGAGTAAACCACACACAGTAATATCAGAATGAACCCACACTCGCTAATGTCAGAGTGAAACACACACAGTAATATCAGAGTGAACCACACGCAGTAATATCAGAGTGAACCACACACAGTAATGACAGAGTGAACCACACAGAGTGATATCAGAGTGAACCACAGACAGTAATATTAAAGTGAATCTCACACAGTAATATCAGAGTGAACCACACACAGTTACAAAAGAGTGAACCACACGCAGTAATATCAGAGTGGACACGCAGGAATGACAGAGTGAATCACACGCAGTAACATCAGAGTGAACACGCAGGAATGACAGAGTGAACCACACGCATAATATCAGAGTGAACAACACACAGTAATGTCAGAGTGAACCACACGCAGTAATATCAGAGTGAACCACACGCAGTAATATCAGAGTGAACCAGACACATTAATGACAGAGTGAACCACATGCAGTAATGTCAGAGTGAACCACACGCAGTAATATCAGAGTGAACACGCAGGAATGACAGAGTGAACCACACGCAGTAATATCAGAGTGAACACGCAGGAATGACAGAGTCAACCACACGCATAATATCAGAGTGAACAACACGCAGTAATGTCAGAGTGAACCACACGCAATAATATCAGAGTGAACCACACACCATAATATCAGAGTGAACCACACGCAGTAATATCAGAGTGACCCACACACAGTAATGACCGACAGAACCACACGCAGTAATATCAGAGTGAACCACACGCAGTAATATCAGAGTGAACCAGACACATTAATGACAGAGTGACCAAAAGCAGTAATGTCAGAGTGAACCACACGCAGTAATATCAGGTGAACCACACACAGTAATGTCAGAGTGAACCACACGCAGTAATATCAGAGTGACCCACACACAGTAATGACGGAGAGAACCACACGCAGTAATATCAGAGTGAACATGCAGGAATGACAGAGTGAATCACATGCAGTAATATCAGATTGAACACGCAGTAATATCAGAGTGAACCACATACAGTAATGTCAGAGTGAACCCACACTCACTAATGTCAGAGTGAAACACACACAGTAATATCAGAGTGAACCACACACAGTAATGACAGAGTGAACCACACAGAGTAATATCAGAGTGAACCACAGACAGTAATATTAAAGTGAATCTCACACAGTAATTTCAGAGTGAACCACATGCAGTAATATCAGAGTGAACCACACACAGTTACAAAAGAGTGAACCACACAAAGTAATGTCAGAGTGAACCACACACAGTAATGTCAGAGTGAACCACACGCAGTAATATCAGATGAACCACACACAGTAATGTCAGAGTGAACCACACAAAGTAATGTCAGAGTGAACCACACACAGTAATATCAAAGTGAACCACACGCAGTAATATTAGAGAGAACCACACACAGTAATGTCAGAGTGAACCACACGCAGTAATATCAGAGTGAACACGCAGGAATGACAGAGTGAACCACACGCAGTAATATCAGAGTGAACACGCAGGAATGACAGAGTCAACCACACGCATAATATCAGAGTGAACAACACGCAGTAATGTCAGAGTGAACCACACGCAATAATATCAGAGTGAACCACACACCATAATATCAGAGTGAACCACACGCAGTAATATCAGAGTGACCCACACACAGTAATGACCGACAGAACCACACGCAGTAATATCAGAGTGAACCACACGCAGTAATATCAGAGTGAACCAGACACATTAATGACAGAGTGACCAAAAGCAGTAATGTCAGAGTGAACCACACGCAGTAATATCAGATGAACCACACACAGTAATGTCAGAGTGAACCACATGCAGTAATATCAGAGTGAACCACACACAGTAATGTCAGAGTGAACCCACACTCACTAATGTCAGAGTGAAACACGCGTAGTAATGTCAGAGTGAACCACATGCAATAATATCAGAGTGAACCACCCACAGTAATGTCAGAGTGAACCCACACTCACTAATGTCAGAGTGAAACACACGCAGTAATGTCAGAGCGAACCACACACAGTAATGTCAGAGTGAACCCACACTCACTAATGTCAGAATGAAACACACACAGTAATATCAGAGTGAACCACACACAGTAATGACAGAGTGAACCACATAGAGTAATATCAGAGTGAACCACAGACAGTAATATTAAAGTGAATCTCACACAGTAATTTCAGAGTGAACCACATGCAGTAATATCAGAGTGAACCACACACAGTTACAAAAGAGTGAACCACACAAAGTAATGTCAGAGTGAACCACACACAGTAATGTCAGAGTGACCCACACGCAGTAATATCAGATGAACCACACACAGTAATGTCAGAGTGAACCACACAAAGTAATGTCAGAGTGAACCACACACAGTAATATCAGAGTGAACCACACGCAGTAATATCAGAGAGAACCACACACAGTAATGTCAGAGTGAACCACACGCAGTAATATCAGAGAGAACCACACACCATAATATCAGAGTGAACCACACGCAGTAATATCAGAGTGACCCACACACAGTAATGACCGACAGAACCACACGCAGTAATATCAGAGTGAACCACACGCAGTAATATCAGAGTGAACACGCAGGAATGACAGAGTGAACCACACGCATAATATCAGAGTGAACAACACGCAGTAATGTCAGAGTGAACCACACGCAATAATATCAGAGTGAACCACACACCATAATATCAGAGTGAACCACACGCAGTAATATCAGAGTGACCCACACACAGTAATGACCGACAGAACCACACGCAGTAATATCAGAGTGAACCACACGCAGTAATATCAGAGTGAACCAGACACTTTAATGACAGAGTGACCAAAAGCAGTAATGTCAGAGTGAACCACACGCAGTAATATCAGATGAACCACACACAGTAATGTCAGAGTGAACCACATGCAGTAATATCAGAGTGAACCACACACAGTAATGTCAGAGTGAACCCACACTCACTAATGTCAGAGTGAAACACGCGTAGTAATGTCAGAGTGAACCACATGCAATAAAATCAGAGTGAACCACCCACAGTAATGTCAGAGTGAACCCACACTCACTAATGTCAGAGTGAAACACACACAGTAATATCAGAGTGAAACACACACAGTAATGACAGAGTGAACCACACACAGTAATATCAGAGTGAACCACAGACAGTAATATTAAAGTGAATCTCACACAGTAATTTCAGAGTGAACCACATGCAGTAATATCAGAGTGAACCACACACAGTTACAAAAGAGTGAACCACACAAAGTAATGTCAGAGTGAACCACACACAGTAATGTCAGAGTGAACCACACGCAGTAATATCAGATGAACCACACACAGTAATGTCAGAGTGAACCACACAAAGTAATGTCAGAGTGAACCACACACAGTAATATCAGAGTGAACCACACGCAGTAATATCAGAGAGAACCACACACAGTAATGTCAGAGTGAACCACACGCAGTAATATCAGAGTGAACACGCAGGAATGACAGAGTGAACCACACGCAGTAATATCAGAGTGAACACGCAGCAATGACAGAGTCAACCACATGCATAATATCAGAGTGAACAACACGCAATAATATCAGAGTGAACCACACACCATAATATCAGAGTGAACCACACGCAGTAATATCAGAGTGACCCACACACAGTAATGACCGACAGAACCACACGCAGTAATATCAGAGTGAACCACACGCAGTAATATCAGAGTGAACCAGACACATTAATGACAGAGTGACCAAAAGCAGTAATGTCAGAGTGAACCACACGCAGTAATATCAGATGAACCACACACAGTAATGTCAGAGTGAACCACACGCAGTAATATCAGAGTGACCCACACACAGTAATGACCGACAGAACCACACGCAGTAATATCAGAGTGAACCACACGCAGTAATATCAGAGTGAACCAGACACATTAATGACAGAGTGACCAAAAGCAGTAATGTCAGAGTGAACCACACGCAGTAATGTCAGAGTGAACCACACACAGTAATGTCAGAGTGAACCACACGCAGTAATATCAGAGTGACCCACACACAGTAATGACCGACAGAACCACACGCAGTAATATCAGAGTGAACCACACGCAGTAATATCAGAGTGAACCAGACACATTAATGACAGAGTGACCAAAAGCAGTAATGTCAGAGTGAACCACACACAGTAATGTCAGAGTGAACCACACGCTGTAACATCAGAATGAACCCACACTCACTAATGTCAGAGTGAAACACACACAGTAATATCAGAGTGAACCACACGCAGTAATATCAGAGTGAACCACACACAGTAATGACAGAGTGAACCACACAGAGTAATATCAGAGTGAACCACATGCAGTAATATCAGAGAGAACCACACACAGTAATTTCAGAGTGAACCACACACAGTTACAAAAGAGTGAACCACATGCAGTAATATCAGAGTGAACCACATGCAGTAATATCAGAGAGAACCACACACAGTAATGTCAGAGTGAACCACACGCAGTAATATCAGAGTGAACACGCAGGAATGACAGAGTGAACCACACGCAGTAATATCAGAGTGAACACGCAGGAATGACAGAGTGAACCACACGCATGTCAGAGTGAACCACACGCAATAATATCAGAGTGAACCACACACCGTAATATCAGAGTGAACCACACGCAGTAATATCAGAGTGACCCACACACAGTAATGACCGAGAGAACCACACGCAGTAATATCAGAGTGAACCACACGCAGTAATATCAGAGTGAACCAGACACATTAATGACAGAGTGAACCACATGCAGTAATGTCAGAGTGAACCACACGCAGTAATGTCAGATGAACCACACACAGTAATGTCATAGTGAACCACACGCAGTAATATCAGAGTGAACATGCAGGAATGACAGAGTGAATCACATGCAGTAATATCAGAGTGAACACGCAGGAATGACACAGTGAACCACACGCAGTAATATCAGAGTGAACCACATACAGTAATGTCAGAGTGAACCCACACTCACTAATGTCAGAGTGAAACACACACAGTAATATCAGAGTGAACCACACACAGTAATGACAGAGTGAACCACACAGAGTAATATCAGAGTGAACACAGACAGTAATATTAAAGTGAATCTCACACAGTAATTTCAGAGTGAACCACATGCAGTAATATCAGAGTGAACCACACACAGTTACAAAAGAGTGAACCACACAAAGTAATGTCAGAGTGAACCACACACAGTAATGTCAGAGTGAACCCACACTCACTAATGTCAGAGTGAAACACGCGTAGTAATGTCAGAGTGAACCACATGCAATAAAATCAGAGTGAACCACCCACAGTAATGTCAGAGTGAACCCACACTCACTAATGTCAGAGTGAAACACACACAGTAATATCAGAGTGAACCACACACAGTAATGACAGAGTGAACCACACACAGTAATATCAGAGTGAACCACAGACAGTAATATTAAAGTGAATCTCACACAGTAATTTCAGAGTGAACCACATGCAGTAATATCAGAGTGAACCACACACAGTTACAAAAGAGTGAACCACACAAAGTAATGTCAGAGTGAACCACACACAGTAATGTCAGAGTGAACCACACGCAGTAATATCAGATGAACCACACACAGTAATGTCAGAGTGAACCACACAAAGTAATGTCAGAGTGAACCACACACAGTAATATCAGAGTGAACCACACGCAGTAATATCAGAGAGAACCACACACAGTAATGTCAGAGTGAACCACACGCAGTAATATCAGAGTGAACACGCAGCAATGACAGAGTCAACCACATGCATAATATCAGAGTGAACAACACGCAGTAATGTCAGAGTGAACCACACGCAATAATATCAGAGTGAACCACACACCATAATATCAGAGTGAACCACACGCAGTAATATCAGAGTGACCCACACACAGTAATGACCGACAGAACCACACGCAGTAATATCAGAGTGAACCACACGCAGTAATATCAGAGTGAACCAGACACATTAATGACAGAGTGACCAAAAGCAGTAATGTCAGAGTGAACCACACGCAGTAATATCAGATGAAACACACACAGTAATGTCAGAGTGAACCACACGCAGTAATATCAGAGTGACCCACACACAGTAATGACCGACAGAACCACACGCAGTAATATCAGAGTGAACCACACGCAGTAATATCAGAGTGAACCAGACACATTAATGACAGAGTGACCAAAAGCAGTAATGTCAGAGTGAACCACACGCAGTAATGTCAGAGTGAACCACACACAGTAATGTCAGAGTGAACCACACGCTGTAACATCAGAATGAACCCACACTCACTAATGTCAGAGTGAAACACACACAGTAATGTCAGAGTGAACCACATGCAGTAATGTCAGAGTGAACCACACACAGTAATGTCAGAGTGAACCACACGCTGTAACATCAGAATGAACCCACACTCACTAATGTCAGAGTGAAACACACACAGTAATATCAGAGTGAACCACACGCAGTAATATCAGAGTGAACCACACACAGTAATGACAGAGTGAACCACACAGAGTAATATCAGAGTGAACCACATGCAGTAATATCAGAGAGAACCACACACAGTAATTTCAGAGTGAACCACACACAGTTACAAAAGAGTGAACCACATGCAGTAATATCAGAGTGAACCACATGCAGTAATATCAGAGAGAACCACACACAGTAATGTCAGAGTGAACCACACGCAGTAATATCAGAGTGAACACGCAGGAATGACAGAGTGAATCACATGCAGTAATATCAGAGTGAACACGCAGGAATGACACAGTGAACCACACGCAGTAATATCAGAGTGAACCACATACAGTAATGTCAGAGTGAACCCACACTCACTAATGTCAGAGTGAAACACACACAGTAATATCAGAGTGAACCACACACAGTAATGACAGAGTGAACCACACAGAGTAATATCAGAGTGAACCACAGACAGTAATATTAAAGTGAATCTCAAACAGTAATTTCAGAGTGAACCACATGCAGTAATATCAGAGTGAACCACACACAGTTACAAAAGAGTGAACCACACAAAGTAATGTCAGAGTGAACCACACACAGTAATGTCAGAGTGAACCACACAAAGTAATGTCAGAGTGAACCACACACAGTAATATCAGAGTGAACCACACGCAGTAATATCAGAGAGAACCACACACAGTAATATCAGAGTGAACCACACACAGTAATATCAGAGTGAACCAGACACATTAATGACAGAGTGACCAAAAGCAGTAATGTCAGAGTGAACCACACGCAGTAATATCAGATGAACCACACACAGTAATGTCAGAGTGAACCACATGTAGTAATATCAGAGTGAACCACACACAGTAATGTCAGAGTGAACCCACACTCACTAATGTCAGAGTGAAACACGCGTAGTAATGTCAGAGTGAACCACATGCAATAATATCAGAGTGAACCACCCACAGTAATGTCAGAGTGAACCCACACTCACTAATGTCAGAGTGAAACACACACAGTAATATCAGAGTGAACCACACACAGTAATGACAGAGTGAACCACACAGAGTAATATCAGAGTGAACCACAGACAGTAATATTAAAGTGAATCTCACACAGTAATTTCAGAGTGAACCACATGCAGTAATATCAGAGTGAACCACACACAGTTACAAAAGAGTGAACCACACAAAGTAATGTCAGAGTGAACCACACACAGTAATATCAGAGTGAACCACACGCAGTAATATCAGAGTGAACCACACACAGTAATATCAGAGTGAACCACACGCAGTAATATCAGAGTGAACCCACACTCACTAATGTCAGAGTGATCCACACCCAGTAATGTCAGAAGGAACCAATACTCACTAATGTCAGAGTGAAACACACACAGTAATGTCAGAGTGAACCACATGCAGTAATGTCAGAGTGAACCACACGCAGTAATGTCAGAGTGAACCACACGCTGTAACATCAGAATGAACCCACACTCACTAATGTCAGAGTGAAACACACGCAGTAATATCAGAGTGAACCACACGCAGTAATATCAGAGTGACCCACACACAGTAATGACGGAGAGAACCACACGCAGTAATATCAGAGTGAACCACACGCAGTAATATCAGAGTGAACCAGACACATTAATGACAGAGTGAACCACATGCAGTAATGTCAGAGTGAACCACACGCAGTAATATCAGATGAACCACACACAGTAATGTCAGAGTGAACCACATGCAGTAATATCAGAGTGAACATGCAGGAATGACAGAGTGAATCACATGCAGTAATATCAGAGTGAACACGCAGTAATATCAGAGTGAACCACATACAGTAATGTCAGAGTGAACCCACACTCACTAATGTCAGAGTGAAACACACACAGTAATATCAGAGTGAACCACACACAGTAATGACAGAGTGAACCACACACAGTAATATCAGAGTGAACCACAGACAGTAATATTAAAGTGAATCTCACACAGTAATTTCAGAGTGAACCACATGCAGTAATATCAGAGTGAACCACACACAGTTACAAAAGAGTGAACCACACAAAGTAATGTCAGAGTGACCCACACACAGTAATGTCAGAGTGAACCACACGCAGTAATATCAGATGAACCACACACAGTAATGTCAGAGTGAACCACACAAAGTAATGTCAGAGTGAACCACACACAGTAATATCAGAGTGAACCACACGCAGTAATATCAGAGAGAACCACACACAGTAATGTCAGAGTGAACCACACGCAGTAATATCAGAGTGAACACGCAGGAATGACAGAGTGAACCACACGCAGTAATATCAGAGTGAACACGCAGGAATGACAGAGTCAACCACACGCATAATATCAGAGTGAACAACACGCAGTAATGTCAGAGTGAACCACACGCAATAATATCAGAGTGAACCACACACCATAATATCAGAGTGAACCACACGCAGTAATATCAGAGTGACCCACACACAGTAATGACCGACAGAACCACACGCAGTAATATCAGAGTGAACCACACGCAGTAATATCAGAGTGAACCAGACACATTAATGACAGAGTGACCAAAAGCAGTAATGTCAGAGTGAACCACACGCAGTAATATCAGATGAACCACACACAGTAATGTCAGAGTGAACCACACGCAGTAATATCAGAGTGACCCACACACAGTAATGACGGAGAGAACCACACGCAGTAATATCAGAGTGAACCACACGCAGTAATATCAGAGTGAACCAGACACATTAATGACAGAGTAAACCACATGCAGTAATGTCAGAGTGAACCACACGCAGTAATATCAGAGTGAACATGCAGGAATGACAGAGTGAATCACATGCAGTAATATCAGATTGAACACGCAGTAATATCAGAGTGAACCACATACAGTAATGTCAGAGTGAACCCACACTCACTAATGTCAGAGTGAAACACACGCAGTAATGTCAGAGCGAACCACACACAGTAATGTCAGAGTGAACCCACACTCACTAATGTCAGAGTGAAACACACACAGTAATATCAGAGTGAACCACACACAGTAATGACAGAGTGAACCACACAGAGTAATATCAGAGTGAACCACAGACAGTAATATTAAAGTGAATCTCACACAGTAATTTCAGAGTGAACCACATGCAGTAATATCAGAGTGAACCACACACAGTTACAAAAGAGTGAACCACACAAAGTAATGTCAGAGTGAACCACACACAGTAATGTCAGAGTGAACCACACGCAGTAATATCAGATGAACCACACACAGTAATGTCAGAGTGAACCACACAAAGTAATGTCAGAGTGAACCACACACAGTAATATCAGAGTGAACCACACGCAGTAATATCAGAGAGAACCACACACAGTAATGTCAGAGTGAACCACACGCAGTAATATCAGAGTGAACCACACACCATAATATCAGAGTGAACCACACGCAGTAATATCAGAGTGACCCACACACAGTAATGACCGACAGAACCACACGCAGTAATATCAGAGTGAACCACACGCAGTAATATCAGAGTGAACACGCAGGAATGACAGAGTGAACCACACGCATAATATCAGAGTGGACAACACGCAGTAATGTCAGAGTGAACCACACGCAATAATATCAGAGTGAACCACACACCATAATATCAGAGTGAACCACACGCAGTAATATCAGAGTGACCCACACACAGTAATGACCGACAGAACCACACGCAGTAATATCAGAGTGAACCACACGCAGTAATATCAGAGTGAACCAGACACTTTAATGACAGAGTGACCAAAAGCAGTAATGTCAGAGTGAACCACACGCAGTAATATCAGATGAACCACACACAGTAATGTCAGAGTGAACCACATGCAGTAATATCAGAGTGAACCACACACAGTAATGTCAGAGTGAACCCACACTCACTAATGTCAGAGTGAAACACGCGTAGTAATGTCAGAGTGAACCACATGCAATAAAATCAGAGTGAACCACCCACAGTAATGTCAGAGTGAACCCACACTCACTAATGTCAGAGTGAAACACACACAGTAATATCAGAGTGAACCACACACAGTAATGACAGAGTGAACCACACACAGTAATATCAGAGTGAACCACAGACAGTAATATTAAAGTGAATCTCACACAGTAATTTCAGAGTGAACCACATGCAGTAATATCAGAGTGAACCACACACAGTTACAAAAGAGTGAACCACACAAAGTAATGTCAGAGTGAACCACACACAGTAATGTCAGAGTGAACCACACGCAGTAATATCAGAGAGAACCACACACAGTAATGTCAGAGTGAACCACACGCAGTAATATCAGAGTGAACACGCAGGAATGACAGAGTGAACCACACGCAGTAATATCAGAGTGAACACGCAGGAATGACAGAGTCAACCACATGCATAATATCAGAGTGAACAACACGCAGTAATGTCAGAGTGAACCACACGCAATAATATCAGAGTGAACCACACACCATAATATCAGAGTGAACCACACGCAGTAATATCAGAGTGACCCACACACAGTAATGACCGACAGAACCACACGCAGTAATATCAGAGTGAACCACACGCAGTAATATCAGAGTGAACCAGACACATTAATGACAGAGTGACCAAAAGCAGTAATGTCAGAGTGAACCACACGCAGTAATATCAGATGAACCACACACAGTAATGTCAGAGTGAACCACACGCAGTAATATCAGAGTGACCCACACACAGTAATGACCGACAGAACCACACGCAGTAATATCAGATGAACCACACACAGTAATGTCAGAGTGAACCACACGCAGTAATATCAGAGTGAACACGCAGGAATGACAGAGTGAACCACACGCAGTAATATCAGAGTGAACACGCAGCAATGACAGAGTCAACCACATGCATAATATCAGAGTGAACAACACGCAGTAATATCAGAGTGAACCACACGCAATAATATCAGAGTGACCCACACACAGTAATGACCGACAGAACCACACGCAGTAATATCAGAGTGAACCAGACACATTAATGACAGAGTGACCAAAAGCAGTAATGTCAGAGTGAACCACACGCAGTAATGTCAGAGTGAACCACACACAGTAATGTCAGAGTGAACCACACGCTGTAACATCAGAATGAACCCACACTCACTAATGTCAGAGTGAACCACATGCAGTAATATCAGAGAGAACCACACACAGTAATTTCAGAGTGAAGCACACACAGTTACAAAAGAGTGAACCACATGCAGTAATAGCAGAGTGAACCACATGCAGTAATATCAGAGTGAACACGCAGGAATGACAGAGTGAACCACACGCAGTAATATCAGAGTGAACACGCAGGAATGACAGAGTGAACCACACGCATGTCAGAGTGAACCACACGCAATAATATCAGAGTGAACCACACACCGTAATATCAGAGTGAACCACACGCAGTAATATCAGAGTGACCCACACACAGTAATGACCGAGAGAACCACACGCATGAATGTCAGAGTGAACCACACGCAGTAATATCAGAGTGACCCACACACAGTAATGACCGAGAGAACCACACGCAGTAATATCAGAGTGAACCACATGCAGTAATGTCAGAGTGAACCACACGCAGTAATGTCAGATGAACCACACACAGTAATGTCAGAGTGAACCACACGCAGTAATATCAGAGTGAACATGCAGGAATGACAGAGTGAATCACATGCAGTAATATCAGAGTGAACACGCAGGAATGACAGAGTGAACCACACGCAGTAATGTCAGATGAACCACACACAGTAATGTCAGAGTGAACCACACGCAGTAATATCAGAGTGAACATGCAGGAATGACAGAGTGAATCACATGCAGTAATATCAGAGTGAACACGCAGCAATGACAGAGTCAACCACATGCATAATATCAGAGTGAACAACACGCAGTAATATCAGAGTGAACCACACGCAATAATATCAGAGTGACCCACACACAGTAATGACCGACAGAACCACACGCAGTAATATCAGAGTGAACCAGACACATTAATGACAGAGTGACCAAAAGCAGTAATGTCAGAGTGAACCACACGCAGTAATGTCAGAGTGAACCACACACAGTAATGTCAGAGTGAACCACACGCTGTAACATCAGAATGAACCCACACTCACTAATGTCAGAGTGAAACACACACAGTAATATCAGAGTGAACCACACAGAGTAATATCAGAGTGAACCACATGCAGTAATATCAGAGAGAACCACACACAGTAATTTCAGAGTGAAGCACACACAGTTACAAAAGAGTGAACCACATGCAGTAATAGCAGAGTGAACCACATGCAGTAATATCAGAGTGAACACGCAGGAATGACAGAGTGAACCACACGCAGTAATATCAGAGTGAACACGCAGGAATGACAGAGTGAACCACACGCATGTCAGAGTGAACCACACGCAATAATATCAGAGTGAACCACACACCGTAATATCAGAGTGAACCACACGCAGTAATATCAGAGTGACCCACACACAGTAATGACCGAGAGAACCACACGCATGAATATCAGAGTGAACCACACGCAGTAATATCAGAGTGACCCACACACAGTAATGACCGAGAGAACCACACGCAGTAATATCAGAGTGAACCACATGCAGTAATGTCAGAGTGAACCACACGCAGTAATGTCAGATGAACCACACACAGTAATGTCAGAGTGAACCACACGCAGTAATATCAGAGTGAACATGCAGGAATGACAGAGTGAATCACATGCAGTAATATCAGAGTGAACACGCAGGAATGACAGAGTGAACCACACGCAGTAATGTCAGATGAACCACACACAGTAATGTCAGAGTGAACCACACGCAGTAATATCAGAGTGAACATGCAGGAATGACAGAGTGAATCACATGCAGTAATATCAGAGTGAACACGCAGGAATGACAGAGTGAACCACACGCAGTAATATCAGAGTGAACCACATACAGTAATGTCAGAGTGAACCCACACTCACTAATGTCAGAGTGAAACACGCGTAGTAATGTCAGAGTGAACCACATGCAATAAAATCAGAGTGAACCACCCACAGTAATGTCAGAGTGAACCCACACTCACTAATGTCAGAGTGAAACACACACAGTAATATCAGAATGAACCACACACAGTAATGACAGAGTGAACCACACACAGTAATATCAGAGTGAACCACAGACAGTAATATTAAAGTGAATCTCACACAGTAATTTCAGAGTGAACCACATGCAGTAATATCAGAGTGAACCACACACAGTTACAAAAGAGTGAACCACACAAAGTAATGTCAGAGTGAACCACACACAGTAATGTCAGAGTGAACCACACGCAGTAATATCAGATGAACCACACACAGTAATGTCAGAGTGAACCACACAAAGTAATGTCAGAGTGAACCACACACAGTAATATCAGAGTGAACCACACGCAGTAATATCAGAGAGAACCACACACAGTAATGTCAGAGTGAACCACACGCTGTAACATCAGAATGAACCCACACTCACTAATGTCAGAGTGAAACACACACAGTAATATCAGAGTGAACCACACGCAGTAATGTCAGAGTGAACCACACGTAGTAATGTCAGAGTGAACCACATGCAGTAATATCAGAGTGACCCACACACAGTAATGACCGACAGAACCACACGCAGTAATATCAGAGTGAACCACACGCAGTAATATCAGAGTGAACCAGACACATTAATGACAGAGTGACCAAAAGCAGTAATGTCAGAGTGAACCACACGCAGTAATGTCAGAGTGAACCACACGCAGTAATGTCAGAGTGAACCACACGCTGTAACATCAGAATGAACCCACACTCACTAATGTCAGAGTGAAACACACACAGTAATGTCAGAGTGAACCACATGCAGTAATGTCAGAGTGAACCACACACAGTAATGTCAGAGTGAACCACACGCTGTAACATCAGAATGAACCCACACTCACTAATGTCAGAGTGAAACACACACAGTAATATCAGAGTGAACCACACGCAGTAATATCAGAGTGAACCACACACAGTAATGACAGAGTGAACCACACAGAGTAATATCAGAGTGAACCACACGCAGTAATATCAGAGAGAACCACACACAGTAATTTCAGAGTGAACCACACACAGTTACAAAAGAGTGAACCACATGCAGTAATATCAGAGTGAACCACATGCAGTAATATCAGAGAGAACCACACACAGTAATGTCAGAGTGAACCACACGCAGTAATATCAGAGTGAACACGCAGGAATGACAGAGTGAACCACACGCAGTAATATCAGAGTGAACACGCAGGAATGACAGAGTGAACCACACGTATGTCAGAGTGAACCACACGCAATAATATCAGAGTGACCCACACACAGTAATGACCGAGAGAACCACACGCAGTAATATCAGAGTGAACCACACACAGTAATATCAGAGTGAACCAGACACATTAATGACAGAGTGAACCACATGCAGTAATGTCAGAGTGAACCACACGCAGTAATGTCAGAGCGAACCACACACAGTAATGTCAGAGTGAACCCACACTCACTAATGTCAGAGTGAAACACACACAGTAATATCAGAGTGAACCACACACAGTAATGACAGAGTGAACCACACAGAGTAATATCAGAGTGAACCACAGACAGTAATATTAAAGTGAATCTCACACAGTAATTTCAGAGTGAACCACATGCAGTAATATCAGAGTGAACCACACACAGTTACAAAAGAGTGAACCACACAAAGTAATGTCAGAGTGAACCACACACAGTAATGTCAGAGTGAACCACACACAGTAATGTCAGAGTGAACCACACGCAGTAATATCAGATGAACCACACACAGTAATGTCAGAGTGAACCACACAAAGTAATGTCAGAGTGAACCACACACAGTAATATCAGAGTGAACCACACGCAGTAATATCAGAGAGAACCACACACAGTAATATCAGAGTGAACCCACACTCACTAATGTCAGAGTGATCCACACCCAGTAATGTCAGAAGGAACCAATACTCACTAATGTCAGAGTGAAACACACACAGTAATATCAGAGTGAACCACATGCAGTAATGTCAGAGTGAACCACACACAGTAATGTCAGAGTGAACCACACGCTGTAACATCAGAATGAACCCACACTCACTAATGTCAGAGTGAAACACACACAGTAATATCAGAGTGAACCACACGCAGTAATACCAGAGTGACCCACACACAGTAATGACGGAGAGAACCACACGCAGTAATATCAGAGTGAACCACACGCAGTAATATCAGAGTGAACCAGACACATTAATGACAGAGTGAACCACATGCAGTAATGTCTGAGTGAACCACATGCAGTAATATCAGATGAACCACACACAGTAATGTCAGAGTGAACCACACGCAGTAATATCAGAGTGAACATGCAGGAATGACAGAGTGAATCACATGCAGTAATATCAGAGTGAACACGCAGTAATATCAGAGTGAACCACATACAGTAATGTCAGAGTGAACCCACACTCACTAATGTCAGAGTGAAACACACACAGTAATATCAGAGTGAACCACACACAGTAATGACAGAGTGAACCACACAGAGTAATATCAGAGTGAACCACAGACAGTAATATTAAAGTGAATCTCACACAGTAATTTCAGAGTGAACCACATGCAGTAATATCAGAGTGAACCACACACAGTTACAAAAGAGTGAACCACACAAAGTAATGTCAGAGTGAACCACACACAGTAATGTCAGAGTGAACCACACGCAGTAATATCAGATGAACCACACACAGTAATGTCAGAGTGAACCACACAAAGTAATGTCAGAGTGAACCACACACAGTAATATCAGAGTGAACCACACGCAGTAATATCAGAGAGAACCACACACAGTAATGTCAGAGTGAACCACACGCAGTAATATCAGAGAGAACACGCAGGAATGACAGAGTGAACCACACGCATAATATCAGAGTGAACAACACGCAGTAATATCAGAGTGAACCACACGCAGTAATATCAGAGTGAACCAGACACATTAATGACAGAGTGACCAAAAGCAGTAATGTCAGAGTGAACCACACGCAGTAATATCAGATGAACCACACACAGTAATGTCAGAGTGAACCACATGCAGTAATATCAGAGTGAACCACACACAGTAATGTCAGAGTGAACCCACACTCACTAATGTCAGAGTGAAACACGCGTAGTAATGTCAGAGTGAACCACATGCAATAATATCAGAGTGAACCACCCACAGTAATGTCAGAGTGAACCCGCACTCACTAATGTCAGAGTGAAACACACGCAGTAATGTCAGAGCGAACCACACACAGTAATGTCAGAGTGAACCCACACTCACTAATGTCAGAGTGAAACACACACAGTAATATCAGAGTGAACCACACACAGTAATGACAGAGTGAACCACACAGAGTAATATCAGAGTGAACCACAGACAGTAATATTAAAGTGAATCTCACACAGTAATTTCAGAGTGAACCACATGCAGTAATATCAGAGTGAACCACACACAGTTACAAAAGAGTGAACCACACGCAGTAATATCAGAGTGAACCAGACACATTAATGACAGAGTGACCAAAAGCAGTAATGTCAGAGTGAACCACACGCAGTAATATCAGAGAGAACCACACACAGTAATGTCAGAGTGAACCACATGCAGTAATATCAGAGTGAACCACACACAGTAATGTCAGAGTGAACCCACACTCACTAATGTCAGAGTGAAACACACACAGTAATATCAGAGTGAACCACACACAGTAATGACAGAGTGAACCACACACAGTAATATCAGAGTGAACCACAGACAGTAATATTAAAGTGAATCTCACACAGTAATTTCAGAGTGAACCACATGCAGTAATATCAGAGTGAACCACACACAGTTACAAAAGAGTGAACCACACAAAGTAATGTCAGAGTGAACCACACACAGTAATGTCAGAGTGAACCACACGCAGTAATATCAGATGAACCACACACAGTAATGTCAGAGTGAACCACACAAAGTAATGTCAGAGTGAACCACACACAGTAATATCAGAGTGAACCACACGCAGTAATATCAGAGAGAACCACACACAGTAATGTCAGAGTGAATCACACGCTGTAACATCAGAATGAACCCACACTCACTAATGTCAGAGTGAAACACACACAGTAATATCAGAGTGTACCACACGCAGTCATGTCAGAGTGAACCCACACTCACTAATGTCAGAGTGAACCACATGCAGTAATATCAGAGTGACCCACACACAGTAATGACCGACAGAACCACACGCAGTAATATCAGAGTGAACCACACGCAGTAATATCAGAGTGAACCAGACACATTAATGACAGAGTGACCAAAAGCAGTAATGTCAGAGTGAACCACACGCAGTAATGTCAGAGTGAACCACACACAGTAATGTCAGAGTGAACCACACGCTGTAACATCAGAATGAACCCACACTCACTAATGTCAGAGTGAAACACACACAGTAATGTCAGAGTGAACCACATGCAGTAATGTCAGAGTGAACCACACACAGTAATGTCAGAGTGAACCACACGCTGTAACATCAGAATGAACCCACACTCACTAATGTCAGAGTGAACCACACGCAGTAATATCAGAGTGAACCACACACAGTAATGACAGAGTGAACCACACAGAGTAATATCAGAGTGAACCACATGCAGTAATATCAGAGAGAACCACACACAGTAATTTCAGAGTGAACCACACACAGTTACAAAAGAGTGAACCACATGCAGTAATATCAGAGTGAACCACATGCAGTAATATCAGAGAGAACCACACACAGTAATGTCAGAGTGAACCACACGCAGTAATATCAGAGTGAACACGCAGGAATGACAGAGTGAACCACACGCAGTAATGTCAGAGTGAAACACACGCAGTAATGTCAGAGTGAAACACACGCAGTCAAATCAGAGTGAACCACATGCTGTAACATCAGAGTGAACTACACTCACTAATGTCTCTGTGAAAAACACGCAGTAATTTCAGAGTGAACCACACACAGTAATGTCAGAGTGAAACACACACAGTAATATCAGAGTGAACCACACACAGTAATGTCAGAGTGAACCCACACAGTAATTTCAGAGTGAACCACACACAGTAATGTCAGAGTGAACCAAACGCAGTAATGTCAGAGTGAACCACACACAGTAATGTCAGAGCGAACCACCCACAGGAATATCAGAGTGAACCTTACGCAGTAATGTCAGAGTGAACCACACTCAGTAACGTCAGAGTGAACCACACACAGTTATGTCAGAGTGAACCACACGCAGTAATGTCAGAGTGAACCACACGCAGTTATGTCAGAGTGAACCATACACACATTGGATATCAGGGTTCTTAGCAAAGGGAGTAATGCAGAGACTCGAGCAAATTGCTCTGCCAAACATCCAACCCAAAATTTGGGTCTGCTCCGTGGATGACACCTTTGTCATCGCTAAACAAAACAAATTAGAGGAAACCTTCAAGACCATCAATAATATCCTTTTTGGCATAAAATTCACTAAAGAGGAGGAAAACAACAACACACTGCCATTCCTAGGTGTTACAGTAGAGTGAACAGCCAATGGGGAACCTCAAACCAGCGTCTACAGGGAAACAACCCAAACGGACCAAATACTGAACTACAGAAGCAATCATCCCAACACCCACTAATGAAGCAGCATTAGAACATTATTTCAATAAGCCAACAAATACTGCAGCACAGAGGAACTGCACAGAGCAGAGGAAAATCACCTAGACAGGGTATTCAAAAAGAATAGGTATCCAATCAACACAGTCCGCCAATTTCTCAGCAACAAACCCAAACCAGCAGACAAACCACATCCAGAAATCCTAGCAACTCTTCCCTACATCAAAGACATCTCAGAAATGACTGCCAGACTACTCAGATCCCTTGGCATCATGGTAGCCCACAAACCAACCAACACACTAAAACAGCAGCTAATGAACGTGAAAGACCCCATACAGACAATGGGCAAAACTAATGTCATTTACAAAATACTGTGCAAGGACTGTAACAAACACTACATTGGACAAACAGGCAGCAAACTAGCCCCCAGGATACATGAACATCAACCAGCCACAAAAAGACATGACCCTCTCTCACTCGTATCCTTACATGCAGATGAGGAAGGACACCACTTCGACTGGGACAACACATCCATCCTAGGACAAGCCAAACAGAGACATGTATGAGAATTCCTAGAAACATTGCATTCCAGCAGGAATTGTATCAACAAACATATTGACTTGGACCCGATTTACCAACCCCTGAGAAAAAGAACAGGAAATGACATCACCACAGGAAATGACAGCACCATCCCAAAGAAATCCAAACATATAAATAGAAAGCAGGAATAATCAGCAGTGCTTCAATCGGAGGCTCACTGATGATGTTACCTTGTATGGTGACGAAACGTCTGAAAACAAACCGTCCAGCTCAACGAGCAAACCTACTTCCAGAACCTTAACCTGAGCTACAAATCTTCCCAAAACCCACCGAGCAGACATCCAAAATAAATCTAGTCCTATATGTCAGCACTTGGACCATATCCTCCACACCCTTCCTATTCATTGTTTAGATCAGTGTGGTGCTGGAAAAGCACAGCAGGTCAGGCAGCAGCCAAAGAGCAGGAAAATTGACGTTTTGGGCAAAAGCCCTTCATCAGGAATTGAGGCTGGGAGCCTCCAGGGTGGAGAGAGGGAGGTCGGGGTGGGGGGGGGAGGTGGGAGGAGGGTGGGGGGGGGTGGGTGGGAGGAGGGTGGCGGGGTGGGTGGGTGTGGCTGGGGAGTAGGTAGCAAAGAGTACAATAGGTGAATGGGGGTGGGGATGGAGGTGATAGTTCAGAGAGGAGGGTGGAGGGGACGCGTGGGAAGGGAGACTGGCAGGTGGGACATGTCATGAGGACAGTGGTGAGCTGGAAGGTTAGAATTGGGGTGAGGTGGGGGGTGGGAGAAATGAGGAAACTGTTGAAGTCCACATTGATGCCCTGGGGTTGAAGTGTTCCAAGGCGGAAGATGAGGCGTTCTTCCTCCAGGCGTTGGGTGGTGAGGGAGCGGCGGTGAAGGAGGCCCAGGACCTCCATGTCCTCGGCAGAGTGGGAGGGGGAGTTGAAATGTTGGGCCACGGGGCGGTGTGGTTGATTGGTGCCGGTGTCCCGGAGATGTTCCTTAACACGCTCTGCTAGGAGGCGCCCAGTCTCCCCAGTGTAGAGGAGACCGCATCGGGAGCAACGGATACAATAAATATTGGTGGATGTACAGGTGAAACTTTGATGGATGTGGAAGGCTCCTTTAGGGCCTTGAATGGAGGTGAAGGAGGAGGTGTGGGCACAGGTTTTACAATTCCTGCGGTGGCAGGGGAAGGTGCCAGGATGGGAGGATGGGTTGTAGGGGGGCGTGGACCTGACCAGGTGATCACGGAGGGAATGGTCTTTGCGGAAGGCGGAAAGGGGTGGGAAGGGAAATATATCCCTGGTGGTGGGGTCTGTTTGGAGATGGTGGAAATGTCAGCGGATGGTGTGGTTAATGCAAAGGTTGGTAGGGTGGGAGGTGACGGACCAGGGTGGGGTTCTGCCCTTGTTACGGTTGAAGGGGTGGAGTTTGAGGGTGGAGGTGTGGAATGTGGATGAGATGTGTTGGAGGGCACCTTTAACCATGTGAGAAGGGAAATAGCAGTCTTTAAAGAAGGAGGCCATCTGGTGTGTTCTGTGATGGAACTGGTCCTCCTGGGAGCAGATACGGCGGAGACAGGGGGGTTTATATACCCACCCAAATGCCTCTTAAATGTTACAATTGTACCAGCCTCCACCACATCCTCTGGCAGCTCATTCCATACACGTACCACCCTCTGTGTGAAAAAGTTGCCCCTTAGGTCTCTTTTATATCTTTCCCCTCTCACCCTAAACCTATGCCCTCTAGTTCTGGACTCCTCCACCCCAGGGAAAAGACCTTGTCTATTTACCCTATCCAAGCTCCTCATGATTTTATAAACCTTCATAAAGTCACTCCTTAGCCTCCAACACTCCAAAGAAAACAGCCCCAGCCTATTCAGCCTCTCCCTCCCACCTCGGCAACATCCTTGTACATCTTTTCTGAATCTTTTCATAAAAGTTTGAGTGGCTAATTAGACATCATGACTATCATGAGCCAGAAGTAACAAGTCTGACCTCATTGGGATCTTGAGCTTCTTAATTCTCTATCCAAGATTGTGACAGCTCAAAGTGGGTGGAGCTGAATGCAATCTCGCAGTTTAACCCTTTCAGAACCGTTCCTTTATACAACAGAGGAGATTATTCAGATGATAACTGACGAGGCTATGGAGGTATGCAAACAGAATTTGAATACCATTGTTAGAGTGAAGGAGGTTCTCTGAAGGATGGAAGCTGAACATACTTTGTTCCAGAGCTGAGTTTGCCTCTGACTATGGAATTGTAATGGATTTGCTGAGGTTTTGAACACTTGTGACTAAGTTTTGTCGAGATACTTGAAGTAGTTTCTTTACGAGGTCACTGAAAGGGTACTATGTAGAATGGAGCTTTTGCTTTAATGCAAGGCATCTGGAAACCTGGTGGTAATAACAACTTGTTCTACTGCAAACTCTCGCTGCAATTGTTTGAAACAATGTCTGGATGAACATTACTTTTGATATCTGTAATTTGTCAAGGGAACAAGAAATCTGCAAGGAATGGATGCCCAGCCGATGTTTCCTATTTCTGAAAATAACCCTCTTGTTGAGTTCAGACCAATTTGTCCTTTTGGAAAAGTGACTGATCTTCTCCATATCATAGTTAGTATAATCCCTTCTGAGCAAGCTTTGTCTGCCAACAGACCAGAGAAAACATGCGTGACTTGATAATACATTCCAGAATATTAGAGCAACAGTTTGCAGAGTGATATTCTCCTTTCTGCCTTCAAGAATAATCCGAATTGCCAGTAAGCTTTATTAAAAATAAACTGAATCTTTGCTGAAAGAAATCTGTTTTGTTCTTGAAGAGAGAATGAGAGATTGAGAGAGGGAGTTGGAGGAGAGAGACAGATGATGAGAAAGAGAGTGACTAGTGAGCGATTGGAGCTTATGGGTGTGCTTTGGTTTATTTTGAGGGGTAAATATTTATGCTGTCACATTGCTGATTACATATGGTTAACCAGTTACTGCCCCATCCTCATTAAAGTAGTTTTAGTTTGAAAATGGACCAATAATTACATTTATTAAAATGAACCTGGCAGAGAGATCTGTTTCTTTCCAAACTGTTATAAAGAAGACATTTAATTGGCCATCTTGGCAACTGTGAAAAACATTTTTTTTGCTGTGATGTGTGGGATGGTGAGACCCGGGTGACAGTGCATTCCTATAGCCTCAGCTGTTAAAGTATTAAAGGTATTTGGAGTGAATCAGCAATTGATTTACATCCTGACTAATCTCTTTTCTGCTGATGTTCACAGAACAAGTTTAAATTCTTTTGGTGGACATGCCTTCTAGTGTCGATTCTATTTGACTTCAGGCATAAGGTTGGTTAGTTCAGTTGGCTGGAAGTCTGGTTTGCGACACAGAGTGATGCTAACAATGGGAATGCAATTTGTGCACCAGTTGAACTTGCCCCGAAGGACTCTTCTTTCCAACATCTGCCCTCACTTAACGAAAGAGCAGCCCTCTGGTCACTTTGCTTTCATTCAGTTTGAAATTAAAATTCTTAAATGTTCAAAATAATTACCTATTGCACTGTGTGGAAACACCTTAGAAGGTTTACTGCAGTTACAAGCATCATATCAAATGATCAACAATTAAATCTGTTGATTATTAAATACTACAATAGTTTAGAAAGTTTATCATTAAATAGATGCTATTAAAGAAATGTTATAAAACAAGTTAGTTGTTATGGCATTGCAGAAACAAAGCGTGAAATTGTGTTATAAATTATTTCGACGATCTAATGTTGTGTGGTACATTCTACATGTTGCTGTCACTCAATGATAGAAACACATTTAGCTGTCATTTGTGATAGTGACACTCCTGGAAAGATGAATTTTCTTTATGACAGTACGACAACTCGTAACAGCAGATAAAGCAGAATAATTCGTAGAAACCTACATTTGTCATCTGAGTACTTTAACAAGTTACTGTTTGACACATTAACAATCAAAGCGAAAGTTGCCCTGAACTTAAAACACAGGATTGCAATTCCGCATATTTAATAACCAGTGAACTCAGCAAACATAAAACATACTCGCCACTGGTTATGAACCTACCTCCCATAATACTGACTGCAATATTTGTACAGATAGGGGATATGGCTCAAGAATACATGTCTTGCTTTTAAGATGAACAAAAGGAGAACTTTATTCTGTCAGAGGATGGTTACAGAATGGAATTCACTTCCCCCCAAAGACACTGGTCACTGACTTTATTCAGATTGAGTGAGATGGATTTTGTTCGAGATGTGAGTCAAGAGCTATGGGCTGAAGACAAGAAAATGGAGGCGGGATCAGCCATGACCTTACTGAGGGGCTGAATGGCCTGCTTCTGTTGATTAATCCTCTGTTCCTATGGACATTATTTAATTGTGCTGACAGGGAGAAGGTTTCATACGATAGAGTTCTTCACTGGGACAGAAGGTGAAGTTGTCCAATGTAAAAATAGGGTCCTAACTCTAAACAAAGCAAATGATGAAGATATGAAGGGTTCGAAAATGGTCAGTGAAAACAAATGTAAGATCCTTATAAACTGGATGTGAAAGAATTAATAATGGAGATCAAGGAGTTGACAGAACAATTAAAATATTACTTTTGTTCTGTTTCCAACAATGAGAGACAACTAGCTTTCCCAGAAATGCAACTGGAAAGGAGGAACTGAAGGAAATTAGTGACAAAAGCAAACCGATACAGAAATAACTCGGAAAAAAAGGCTGTTCAAATCCCTGGTTCTGATTGTCTACACCATAGAAAGAATGACATATTAGTTATCACATCACTAAATCCTCTCAGTTTTGGAACAGTCCACAGTTTGGACAGTGGCAAAGATAGTTCAGCTATTTTTAAAAATATATCTTCTAGGAGAAAGTGAGGACTGCAGATGCTGGAGATCAGAGCTGAAAATGTGTTACTGGAAAAGTGCAGCAGGTCAGGCAGCATCAAGGAGCAGGAGAATCGATGTTTCAGGCGTGAGCCCTTCCTGAGGAAGGCCCGAAACGTCGATTCTCCTGCTCCTTGGATGCTGCCTGACCTGCTGCGCTTTTCCAGCAACACATTTTCAGCTATTTTAAATAAAACTCTGGGATGGAGAAAGTAAGAATTTATAGACCAATCAGCCAAACATCAATAGGAGGGAACATGCTGGAGTCTAGTACAAAAGGATATTATAACAGGAGACTTAGAAATGGTCCTGGTGGAATGAAAGGTAGCAAATAATATCCATTTCAAAACATGGGAACAGAGAGATGAGGGGACTACAGGGCAGCTGGTCTGACATCAGTTGTCAAACAAGTCTGGGCTCCATGCAGGAAATGATAGCAAGGCAGAGCCAACATTGCTTCATGATAGGGAAATCCTGGTTGGGTTTTTTGAGGGTGTGACCAGTGAGGTATCTAGTCTATTTGGCTTTCTGAAAGACATTTGATAAGGTGCCACATTAAAGGTTATTGTACAAGGTCAAGGGTCATGAGATAGTGGCATTGTATTCACATGGACTGAAGATTCATGGAAGGACAGAAAACAGTTCAGGAATACAGACACCATTTTCAGACGGGGAGCTTGTATTGAGTGATGTACTTTGAGGACCATTGCTGCAGCCTCAGTTATATACATTCAAGATCGCTGAATTAGATCAACTTGGATTTTTTACTGATGGTCATGGATCTAGTTTGGCTGTAACAAGACCATAAAGGTGAGGTAGAACAGTAAAGCTGTTAGGAAGGTGCAAACAGTCTTTGAAGGAAAATTAACAGTTAAAGTAGCAGCCAAGAGGTGGCAAATGGAGCGGATAAAATGAAAAATATAAAGTTTAGCGTGTTGGAAGGAAGAATGGAAGAGTTTTTTTTGGCAATTGTGAGAAACTAATAAATGGTGGTGAGACTTGAGGATGCAAAATAAACAATTTGGAAGGCGATGTTTCAAATTCATTCACAGGATGTGAGCATCATTGTTGATGACAGCATTTATTAGGCATTCCTAATTTCCCTGACAAAGACAGAAGTCACATGACACCAGGTTATAGTCCAACAGGTTTATTTGGAAACACAACCTTTCGGAACGCTGTTCCTTCATCAGGTCAAGAGCTTTCAAATAAACCTGTTGGACTATAACCTGGTCTCATGGGACTTCTGACCCTGTCCACCCCAGTCCAACACCAGACCTCCACATCTTGTCCTGGAGAAGGTGGTGGTGAGCTCCCTTCTAGAACTGCTACAGGTTGGTTTATATGACAATGATTATGGTCGTCATTCAAATAGTGTTGAATTCCAGGTTAATTAACTGAATTTAAATTTGAGTGATGGAATTCAACCCAATGTCCCCAGGGCAGAAAATAAAACAATGAACTGCAGATTCAGGAACAGAACAATCACAGAGAACAATGAAGAAACTCAGCAGGTCTGGCAGCAACTGTGGAGAGAGAAACCAAGTCAATATTTCAGGTTGTTGCTCTTTGATCAGATACCCAACATCTTCTGTTTCCTTTTCAGATAAATTGTATTCTCCTTATGGAGAATTCCACAGGCTCCTTATCATCTGTGAAGAGATTTCTCATCATCTTCACCCTAAACGACCAATCTGCAAATCACCCTGGCTGCTGTGTCGTAATTTGATAGAATGGGGAACAAACAAGAAATCTTCCAAACAAAATCAGCAGCGTGAAAACAACGGGTAAACAGCAACGCCGAGAGCTGAATAATCCAGAGAAACCAAATGGTTACAATCAGAATCTCAACATGTCTCTTGCTGAATCATCTCTCCAAATCTGTGATTATTCCTTTATTAAGCAGACGCTGATTTGTATTTACTCAGTCCCTCTTCCACCCTCTGTCAGTTTCACATTATTTTGCTGACATCCAAAAAACAACATTTGCAATGAACTCCAAGTGCAGCCTCACTGTTGCGAACGGTTGAGTTGCTTTGACTTGAGATTTCTTGGACAAAGTTGGCATCTATGTTCAGAGAGGTGTAGCCATGTATACAAATATAGTGGCTACAAGAGCAGGTCTGAGGCTAGGAATCCTGCAGTGAGTAATGAGGGGAGGTGACAGTCTCATGGTATTATCGCTGGATCGTTAACCTGGGGAGCCAGCCTCGAACCCTACCATGGCAGACGGTGGAATTTGAATTCAACAAAAATCTAACGATGACCATGATTCTATTATTAATTGTTGGGAAAAACCCATCTGGTTCACTAATGTCCTTTAGGGAAGGAAACTGCCACCCTTATGCCATCAACCAATGTCTGCCTCATCCTGAAAATGAATTTAAAAACTCACCTCCACTCCCCAAACCCTGTGCACCAAGTGAGGAGTGTGATGGAATACTCCCCCTTGCCTGATGGGTCCAGCTCCAACAACACTCAAGAAGGATGTGGTACCAATCAAGTGGGCTGTTTTGTCCCTGGATGGTGTCCCTGATTGATTGGCACCACATCCACAAACATCCACTTCCTCCACTACCAATGTTCAGATGCAGCAGTGTGTACCAGCTGCAAACAATTCACCAAAGATGCTCAGACAGCACCTTCCAATCCCATGACCACTTCCATCTAGAAGGACAGGGGCAGCAGGTACATGGGAACACCATCACCTGCAACTTACCCTCCAAATCTTATATAAGATGATTAGGGGTTTAGATAGGGTAGATACTAAGAACCTTTTACCGCTAATGGAGTCAGGTGTTACTAGGGGACATAGCTTTAAATTAAGGGGTGGTAGGTATAGGACAGATGTTAGGGGTAGATTCTTCACACAGCGGGTTGTGAGTTCATGGAATGCCCTGCCCGTATCAGTGGTGAACTCTCCTTCTTTATGTTCATTTAAGCGGGCATTGGATAGGCATTTGGAAGTTATTGGGCTAGTATAGGTTAGGTAGGACTCGGTCGGCGCAACATCGAGGGCTGAAGGGCCTGTACTGCGCTGTATCCTTCTATGTTCTATGTTCTATGTTCAAACCACTCACCATCCTGACTTGGAAACAGATCATTGTTCCTTCAATGTCTCTGGATCAAAATCCGAGAATTCTCTCCATGAGCACATTATGAATCTACCTCCAGCACATGGACTGTAGAGGTTCAAGTAAATAGCTCACCACCACCTTCTCAAGGGCAACTTGGCATGGGTAATAAGTGTTAGCCCAGACAGCAACATCCACATCCCATGAATGAATAAAGAAGACTTAGTGAATGGAATCAGGATGGTGTGGGATTATGGTGAGGTCAATTCCCAAACAAATATGGGTTTGTTGTTTTTTTTCTTTTTTTTATTTTATTAAACAAATTACAAAACACAGTCTACAATAAACATTTACCGCTGTCCAAGAGACAGCAATTTTACAAGGGAGGGGAGCAGCAAAGCTAAGCCCCAAACCCTACCGTTTGACCATTTTACAGGGAGATGAGGACAAACCTCAAATCCCAGTTCCACATTTAACAAGACAGTGACAATGACATTTGTACATTAAACAATACGGTTACATACAGAAGTGCAGACAATACAGACCTAGCAAGCCACAAATATGGGTTTGAAACACACTGCCATTGAGCCTGGTTGGAGGACCGAGGCTAATTGTTTCAAATGAGACAAAGTCAAGGGGAAGACAGACAGAAATACATAAAAGCACGAGAAGTCTCAGTAAACCAAATGATGATTAAATAATTCCACTGACAGGACACAGAATTCAGACCTAACAAAAGAACCAGTAAGATGATGAAGACAATTTGACAGAATTGTTGGGATTTGGAATAGTCCACCTAAAAAGACCAGAGGACAATGCAAGCAGATTTAATGTCAACTTTCAAAGGGAGTTGGATGTGTATTTGATGAAGAAGCAAGTTGGAGAGCTTTGTACAAACAGCCACAGAGTGAAACAAATTAGGACACTTACAATGTGGGACCAGGAGCAGCATGTTGGGCCCCCAAGTTAGTGTATTTTGTTGAAGGGTTGTATTTATTTTAAAACTCCAATTAAATAAGGCATCAAAATGAATCCAATGTCCTGTTTCTGAATGAAGCAGATGCCGAATCTCTGCTGTTTGATCTGATTTACATAACGACTGGCAAAGCTCGCACCAACACTGTGAACCCCCAGCAAGACAGCAGCTGAGATCTACAGGCCAACTCCCCCTCAGGCTATTACCACAGTCCCCTCATTGGTGAGCTACATTCAGCTAACTTCAGAAAGAACACTCTGGGGTTCTGCCAGTTTAACATCAGCAGGCGATACATGGGGACATGACTTGCACTGAACTGTCATCAGAAAACAACAAAATCATTTGTTAGAAGCGTTCAGGCTGTTCAGAGGCACCCAGTAAAGTGTTGAATGTCCAAATTTTAAAAAGCTCAGGATGATAATTCCTTTTTTCTTAAAAAATGTGAATATGATAAAAAATCTTCCAAAGGCATTTGAAGTTATTTAAATACTGGGCTGGCAGCTTTGGGTCTCTGAGACATGATTAAGAATTAAGGATTCCTTTCTTGATTTCTCGCAGGACATGTCACTCTTGTGCTGCTGTTGGGTGGGGTAGGGGTTTGTAGAGGGGGCAGCAGCCCTCCCCCCTCCTGCCCCAGCAGTCAGCCTAGAGACGGTTGGTAGTCCCAGGATGAGTCACGCTTCTCCCAGGAGCCCAGACAGAGGAGGCCTGGGAGCACATTACTTACTCAAGCAGTAAACACCATGTGTGTTGTTGCCTGGGGAAGAAATGGTGTGTGCCCATTGGTTACAGCTTTCCCTCATGCACAGGATTTAATTTTTTCTGTATATGAGACACACTGAGCCGTGATCATGGTTCAGCCAGAGGACAATCTCTGAGCCGCAAATTTAAAATCTCAAATCCAAATAACAAATCCAATGCCGAATTCTGGACAGACTCCACCAATGCCACCAAAGAACAGTGTGGTGTACTGGACTGATCCGGCCAGAACAGCATGGATCCACTTAAGGCGAGGCCGGAAACATTTAAACAGGAGGAAGGTTTCAGAAGGTGGTGCTGATTCGTGAAATAAATGACAAGATTCCTCAAGAGGAGCTGTAGGGAGGGAAGCTCCCGAAGTCTGTGGGACCACTCCCCACAAGCTGTTTAACAGACAAGATCTGATGGAATATTTTTAAAATGTAGTTGGATGCTATTAAAGGATGTTAGGCTTCATGAGACTGAAAGGCCCAGCTTTGCAATGTTTTCACTTCCATTCTGCGAAATATTGGGAAGGCCATGATTTGACTTTACCTCAGACACCAAGGGTCACAGGCAGCTTCCTCATTGGACAACAGCTTCAAAAACCACTCCAGGGACTCAACCTCATTTCATCCCACACCCCGGGCTAAATGGCGGAGCATAAAGATGGATTTCCTTCCTTAAGCACCCAGCCATCCCAAAATCAACAGGGAGGTATCAGGTGACCTATTCATCTGGCAAGAGAAAGTGACGTCTGCAGATGCTGGAGATCAGATCTAAAAATGTGTTGCTGGAAAAGCGCAGCAGGTCAGGCAGCATCAAAGGAGCAGGAGATTCGACGTTTCAGGCATAAGCCCTTCTTCAGGAATTCTGAAGAAGGGCGTATGCCCGAAACATCGAATCTCCTGCTCCTTGGATGCTGCCTGACCTGCTGCGTTTTTCCAGCAACACATTTTCAGCTATTTATCTGGGGTCAGTTGGAGACAGTGAAGGGTCTCCAGTTACTGCCATTGACCCTTCATCCACTGTGGGCATGGTGAGGTACAGGAGGGTTGGGGTGAGGGGTTTGGGACTGGTGGCCTGTTTGGATATTCTGCGCCCATCAGAGACCTCCTCCAAGCTTCCAAGGCCTTCCCAATGCTGTGAGAAAGTGAGGACTGCAGATGCTGGAGATCAGAGTTGAAGAGTGTGGTGCTGGAAAAGCCCCTCATCAGGAATGAGGCTGCTTCCTGATGAAGGGCTTATGCTGGAAAGGTCAACTCTCCTGCTCCTCAGATGCTGCCTGATCGCCTGTGCTTTTCCAGCACCACACTCTCAACTCTTCTCCACATTGCCCCAAAGCTTCCTCAGCCTCCAGCCCCAGCTTGTACTCTAGAAGTTGGATTAATGTCTGCCCCAGCACAAAGGTTCAGAGTTTGAGGTGTGGAATTGATTCTGATAACCCAGTACAGGAGGACTGCCCAGTCCAGATTCAAAACTCAGGCCTCCCTCTTCCCCTGCCTCATCATATGGCACGGTCACTATAAACAAGATTGTTTACTGCAGTCATCAGGAATATTTATATCTGAAACAGTATCCCCACGAGTGTTGAGTTTACCGTTATCATCCTGGATTCACAGGAGGCTCTTTATTAGTATGCGGCTGTAATTCCTGCATTATTATAGCGACTACAATTCAAAGTACTCTCCAGCTCATGACAAGACTAAGCCATTTACTCAGGGCTGTGAACCTGCTCTGTCAATCAGTAAGGTCATGGTTACCTCACCTCAGGTACACACCTTGACTTCTTGGATAATTTAGGGTCAATAAAAAATTATCAATCTCAAATTCATGACTAGTCTTGCAGCAATTATTATGAGCAGGAATAGATTCCAAACTGCTACAAGGAGAATATGAAAAATCATCAAATAATTCAGACTGTGCCTTGAGGTTATGAAAGACATTTATATAATATCCTTTCTTTATTAAAATAATTCAGTTAGCGATATCAACATTTTGCCAAAAGGAAAGATTGAAATGCTGACTTGTCTCATGCTTAGGATTCTCGTCCCTGTGTGGAAGAGGTGAGCTGTGACTTATTCTAACTAAACCTCTGTGATTGAGGACTTTACCAGTTGGAAGCATCAGATTGGATCTCATTCACAACCTTTCATATTTTAAGATTTGTATTATTTATAAGTTGCATTTTTAAAATGCCTTCAATATAGTTAAACATCTCAAGGTGCTTGCAGGGACCTTATCCCCCACAGACACAAAGCGATATTGGGATATGTGACCAAGAAATGGGAGCAGAGTTCAGTTTCAAGGAATGACTTAAAGGAACAGAGAATCGCAGAACTGTTATCGAGCAGATGGAGGCCATTCTGCCCACTGTATTTGGAAATGAAGAGTCACAAATAGTCAGAGAAGGAATTCTAGAGTTTACAAAGGTATGGCCACCAATGGGGAGAAAATTCAAATTGGTGGAGTCTAAACACTTGAGGTTGTTGCTGAGTTAAAGACGGTTACAGAGACAAGATGTGTGTGACCATGAAGGGAACTGAAAATATGACTGAGCATTTTATAATCGACATGTTGTTGAATTGGAAGATGAGGTCAGGTCAGACGTCACAAGGGCAGGACTCTGTGAGAGGATGGAGATTCAAATTTTCAGATTAACTTGTTTCAAACTCCAACAATCCCCTGGAGAGTTGTTCACTGATTTTATAAAAGAGAGTAAGGATCCTGTTCTCGCCCTTGACCATGCCAGAAGATTCTGGAGCTGGTTTTGTATGTTGGGGCTCCAGGAAAGTTTCCCCTTTGGGTCAACTCCCATCAGCTATGCCATTGGACCCAGCCCCCTCTTCCCACATGTCTGGCTCAGTCACCTGTAAAAAGAACCCGGGAATTCTGATCCCTGACACTGGAGTAAATGTTCAGAGCTGCCTCCCTGAAATCAGTCTATGGTCAACCTCATAACCACTCTCGGTTCTCGGTTCGATCTCTCAGTGAACACAAGTGAAAACTGATTGGCTGAATGGTGCCTTCAAAGAGAACTTTCCCAAAAGGAATATATCCTGGCGAAGAAAAAGATTGGGTGAACTCCAGGGAAAGATTGAGGAGTGGGGCACATGGAATCACAGGTAGATAGGATAGTGAAGAAGGCGTTTGGTATGCTTTCCTTTATCGGTCGGAGTATTGAGTACAGGAGTTGGGAGGTCATGTTGCGGCTGTACAGGACATTGGTGAGGCCACTGTTGGATTATTGCGTGCAATTCCGGTCTCCTTCCTACGGAAAGATATTGTGAAACTTGAAAGGGTTCAGAAAAGATTTACGAGGATGTTGCCAGGGCTGGAAGATTTGAGCTATAGCGAGAGGCTGAACAGGCTGGGGCTGTTTTCCCTGGAGCGTCTGAGGCTGAGGGGTGACCTTATAGAGGTTTACAAAATTATGAAGGATATGGATAGGATAAATAGACAAAGTCTTTTCCCTGGAATTGGGGAATCCAGAACTAGAGGGCATAGGTTTAGGGTGAGAGGGGAAAGATATAAAAGAGACCTAAGGGGCAACGTTTTCATGCAGAGGGTGGTACGTGTATGGAATGAGCTGCCAGAGGATGTGATGGAGGCTGGTACAATTACAACATTTAAGAGGCATTCGGACGGGTATATGAATAGGAAGGGTTTGGAGGGATATGGGCCGGGTGCTGGCAGGGGGGACTAGATTGGGTTGGGATATCTGGTCGGCATGGACGGGTTGAACTGAAGGGTCTGTTTCTGTGCTGTACATCTCTATGACTCTGCGACTCTATATGATGGGATGAATGAGCCCCCCTTATTCTCATGAAGCAGGATATTTAGAGATTACACAAGCCAGTTCCTCGACTTCTCAATGCTCCATGGAACAGAGAACTGGTGTTCTGCTAAAACCACAAATCCCACACAGCTTGAGGTTATTAAATTGTTCCATGTAAGATGTTAATGCGCCATTTCCTCAAACTTTAAAAGAATTTCCAGCTTCATCAAGAAGATAGAACATAGAACAGTACAGCACAGGAGCAGGCCCTTTGGCCCATCATGTCTGCGCTGACCATGATGCCATTCCAAACTAATCCCAGCTTCCAGCACATGGTCCCAGCTTCCCTGCCTGTTCCTGTCTCTGTCTAAATGCCTTTTAAATGTTGCTGTTGTATCTGCCTCTACCACCTCCCATTGACAGTGTTTCCCAGGCACCTACCACCCTCTGTGTAAAAAAACCTCCTTCAACCTTTTCCCCTCCCACCTTAAACCCATGTCCCTATTATTCAACATTTCTATCCTGGGGAAAAAAAAACTTCAACTATCCTCCCTGTGCTTGCCTCTCAATTCTATTTACTTCTCTCAGGTCGTCCTTCAGCCTCCAATGCACTAATGATAACAATCCAAGTTTGTCCAATCTCTCCTTCAAGGTAATATACTCCAATCCAGGCAAGATCCTGGTAAACCTTTTCTGCATCCTCTCCAAAGCCTCCATGCCCTTCCTTTAGTGTGGTGACCAGGTGGTACATGGCACTCCTAGTGTGTCCTGACCAAAGTCTTATCCAGCTGCAACATGACTTGCCAGCCTTTCTACTCAATGCGTCAACTGATGAAGGCAAGATGCCATACACCTTCTTTGCCACCTTATCCACTTGTGTTGCCACTTTCAGATAGCCCTGGACTTGGACCCCTGTATCCCTCTGTATATCTGAAGTGTCCTGTCATTTACTTAAACTTTCCTGTTGGATTTGACCTCCAAAAATGCATCACCTCACACTTGTCCAGATTAAACTCCATCTGCCATTTCATTACCCAACTTTCCAGCTGGCCTATATGCTGCTGTATTGTTTGATAAGCTTCCTGGATTATCCCTGTTGCTCTTCTTAAAGAGAGAAACAACGTTGTCTATTTTCCAGTCACTGGGACCTTGCCTGTGGATGAAGAGGATACAAAGATCTCTGGAAGACCCTGCAATCTCCTCCCTTGCCTTGTTCAGTATTCTGGGGTGGATCCCATTAGCCCCTGGGGACTGATTGACTTTAATGTAGATGCATCAACAATGACAAAAACCAAAAAGCAGCAAAAATATAAAATGCAACAGATGCGGGATTTGCTTCCAGCCGTTTGATGTGCAAGTAATCTGAGGGAGGGCAAGGTTCAAATGGCCACATTAAAAGGTAGGAATAGATTTGGTGCTGTTCCTCTGCCCATTGCAATGTGTGTTCTGAGGCAGCACAGAGGGAACTGGGAATCTTCACATATTCATTTCCTGCTGCTTCACGGTGAATACAATTAAAACGTCTGGACGGCAACATTCCAAAACGCACTTGATTACGCTGCTTTCTCACACGTACTGTGCACATTGCTAACAAAACAAAACCTCATGTTCCATTACAGTCTTTACAACAAGCCAGTACAGGACACTACGGCTGCAAGGCACTGGACTCTGCATTTTTACCAGTTTTTCA
Source organism: Hemiscyllium ocellatum (assembly GCF_020745735.1). Taxonomy (NCBI): domain Eukaryota; kingdom Metazoa; phylum Chordata; class Chondrichthyes; order Orectolobiformes; family Hemiscylliidae; genus Hemiscyllium; species Hemiscyllium ocellatum. The sequence goes on from NC_083418.1 coordinate 81,964,486, forward strand.
GGAAATTCAGGACAAGTTGTTTGTCTCTCAGGGGATTGAGCACCTTTGATCTTCTGCCCGAGAAGGTGTGGGAGACCACTTTTTAAGGTTAAAAGTCACACAACACCAGGTTATAGTAAAACAGGTTTACTTCGATGCACTAGCTTTCGGAGCGACACTCCTTCAGCAGGCTCCTTCACATCCTGACCTTTTTAAGGTGATGGTTAGATTGCCAAAATGAGCCAAATGTTACTGCAGCAGATGGGAATGTGGGGGTCAAACACAAGCAGGTCAGCCATGACCTGATCAAACGGGTCAGTACACTCGAGGGGCCAAATGGTCACCCTGTGCTCTGAATTCATTTGTCTGTAAGAGGCTCGTGTCTAAACATGATGCAGCTTATTGCTTTATAACACCCAGGTCCAAGTTACATGAGTTTATTCAATGTTATTTCTAAGACTGCAAGGACACGTGTCGATGAGGGTATACATTGCAAATGGTTCCACATTCTCCCCATCCAAACCTTGATGACATTATCAGACTGGGTGCAGCTTAATGTGATTTTTAGAACATTTTCAGAATCATTGCCCTTTACAACACGATGCACTTTTCCCTTCGAAAGAATAGCCACTGTTACAATGTAGGAAACCAGAATCTGAATTGGACTCAAAGAGAAACCCGGTGGGTCCAAGAGCAGGTCAGAGGCTGGGAATACTGTGGCAAATTACTCCCCTCCTGACTCCCCAAAGCCTGTCCACCATCTCCAAGGCACAGGACCCCAACAGTGGTGAATCTGTTTGTGGGGCAGAGTTTTATTTTATTGCTGGCTATGTTCAATCATTTCCAATGAGCATGCTTTGTCATTACTAGGCAACAGGCCAGTCAGATCATTTGTACTTCACAATAACTGAGAGTTCTAAATGCATTTGCAGATTGAGGAGCTCCATAAATTAAATGTGCAGCATTTTATTAAACCATGGATTTGTTCACATTGTTGAAGGAATATAGTTTACTGTTGCTGAGTACAGCATTACTCCAGTGACTGGGAAAGAAATAGTGCTCTGGAAATAAGTTTGCTTTCTATTAATATTTGTAAGCTCTCTGGCACTGGAGGAGAAAGATTTCTTCTGTCAATGCAATAACATGTAACAGCATTTATTAGGTATTTAACAACTGCTTTTGCTGATTTAGCTCTGTGCATTTATTAATAAATGTGTTCAAAAATGTTAATGTGTCTGTACTTTTGCTAAAAATCCTTGATTTGTCTTCCTAATTTAATGCTACATTTTTCCATCAAATGTGTTAAGTAACATCTCGTCACAAACTCCGCGCTAGTGCTCAGAGCTGACGTACTGGGAGGCATTGCAGACCCAGAAATAGAACAGAACAGAAAGTTATTGGCATGTGTAGGTTTACATGAAAAATACAATGCTGAGAATGTGTTGCTGGTTAAAACACAGCAGGTCAGGCAGCATCCAAGGAACAGGACATTCAACGTTTCGGGGAGAAGTAAGGCCCCAAGGGATCCTTCCATATCCACCACAAATTCACCTGTACCTCCACACACATCATCTATTGCATCCGCTGCACCCGATGTGGCCTCCTCTATATTGGGGAGACGGGCCGCCTACTTGCGGAACGCTTCAGGGAACACCTCTGGGACGCCCGGACCAACCAACCCAACCACCCCGTGGCTCAACACTTTAACTCCCCCTCCCACTCCACCGAGGACATGCAGGTGCTTGGACTCCTCCATCGCCAGAACATAACAACACATATCTTAGCCTGCCTGGCACCCTCTCCTCGTTCCTGATGAAGGGCTCTGGCCCGAAACATCGAATTTCCTGTTCCTTGGATGCTGCCTGACCTGCTGTGCTTTAACCAGCAACACATTCTCAGCTCTGATCTCCAGCATCTGCAGACCTCACTTTTTACATGAAAAATACAATGAAAAGTTTTATAAACCGTGTCACAGTGGACAACTCTGTGTCAATGCTTTGAGTCAGTGTAGTTTAGTGTCTGCAATAAACAGGTTTTGAAGCACATGGTACAGAAGAGGCCCTTCTGCCCAACAAGTCCAGAACTAGAGGGCATAGGGTTAGGGTGAGAGCTGAAAGATTTAAAAGAGACCTAAGGGGCAACTTTTTCACACAGAGGGTGGTACGTGTATGGAATGAGCTGCCAGAGGAAGTGGTGGAGGCTGGTACAATTACAGCATTTAAAAGGCATCTGGATGGGTATATGAATAAGAAGGGCATAGAGGGAAATGAGCCAAGTGCTGGCACATGAGACGAGATGAGTTTAGGATATCTGGTCAGCATGGATGAATTGGACTGAAGGGTCTGTTTCTGTGCTGTAGATCTCCTGAAGGTATGGGATTGAGGGTGATTTAGCAGTTTGGATCAGAAATTGGCTTGCTGAAAGAAGCCAGAGGGTGGTGGTTGATGGGAAATGTTCATCCTGGAGTTCAGTTACTAGTGGTATCCCACAAGGATCTGTTTTGGGCCACTGCTCTTTGTCATTTTTATAAATGACCTAGATGAGGGCGTAGAAGAGTGGGTTAGTGGATTTGCGGGTGACACTAAGGTCGGTGGAGATGTGTATAGTGCTGAAGGATGTTGCAGGTTCCAGAGGGACATAGATAAGCTGTAGAGCTGGGCTGAGAGGTGGCAGTTAGAATTTAATGCAGAAAAGTGTGAGATGATTCACTTTGGAAGGACTAACCAGAATGATGAATACTGGGCTAATGGTAAGATTCTTCACAGTGTGGATGAGCAGAGAGATCTCGGTGTCCATGTACATAGATCCCTGAAAGTTGCTACCCAGGTTGACAGGGTTGTTAAGAAGGCAGACAGTGTTTTAGCTTTTATTAATAGAGGGATTGAGTTTTGGAACCATGAGGTTATGCTGCAGCTGTACAAAACTCTGGTGCAGCCACACTTGGGAATATTGTGTACAGTTCTGGTCACTGCATTATAAGAAGGATGTGGAAGCTTTGGAAAGGGTGCAGAGGAGATTTACAAGGATGTTGCCTGGTATGGAGGGAAGGTCTTACGAGGAAAGGCTGAGTGACTTGAGGCTGTTTTCATTAGTGAGAAGAAAGTTGAGAGATGTCTTAATTGAGATATAAGATAATCAGAGGGTTAGATAGGGTGGACAGGGAGAGCCTTTTTCCTTGGATGGTGATTGCTAGCACGAGGGGGCATAGCTTTAAATTGAGGGATGATAGATATAGGACAGATGTCAGAGATAGTTTCTTCACTCAGAGAGTAGTAGGGGCATGGAAGCACTGCCTGCAGCAGTAGTAGACTTGCCAAATTTCACAGCATTTAAATGGTCATTGGATAGACATATGGACGGAATAGTGTTGGTTAGATGGGCTTCAGATTGGTTCCACAGGTCAATGCAGCATCAAGGGCTGTGGGGCCTATACTGCACTGTCATGTTCTATGTTCTGTGAAATATTCATTTAGTATCTCTCCCATCTTCTATGGTTCCACACATAGACGACCTCATTGGTCTTTAAGGGGCTGTATTGTCTCCCAAGTTGCTCTTTTGTTCTCAATGTACTTGTATAATCTCTTTGAATTATCCTTAACTGCCAAGGTATCTCATATCCCCATTTTGTCCTCCTAATTTCCCTCTTAAGAATGCTCCTACACCCCTTAAGCTTTTCAAGAGATTCACTTGATTCCAGTTGTCTATACCTAATATACGAGTCCTTCTTTTTCTTGATCAGAATCTCAATATCTTTATTCATTCATTGCTCCTTACTCTAACTAGAGTTACCCTTCGCTCCATTCATAATGTTTCTGAACTCTCGTTATCACACTTTTGAAAGCCTCCCACTTGTCAGTTATCCCTTTACCTGCAAACAAACAACTCCAATCCATGTCTGAACGCTCCTGTCCCATACCATCAAAATTTGCTTTCCTTAAATGACAGAATATGCTGCAGGCAAGGTTATCCGGAGGCATGGTACATTGGTGAGACAAAACAGAGGCTGCGGCAATGGATGAATGGACACCGCACAACAATCAACAGACAGGAGTGTTCCCTCCTAGTTGGGGAACACTTCGGTGGTCCGGGACATTTCACCTCAGACCTTTGGGTGACCATCCTCCCAGGTCAACTTCAGAACAGGCAGCAGAGAAATGTGGCCTGGCAGAGGCTGATAGCTAAGTTCGGTACCCATAGGGAGGGCCTCAACCGGGACCTTGGGTTCATGTCACATTACAGATGATCACCATTGCACTACACACACACACACACAGACACACACACACACACACACACACACACACAGACACAGACACACACATATACACACACACACACACACACACACACACACACACACACACACACACACAATGGAATGAAGGGTTATGGTGAATGGGTGGGTGAGTGGAGCTGAGTCTGTGAAAGGAACAGCCCTGGCCTTATTGAATGGTAGAGCAGGCGGGAAGGGCCGGACAGCCTCCTCCTGCTCCTGGTTCTTATGTTTTTGTGACTGTGCTGTTGGAGCTGCTCCAGTATTTTATGTATTCGTTCATTTTGGGTGCGCATTAATCTTTAGCCACAGTTATTTATTTATTTATTTATTTAACGGGACGTTGCTTGGAGGCCAGAGGCTGTAGGATCTACTGAATTCTGACCAAACTGTAAAATTTTGATTGGGAGAGGAGCAGCGCTCACTAACGCTGGAGAAAAGAACCTCCTGTTTGATGAGGGAAGGGAGAACTGTTTGTGTATGTCTAACCCTGGCTCCCCGTGTTTTTATCATTGGCTATTGCTTGAAATCTGTCACAGATTCCAGGATGAACAAATGACTCACACATGACAGCAGGATGGTGGGTGGGTGTTGGGGGGTGAGGGGGGAGGGAGAAAGAGAGAGAGAGAGAGAGAGTGAGGAGGGATGTACTGATTGTAACGAGGTCAGCAGGTGGACGTGATAGAATAGGAGTTTCCCGACTGGGCTGTTAATCTGGTCCAATCAGGGAGCCCTGGCTGACAGATAGAAACAGGAATGTCAGGAGTTCTGTTCACACTGAGAGCTGGCTCTGAGGGAGCTGGATCAGTGTCAGGGACTTTCCCCATGTAAATAAAGGGAGACTTGGCCTCTGTGGAGTTATTTCAGAGTGAGCACAAGAGGGAGAGAGAAAGAGAGAGATAGAGAGAGAGGAGAGAGGGAAAGGAAAGCAGAAAACAAGGAGAGAAGGGAAAGTTGAAGTTGCATTTATAGAGCAGCTATTATCACATGATGATGTTAACATGTCCTAGCCAGTCAATGACAGCATTAATGACAGTTCAACAATGTCAATGAACAGAGTGTACTCCCAGTCAGATATCCTGAGGGAAAGGGGCATCACTGAATACGCCAGGGTGTGGGACCATGAGCTGACGAAGGGACAGCAGTGGCCCTCTACCTTGCAGGAAGGTTGTGATCGATCAGATTACCCCGATTCCTTTGCAATGACTCACTTATCAACAACCTATTCCCCTCGGCATAAAAGCTATTTAACCCTCCTGGCTCCACCCCTTTTTCAGGCAGAGTGTTCCAAATGCTCATGACCCCAGAGATAACAAATTCTCAGCTTGATGTTAATTTGATTTTTAAACCTATTTTCAGATTCTCCTGCAAGGGGCAAGATCCTTTCCACACCCCCAACCCCGTTCAACCTCTCTGGAACATTCCATGTTTCAATCATTCCTGCTATTATCTAGTAAACCCTCACTGAACCCTCCAATGTGTCAACATCCTTCTGTAAGTACAGAGACCAGTCCTGCACACAGTGCTTCAGCTGCACCTTAGCACTGCCCTGTATAACTGACACATAACCTCAATGCCCCCTCACACTGAACCAGAACATTCTGTTACCTTTCCTGATTACTCACTCCCTCCACAGACCAATACTGTGATTGACTCACTCGGTCACCGAGCACCTCAAGAGGAGGGGAGAGCGAGAGAGTGAGCATGCATGAGACAGTGAGAGCATTGAGAACATCGTTTAGATCAGAGTGGTGCTGGAAAAGCACAGTGAGTCAGGCAGCATCCAAGGAGCAGGAAAGTTGATGCTTTGGCGTAAGCAATCATATTCCTGATGAAGGGCTTTTGCCTGAAACGTCGATTCTCCTGCTCCTCGGATGCTGCCTGACCTGCTGTGCTTTTCCAGCACCACTCTAATCTAAACATTGAGAACATGTCAGAGATCAGCTTTGCATCTTTATGGCATGACCAGGCATTTCACCCTAACACAAAAATAGAAATTGCTGGAAAAGCTCAGCAGGTCTGGCAGCATCTGTGGAGAGAAATTAGAGTTAACGTTTTGGGTAAAGTGACTCTTCCTCTCAACCCAAAACATTAACTCTGATTTTCTCCAAAGATGCTGCCAGATCTTCTGCATCTTTCCAGGAATTCCTGTTTTCATTTCTGATTTCCAGTATCTGTATTTCTTTTGGTTTTTATTTGACTCTTAATATTACCCAAACAACCTGAGAGAGAATTGGAAAGACAGCCTGTTAACAGCTTCTCAGGACCAGGGATAAACAGTCAGTAAAGCGAGTGGTCTAACACAAGAACAATTAATTCTTCTTAAAAATTGGAACTTCAGAGACAGGCTGCAAGGATTTAAATTAGTGTGAGGTCAGCTGAAGGCGAGTAAGATCATTAGTCAGGATGTAAGTATTCACTGTTCATTAGACCGGTCAAATCAGCAAGACATGTACTAATTAAGCTCTTGGCAGATGAGCATGCCAGGCCAGTACCTGAGCATAAAACCTTTCAATGAGAAATTATAGGAGGAAGAGCCCACCTTAACGAAACTGTCAAATATGAAGTGCACCATTTTGTCAAATTCACTTTCCTCATGCCATGGAAAATAGGGGCCAGTAAGTGGCTTCCATTCATCCAGAGTACAACAACAATGGCCATTTATTGAGAAACAGATCCTGAGGTTCTTGAACAGGGTTTTCCAGTCTGTCATTTAAAGGAAAGCATTAGACGAACTGACAAAATACAAGTTTGCAGGTCCTTGGACTCCTCCATCGCCAGACCATAGCAACATGACGGTTGGAGGAAGAGCGCCTCATCTTCCGCCTAGGAACCTCCAACCACAAGGGATGAACTCAGATTTCTCCAGTTTCCTCATTTCCCCTCCCCCCACCTTGTCTCAGTCAAATCCCTCAAACTCAGCACCACCCTCCTAACCTGCAATCTTCTTCCTGACCTCTCCGCCCCCACCCCACTCCGGCCTATCACCCTCACCTTGACCTCCTTCCACCTATCACATCTCCATCGCCCCTCCCCCAAGTCCCTCCTCCCTACCTTTTATCTTAGCCTGCTTGGCACATTCTCCTCATTCCTGATGAAGGGCTTATGCCCGAAACGTCGATTCTCCTGTTCCTTGGATGCTGCCTGACCTGCTGCGCTTTTCCAGCAACACATTTTCAGCTAAATACATGTTTGGCCAATGATAGGATTTTAAGGAACACAGTTTTCATAAAAAGAGTTTTTTTTCAAAATTCAACGCCCACTTATTGAATTTCCACATGGAAGGCTGGTCCGAAAGGGAAGAGTCGTTGGGATCCGAGGAAAGTCAGTAACCAGGATCCAAACAGGAGGAAACTTGTGACCCGCGGTATACCAGAGGGATTGGTGCTGGGACCCCCACTGTTTGTTACCCACATTACCGACCTGGGTGTGAATATGGATGGTATAATTAGTAAGTTTGCAAATGACATGGAAATTGGTGGCTGTTGTTGATGGTGAGAAGGACGGTCTCAGGCTACAGTCTGATATTGGTCAGCTGGTAAATTGGGCAGAGCAATGGCAGATGGAATTTAATCCTGATAAATGTGAGGTGAGGTGGTGTGGGGGTCTAATGAGAGAAGGACCCACACAATGAATAGTGGGTTCCTAGGGAGTACTGAGGAACAAAAGGACCTTGGTGTACAAGTCCATAGATCCCTGAAGGTGTCAGCGCAGGAAGACAGGGTGGGGAAGAATTCATACAGGATGCTTGCCTTCATTAACTGGGGTGTAGACGATGGGAGCAAGGAAGTCTTGCAAAAACTTTAGAAACCATCTGGTTAAGCCACAATGGAATATTGTGTGCAATTCTAGTCACCACACAATCAGAAGGGCACGGTTTCACAGGAGAGGGAGCAGAGTGTTGTCTGTGATGACAGTCTCAGTTATGAGGAGAGACTGGATAGACTGGGTTTGCTTTCCCTGGAGGAGAGTAAGTTGAGGGCAGGGTGTGGTTGAGGAATACAAAATTATGAGAGGCAGAGTCAGGTAGATCTGAGAATTGTTTCCCCAGAGGGTATATGTTTAAGGTGAAAAGCAAATTATTTAGATTTAGACACTTAATGGTAAGGTCCTAAGGAGTGTTGTTGAACAAAGAGACCTTGGAGTGCAGGTTCATAGCTCCTTGAAAGTGGAGTCGCAGGTAGATCGGATAGTGAAGAAGGCGTTTGGTATGCTTTCCTTTATTGGTCAGAGTATTGAGTGCAGGAGTTGGGAGGTTGTGCCGTGGCTGTACAGGACATTGGTTAGGTAACTTTTGGAATATTGCGTGCAATTCTGGTTTCCTTCCTACTGGAAGGACGTTGTGAAACCTGGAAGGATTCGGAAAAGACTTACAAGGATGTTGCCAAGAGGATCTGAGCTACAGGGAGAGGTTGATTGGCTGGGGCTGTTTTCCCTGGAGCGTCGGAGGCTGAGGGGTGACCTTATAGAGGTTTATAAAATTATGAGGGGCATGGATAGGGTAAATAGACAAAGTCTTTTCCCTGGGGTCAGGGAGTCCAGAACTAGAGGGCATAGGTTTAGGGTGAGAGGGGAAAGATATAAAAGAGACCTAAGGGGCAACTTTTTCATGCAGAGGGTGGTACGTGTATGGAATGAGCTGCCAGAGGAAGTGGTGGAGGCTGGTACAATTGCAACATTTAAGAGGCATTTGGATGGGTATATGAATAGGAAGGGTTTGGAGGGATATGGGCCGGGTGCTGGCAGGTGGGACTAGATTGGGTTGGGATATAGAACATAGAACATAGAAAAATACAGCGCAGTACAGGCCCTTCGGCCCTCGATGTTGCGCCGATCCAAGCCCACCTAACCTACACTAGCCCACTATCCTCCATATGCCTATCCAATGCCAGTTTAAATGCCCATAAAGAGGGAGAGTCCACCACTGCTACTGGCAGGGCATTCCATGAACTCACAACTCGCTGAGTAAAGAATCTACCCCTAACATCTGTCCTACACCTACCTCCCCTTAATTTAAAGCTATGCCCCCTCATAATAGCTGACTCCATACGTGGCAAAAGGTTCTCATGGTCAACCCTATCTAAACCCCTAATCATCTTGTAAAATATCTGGTTGGTGTGGACGGGTTGGTCGGAAGGGTCTGTTTTCGTGCTGTAGATCTCTCTGACTCGATGACTGTAAGAGATCTGACAAAATAACGTTTTCTCCCAGAGGGTGTAGGAGTATGGAACACGCTGCCTGAGAGGAGGCTGATACTCTTGTACCATTTAAGAAGCACCTGGTCGAGCACTTCAAATGTTAAGGCATATTAGACTCTGCACCAATTGAAAGCAAATGGGATTAGTCTCGTATTGTGTTTGTTAGTCAGCATGGGCACAGTGGGCTGAAGGGCCTAGTTCTATGCTGTATGACTCTGTTAAATTTCACCATCTGCCAAGTTGGAATTCAAACCAATGTCCTTACCACCTTAATCTCTAAACCAGGCCAACAGTCTGCCTTCAATTCAATTGGCGCCGGCTTTAGCTAAAATCTCCCGAGAATGAGTTTAATGATGTCCTTTTAGAAGTCCATATAAATAAATCCACAGTCATTCCTTACTGCCCCACCCTACTTGCTCAGAGTGCAGTAAAGACCCACATTCTTGTCAGCCTGTAGGCCCAGACCAGGTAAGGATGGCAGTTTCCTTCTCGAAAGGGCATTATGACCCAGACTGGGCTTTCCTGACAATCGACAGTGGATTCAAGTATCTCCTAATTCCAGATATTTACTGAATTCAAATTCCACCACGGAATGTTCCCTGGGTCTCCGGACTAATAGTCCAGCAATAATACTGCTAGGCCATCACCCACGCTGGTATGACACTGGCTTTTTTTTCCCTTCATCACCTTATTCAAGTAATGGAGTCACATGCACACTTTTCTAATCCGAATGCATTGTTCTATAGTCAAGAACACTTTAATGTTACAGCATCTGCAATCCTTCAGCTCCATCCTTCAGAAACCCGGAGCCCTGCGATACTCATTTCCTGGAGTGCTGCCTTCAATGTTAGTGCAGAGCAGAGTGTGACTCTCCAGTAGAGATGAGTGTGACTCACCAGTGCAGAGCTGAGTGTGATTCCCCAGTGCAGACCTGAGTGTGACTCACCAGTGCAAAGCTGAGTGTGACTCACCAGTGCAGAGCTGAGTGTGATTCCCCAGTGTAGAGCTGAGTGTGACCCACCAGTGCAGAGCTGAGTGTGACTCACCAGTGCAGAGCTGAGTGTGACTCTCCAGTGCAGAGCTGAGTGTGACTCACCAGTGAGAGCTGAGTGTGATTCCCCAGTGTAGAGCTGAGTGTGACCCACCAGTGCAGAGCTGAGTGTGACTCACCAGTGCAGAGCTGAGTGTGATTCCCCAGTGTAGAGCTGAGTGTGACCCACCAGTGCAGAGCTGAGTGTGACTCCCCAGTGCAGAGCTGAGTGTGACTCTCCAGTGCAGAGCTGAGTGTGACTCTCCAGTGCAGACCTGAGTGTGACTCACCAGTGCAGAGCTGAGTGTGACCCACCAGTGCAGAGCTGAGTGTGACTCCCCAGTGCAGACCTGAGTGTGATTCCCCAGTGCAGAGCTGAGTGTGATTCCCCAGTGTAGAGCTGAGTGTGACTCTCCAGTGTAGAGCTGAGTGTGACCCACCAGTGCAGAGCTGAGTGTGACTCTCCAGTGTAGAGCTGAGTGTGACCCACCAGTGCAGAGCTGAGTGTGACTCTCCAGTGCAGACCTGAGTGTGACTCACCAGTGCAGGGCTGAGTGTGACTCTCCAGTGCAGACCTGAGTGTGACCCACCAGTGCAGAGCTGAGTGTGACTCACCAGTGTAGACCTGAGTGTGACCCACCAGTGCAGAGCTGAGTGTGACTCTCCAGTATAGAGCTGAGGGAATGCTCCACTGTCACCAGCGATATCTCTCAGCTGAGGAAGATAATCAGAGGCTTGGTCTCCCACCTAAGATGAACTTTGGGAGGTGGGTGGGAGTTGGGGGTGGGGGTGGGGGTGGATTCTTGCCTGTGTTCTGGCTAATGCTAATACAGCACAAATATTGTTTGGATTGAATCATGTTATGCCCTGATATATGTACATAATGCTGGTAAGTTGTTTAACAGGAATTCAGAAACTCCTTTTACAAGCTGACTGTTTTCAGTTCCCCGTCAGGAAACCCAAAGAGCTGACATTAGGCTCGTCATGTGACACGTTTGCCATGAGGGTCTGAAGGCTTACATCAACTGAAAAATAAGGGAACATTTCTTCATTTGGCTCATTAGTGAAGATACAAACAATATGTTTTCCAATAAGCGCTATTTAAAAAAGATTAGATTCTTGGCTGGTTTTGCATCAAATTAGTTTTATCATTTTCATTTTATCTTGCAGTTGATATCAGATGATTGTTGAAAAATACTTAACCCAGATCTCGGATGATACATTGCAATTTTCCCATCGCTCCTGTTCTGTGCACATTAAGCTGGAGGAATGCAGATCAAGCCAAGTAAACACATCAAGCACTTTCATTTCCATTTTGTAACTGGATGGAGAGTGCAAGAGAGTTTTACTGGGATGTTCCCTGGATTGGGGTATGATTAGATTAGATTCCCTACAGTGTGGCAACAGGCCCTTTGGCTCAACAAGTGCACAGTGACCCTCCGAAGAGCAACCCACCCTGACTAATGCACCTAATACTACGGGCAATTTAGCATGGCCAATTCACCTGACCTGCACATCTTTGGACTGTGGGAGGAAACCGGAGCACCCGGAGGAAACCCACGCAGACACGGGGAGAACGTGCAAACTCCACACAGTCAGTCGCCTGAGGCGGGAATTGAACCCGGGTCCCTGACACTGGGAGGCAGCAGTGCTAACCACTGAGCCACCATGCCACCCCACTTCATAGTATGTTCACCATGGAGGAGAGATTGGTTTCACTAGATCATCAGAGTCTGAGGGATGACCTGATAGAAATCTATAAAATTATGAGAGGCATGGGTAGGGTGAGTAGTTGGTGTCTTTGAAAGGTCAAATGGGGGCATAGGTTTAACAAGAGAGGGGACAAGTTGAAAAGAGATATGTTGCACATGCCTTTTCTCACACAGAGTGGTAGGTTCCTGGAACAGGGACGTGGTACATACAATAGCAACATTTAAGAGATATTTAGACAGACCCATGCGCAGGCAGGGGATAGAGGCGTACTGTCCATCTGCAGGCAGATGGGAGTCGTTTAGAATGGCATCATGGTTGGCACAGACATGATGGGCTGAAGGGCCTGTTCCTGTGCTGTTCTTTGTAGAAGCCAATTTCTGTCTGAGCAACTCCAACAATGTTTCCCTGCTGTCCTTTAGTTATTTAAAATCTTTTGAAAATTAAAAGCCAAACAAATCTCAAATTGAAATTCTGAAAAATTATACAGAACATTTTAATGTGTACCTGTGTAGCCAGATGTGTAAAATGGTAAAAGATTTTTTAAACCTGCTAATTTGAGTACTCTGTATTTTGCAATTTTTTTTTAAAAAGCTGGCTTCCAATTTCATCAATAAATGTTCAGAGACCCAATGGAAATTATATAAAACCACATGATAGGACATCTTCTGTCTCTGCAGGGATGATATGTGTCCCCAGAGTATGAAATACAGAAGGTCAGTCTGCAGGTGCAGTCAGTAATCAGGAAACTAACAGAATGTCACAGGTTATTGTGAGGGGAATTGAATGACAGAGTAAGGAGGTGAAGCATCAGTTATACAGGGGCATGGTGAGGGTGTGTCTGCAGTACTGTGTGCAGTACTGGTCACTGACCTTACAAAAGGATATTAATACGATGGAAGCAGGTCAGACAAGGTTCACTGGACTAATCCCTGGAATGAGCAGATTGACTGATGAGGATTGGTCTGTATCTGCTGGAGTTTAGAAGGGACGGAGGTGACTGAACTGAAACGTATAAGATGCTGAAGGGTCTTGATCAAGTGGATGCTGAAAGGATGTTTTCTCTTGTGGGCAAATCTGGAATTAAGGGTCAGAGAATACAAATATGGGGACACTCACTGGGACTGGGTGTTGTGGGTGATGATGGAGGGTCAGTCGTGTTGAAGGTGAAGTTGAGGTAAAAGATCAGCAGTAATCATATCCAGTGGCAGATTGAACGGCCTACTCCAGTTCCTCCTGATGTTTTCAGAAGTCACATGACACCAGGTTTATGGTGTCACTCTGAAAGCTTGTGATTTAACAATAAACCTATTAGACTATAACCTGGTGTCGTGTGACTTCTGACTTTGTCCACCCCAGTCCGACACTGGCCTCTTGATGTTCCTAGACTCTCCTGATGTTCACAACCTCTTCTTCCCCTCAACAGTCTCTGGAATGGTGCCTTCAGCTTCCAAATCATGTCAAAGAAACCTGTGCTAAGCAAAAAATATTTGCCTGGAACCTACATCAGTCTTGAACATACAGGAAGTGAAAGAGTTAAAACAAATCAATAGTAGCGCTTCCTGGGAAGAGCTGCCTGATGTGAGAGTAAATAATTCACAAAGAGGCAATTGTCTCTGCTGCATTCCAATCAGATCTTACACTTTGATGAAATTATTTTACTCTGCACTACATCACCCACACTCACTGTAAGGTGACCTTCAGCGTTAACGTTTTAAAATGACTTTAAAAAATCTCACTGATGGTTGGTATATTTTCTTTCCACTTGGAGCCATCAAACAGGCAGAAAACATATTTAGCATCCATAGAATCCGATAGTGATCCAAGAGGCAGCTCTGTCATAACACACTTACAGCTCTGTCGGATTAAATATAGTGTATCTTCATTCCAACAGTTGTTCTAGCATTAATGGCTTAGCCTCTGTCCCAGTTCTGGAGAAGTTGAAAGCTGAATCTGGGGGTGGAAGATGCAGTCACTAGTGAGTTCTGCGATACCCAGCACAGAGTGGGAGCGCCGGAGGCAGGGTCAAAGATGTGTCCTCTTATCTCAGGTATGACTGCACTCCATTTTTTTGTAATTGTTCATGGGATTGGGCATCACTGGCTAGGACAGCATTTATTGCCATCCCTCATTGCCCAGAAGAGAGTCAACCATTGAGTCATCGGTAGGCCAGAATAGGTAAGGATGACAGATTCCTTCCCTCAAGATCATGAGTGAATCAGATGGGGGTTTTTTTGAGTGTCATCTCACTGTACGGGTGACATGGATTTAACCACACCAGCCTGGATTTAAAAGTTAAGAGATTGAACAGAATTGTCTGAAAAATACATTTATATTGGAAACTCTCTGCTTGTTTTAAATGGTGTCAACTGAAAAGCTGAATCACACTCATTACTACTTTAACATAACTTATGATATAAATGTGGAAGTGCAAGTTAACAATATTCAAGAAACATTCCAAATGAAAGAGCTTGAATTTATATAGCACCTTCCATAGCCTTGCAGCATCCCAAAATATTTTCGAGTCAAATAAGTGGTTTGGAGTTGTTGTAAGGTAAGCAATCTCTACAGCCAGTTAACACACATCAAGGCTCCACAAGCAGCAATCAGATAAATATCCTGCTCTTCACCCTGGCAACGTTCCTCAAAAAGAGAAAAACTCACCAGGGACACCAAGAGAAACTGCCCAACTGACCCAGAATCTGTAAAGACCACCCTGTTTTAACGTCTCATTCAAAAATAACATCAATAGCACTCTCTCAGGATTGCACTGGAACACCTTGACTGTGTACGTGTTTCTCTGGAGTGAGCCCAAACCCACAATTTTCTCAAACAATCAGTGGGGAGTGTGAGAGGAACTAAGCCACATTCAGTGAGCAGTGAGCTGCTATCCAGGCAAACAGAGACCATCTACACACAAGCTGATCAGATCACCCTCTGTGCCAGTGGGCAGCTCATGCCCTGCCCCATTGGACAGACATTTTCATTTAGCCTTGGGTTTCCCGGGTTGAGACCTGCCAGATTTGAAAATTGATAATAGCATGTTGAGGTCTGCAGCATACCCGAAATCTTCATGAATGACATCTCCTTAATGCAGGAGATTCAAGGATTGATAAAGACATACTAACAGTGGAGAAGGGTATGAGCTAAATTAGAGTCAAATCAGACACAGAAAGACAAATGAAAGAGAGTGCAGGATTTGTGGTGGAGTGGCAGTGTCCCTACCACTGGACTGAGAGACCCAATTTGATGTTCTACCTGTTGCAGAGGTGTGTAACACCATCTCTGAATCAGGTTCATTTGAAAAAGAGATTAAATTTTAAAAAGACTAAATTCAGAGGGGGAGAAAAGAGGTGACCAGACCTTGAATCTCCAGGTTGCAAATTGTTCTTGTCAGCATGAGGGTCTACTCCTAATTGTTCTTGTTTGCTGACAACATTGGGGGTCATCTTTTCAAATTCTATTAATTCTGTAATGGTGCAGAACAGATAGTAAGGTTGCAACTATTTAAAATAGGGCAAAATAACCTCAGGGAACTACAGGCTGTTTGTCTGATGTCAGGAGTACATGAAAATATTAGAATCTGTGATAAGACCATAAGACATAGGAGCTGTAGTCCAGTCTGTCCATCAAATCCATTCACCATTCAGTGAGATCATGACTGATCTGATAATCCTCAACTCCACTTTCCTGCCTTTTTCCCTTCACCATCAATTCCCTTCCTGATTAAATATCTGTCTCTTTCAGCCTTGAATACACTTAACAAACCTCAACAGCCCTCCGTGGTGAAAGAAAATCCCCCAGATGCGCAATGCCCTGAGAGGAGAAATTCCTCCTTATTGTGGTCGAAATGGGTGACCCTTTATTCTGAGATGATGCCCTCTGGTCGTTGACTCTCTCACTGGCGCAAAGAACCTTTCTCCATCTATTATGTCAAGTCCCTTTATGAATCTTGTATATTTTAATAAGATTGTCTCTCAATCTTCTAAGCTCCCATGAGTACAGGCCCAGTCTCCTCTCACTCTCCTCGTAAGGCAGTCCCTCTGTGCTTGGTATTAGCCCAGTGAATTTTGTCTGCATTGCCTCTAAAGTCAGTATATTCTTCCTTTGATAAAGAGCATGTCCACAGTACTGGAAGTGTGCTGAATGCCTTGCATTGTTGCAGCAAGCCTTCCTTATTTTTATACTCCATTTCCTTTTAAATAAATCACAGTTCCATATGCCTTTCCCAATTTCTCACTGAATTTGAATGCAAACTTTTTGTAATTGACACATAAGGATCAAGTTCCCAATTCTGTGTTCTGTAGCTTTCTGCAATATTTCTCCATTTAAATAATATTCAGCTTCTCTATTCTTCCTACCAAAGTGAATAACCTCACATTTTCTCTCATTACATTTCACTTGCCAATAGTCATCCACTCATTGAACCTGTGAATACCCCACTGTTATGCCACCCTCACCAAGTGCCTTCACACCTATTTGTGCATTATCCACAAACACTGCTACTGTACAATCACTTCCAGCATCCAAGTCATTAATATATACTGAGAATAACTGTGGCCCTAGCACTGAGACTCTCCAAGTCACACATTGCCATCCTGAAAGAGCACCCATTATCCCAAGTCTGTCTTCTGGCACTTAGCCAAACCCCAATCCAGGCTAATATGTGGGAGCTGCAGAAGGACTTGAACAGGATGGGAGAGTGGACAAAGGAGTGGGAGATTGTCGACAGTCTGGGAAATTGTGAGGTTATGTACTCAGTAAGGAGAATAAAGACATCGACTATTTTCTAAATAGAAAAACTTTGAAAATCTGATGCGTAAAGTGACTCAGGAGTACTAGCTCAGGATTCTGTTAAGGTTAACATGCAGGTTCAGTAGGAAGTCAAATGCAATGTTAGCATTCATTTCAAGAGGGCTAGAATACAAAAGCGGAGATATACTGGTGAGGCTGTATAAGGCTCTGCTCAGACCGCAGTTAGAGTATTGTGAGCAGTTTTGGGAACTGTGCTGGTGTTGGAGTGGGTCCAGAGGGGGGTTACAAGAAAGATCCTTGGGACAAAGGGTTTTAATATGTGATGGATGGTTGAGGATCCTGGGTCTGGGAGAATCTCATTGAAACTTATAGAACAATGAGAGACCTGGATAGAGTAGATATGGAGAAGATGTTTCCCCCTAGCAGGAACAGACCCAATGGGCTGAATAGCCTAATTCGGCTCCTATATCTTTTTATGCTATTCTCAACATTATGGGCTCATCTTATGAAGCAGCCAAATGTGTGATATCTTATCATGATTACCTTATGAAAATCCAAATATTTTGTATTAAATATCATCCAAATATCGACGAGTTCTCCTTTGCCTATTCGCTTATTACCTCCTCAAAGATTTCTAATAAATATTTCAGGCTAGGTTTCCCCTTCATGAAGCTATGCTGAGTCTGCTTGGTCAGAGTGTGCATTTCAAAACATTCTGCTGTTCCATCCTTTCTAATAGACTCTAACATTTTCCCAAGAGCAGACATTAAGCTAACTGGGCTATAATTAACATTTCTTTTGTCTTCCTCTTTTTTCTGGATAAGCAGATCTCTAAGCCTCTGAGATTTTTTTCCAGGTTCTTGGAAGTTGAGTACCAGTGAATTCACTGTCTCAGTAGCTACTTTATTTGAACCCTCAGGTGCAACCCCTCAGCTCCAGGAGATTATTGGCCTTTAACCACATTAAGATATGAATGGTTTCCAAATATCTAATGTGTTTATTTCTTGGCCATCTTTTACCCCTTAGTTATTTATTTTTTGAATACTATTAATGTTTTGGATTGTGAAGATTGTTGGAAAGTATTCATTCACCCCATCTGTTTCCCCATTATTATTTCCCCAATTCATTCTTGAAGAGGCCTGTGTTCACTTCGGTTTTTCTCTTTTTTGGTATTTCAAGAAGCTCTGACTGTCCACTTTCACATTACTAGCTAGCTTACCCTCAGTTTAGTTTCTTGACTTTAACTAATTTTTAAAAAGCTTTCCCATTTCTCTGGTTTTCCTCTAACCTTTGTCAAATTGATGCTATAAAGGATGCAATGACTGGTTATACAGAAAATAAATGATTGAGCAGCACCAACATAGATTTCTGGGGAAGTTTTGTTTGACAAACCTGTTGGAGATTTTTTGAGGATATTACCAGCAGAGTCAACAAGAGATCAACTGGATGTAGTGAATTTAGATTTTCAAAAGACTGGATAAAAACCTGTGCAGGAA
Organism: Hemiscyllium ocellatum; assembly: GCF_020745735.1. Classification (NCBI taxonomy): domain Eukaryota; kingdom Metazoa; phylum Chordata; class Chondrichthyes; order Orectolobiformes; family Hemiscylliidae; genus Hemiscyllium; species Hemiscyllium ocellatum. Next base: position 81,982,927 of record NC_083418.1, read on the forward strand.
GTTAGTAAATTAGAAACGGCAAGTGGGAACAGGGTCATATTTGTCTGGATATGTTAGTCATATTTGGCTAACAGGAGGAACATTTGTGTGAATGGGTCATTCGCAGGGAGGCAGACTGTGACCAGTGCGCTATCACACAGATCATTTGTCCAAGCTGTTTGCATTTTATCAATGATTTTGATGTTGGATGGCATGGTGGCACAGTGGTTAGCACTGCTGCCTCACAGCGCCAGAGACCCGGGTTCAATTCCTGCCTCAGGCGACTGACTGTGTGGAGTTTGCACATTCTCCCTGGGTCCGCATGGGTTTCCTCCCACAGTCCAAAAAAATGTGCAGGTTAGGTGAATTGGCCATGCTAAATTGCCCTTAGTGTTAGGTGAAGGGGTAAATGTAGGGGAACAGGTGGGTTGCGCTTTGGCGGGTCAGTGTGGACTTGTTGGGCCGAAGGGCCTGTTTCCACACTGTAAGTAATCTAATCTGATGTTTGCATTTGATACAAAACTTGAGGGAAATCTGAGTTGTGAGGAGGATGCCAAGAGGCTTCAAAGGGCTTTACATACTGAGCAGGTGGCATTGAGCACGTACGGATGAGGAAAAGGGCTCTGGACAGGATGAGCCAGCTGACCACGGCACCATGGTGCAGAAGGCCATTCAAGAGGGGGGAGCTAATAGACAAGTAGTGGTTATAGGGGATTCTATCATTAGGGGGACAGATAGTATCCTTTGTAATCCGGATCGGGAGTCTCGCATGGTGCGGGACATCTCCGACCGGCTTGAAAGGATATTGGAGCGGGAGGGGGAGGATCCAGTTGTTGTGGTTCACGTTGGGACTAACAACATGGGCAAAGCTAGGGTGGAGGACCTGTTTGGGAATTACGAAGCACTAGGAACGAAATTGAAGTACAGGTCCTCAAGGGTCATAATCTCCGGATTACTGCCCAATCCAGGTGCCAATTGGCATAGGGACAAGAAAATTAGGGAAGTAAACACGTGGCTAAGGGATTGGTGTGGGAAAGAGGGATTCCACTTCATGGGGCATTGGCATCAGTTTTGGAACAGGGGGGATCTGTACCGTTGGGACGGTCTCCACCTGAACTGATCAGGTACCAATGTTCTAGCAAAGAGGATAAATAGGGTGGTCAGTAGGACTTTAAACTTCTGAGTTGGGGGGAAGGGAAAGTGAAAGTGACAGGGAGTATGGAGTTAAATGGAAAGATAAGCAGCCGGATAGCATGTGTGCAGGCGGATTTAAACTCAAGGCAGGCTGGGAATGCAGCAGAAAGGAAGGATAACTTAGGACATCTTATGACTTCCAATATCTCTAATGATAAGAAAGTCAGCATGAAGGCACTTTACCTGAATGCTCGTAGCATTCATAACAAAGCAGATGAACTAATGGCACAGATAATAGTGAATGATTATGATGTGGTAGGCATCACAGAGACTTGGTTACAGGGGGGTCAGGACTGGCAGTTAAACTTCCAAGGATTTTCAGCTTATCGAAAAGACAGGGAGGTGGGCAGAGGGGGAGGGGTTGCCTTGTTAGTTAAGAACAAAATTAAATCTATGGCACTGAACGACATAGGGTTGGATGATGTGGAGTCTGTGTGGGTGGAGTTGAGGAACCACAAAGGCAAAAAAACCGTAATGGGAGTTATGTACAGACCTCCTAACAGTGGTCAGGACCAGGGACGCAACATGTACCGGGAAATAGAGAAGGCATGTCAGAAAGGCAAGGTCACGGTGATCATGGGAGACTTCAATATGCAGGTGGACTGGGTAAATAATGCTGCCAGTGGATCCAAAGAAAGGGAATTCATGGAATGCTTACAGGGATGGCTTTTTGGAATAGCTTGTCATGGAGCCCACAAGGGAGCAGGCTATTCTGGACCTAGTGCTTTGCAATGAACCAGACCTTATAAAAGATCTTAAAGTAAGGGAACACTTAGGAAGCAGCGATCATAATATGGTAGAGTTCAGTCTGGAGTTTGAAAGAGAGAAGGCAAAATCGGATGTAATGGTGTTACAGTTAAATAAAGGTAATTATGAGGGCATGAGAGAGGAACTGATGAAAATAGACTGGAAGCAGAGCCTAGCGGGGAAGACAGTAGAGCAACAATGGCAGGAGTTTGTGGGTATAATTGAGGACACTGTACAGAGGTTCATCCCCAAGAAAAGAAAGATTATCCGGGGAGGGATTAGACAGCCATGGCTGACAAAGGAAGTCAGGAAATGTATTAAAGAAAAAGCGAGATCCTATAAAGTGGCCAAGAGCAGTGGGAAATCAGAAGACTGGGAAGGCTACAAAAACAAACAGAGGATAACAAAGAGAGAGATAAGGAAGGAGAGGGTCAAATATGAAGGTAGGCTAGCCAGTAATATTAGAAATGATAGTAAAAGTTTATTTCAATACATAAGAAACAAACGATGGGCAAAAGTAGACATTGGGCCACTTGAAACCGATGCTGGAAGCCTAATGAAGGGAGATAAGGAAATAGCAGGAGAACTTAACAGGTACTTTGCGTCAGTTTTCACACTGGAAGACATGAGTAATATCCCAACAATTAAAGGGAGTCGGGGGCTGAGTTGAGTTTGGTTGCCATTACAAAAGAGAAAATGCTAGAAAAGCTAAAAGGTCTTAAAATTGATAAATCTCCTGGCCCCAACGGGATACACCCTAGAGTTCTGAGGGAGGTGGCTGAGGAGATAGCGGAGGCGTTGGTTGAGATCTTTCAAAAGTCACTGGAGTCAGGGAAAGTCCCGGATGATTGGAAGATCGCTGTTGTAACCCCCTTGTTCAAGAAAGGATCAAGACAAAAGATGGAAAATTATAGGCCAATTAGCCTAACCTCGGTTGTTGGTAAAATTCTAGAATCCATCATAAAGGATGAGGTTTCTAAATTCTTGGAAGAGCAGAGTCTGATTAGAACAAGTCAACATGGATTTAGTAAGGGGAGGTCATGCCTGACAAACCTGTTGGAATTCTTTGAAGAGGTGACAAGTAGGTTAGACCAGGGAAACCTAGTGGATATGTTCTATCTAGACTTCCAAAAGGCCTTTGATAAGGTGCCACACGGGAGGCTGCTGAGTAAGGTGAGGGCCCTTGGTGTTCGAGGTGAGTTACTGGTATGGATTGAGGATTGGCTGTCTGACAGAAGGCAGAGAGTTGGGATAAGAGGTTCTTTTTCAGAATGGCAGCCGGTGATAAGCGGTGTCCCGCAGGGTTCAGTGTTGGGGCCGCAGCTGTTCACAGTATATATTAATGATCTGGATGAAGGGACTGGGGCCATTCTAGTGAAGTTTGCCAATGATACGAAGTTCGGTGGACAGGCAGGTTGTACTGAGGAAGTGGGGAGGCTGCAGAAGGATCTAGACAGTTTGGGAGAGTGGTCCAGGAAATGGCTGATGGAATTCAATGTGAGCAAATGCGAGGTCTTGTACTTTGGCAAAAAGAATAAAAGCATAGACTACTTTCTAAACGGTGAGAAAATTCGTAAAGCCAAAGTACAAAGGGATCTGGGAGTGCTAGTCGAGGATTCTCTAAAGGTAAACATGCAGGTTGAGTCCGTGATTAAGAAAGCGAATGCAATGTTATCATTTATGTTCCTCTTGCAACATGTATGAGGTGAGGGAAGCCATTAGCATCCCTGCTGAGTACACTTGCAAGAAGTGCACCCATCTCCAGCTCCTCCAAACCCGTGTTAGGGAACTGGAGCTGGAGTTGGATGAACTGCGGATCATTCGGGAGGCAGAGGAGGTCATTGATCGGAGCTTTAGGCAAGTAGTTACTCCGAAAGTTCAAGATAGATGGGTGACAGTGAGGGGGAGTGGGAGGAGGAAGCCAGTGCAGGGACCCCCTGCGGTCATTCCCCTCAAGAACAAGTATACCGTTTTGGATACTTGTGGGGGGGATGACTTACCAGGGGCAAGCAACGAGGTTCAGGCCTCTGGCACGGAGCCTGGCCCCGTTGCTCAGAAGGGTAGGGTGGAGAAAGGTAGAGCAATTGTTCTTGGGGACTCGATAGTGAGGGGTACAGACAGACGGTTTTGTGGGGGCGACAGGGACTCACGTTTGGTATGTTGCCTCCCAGGTGCAAGGGTACGTGATGTCGCTGATCGTGTTTTCCGGGTCCTTAAGGGGGAGGGGGAGCAGCCCCAGATCGTGGTCCACGTTGGCACCAACGATATAGGTAGGAAGAGGGGTGAGGATGTCAGACAGGCTTTCAGGGAGCTAGGTTGGAAGCTCAGAGTTAGAACAAACAGAGTTGTAGTCTCTGGTTTGTTACCCGTGCCACGTGATAGAGAGTCAAGGAATAGGGAGAGAGAGCAGTTAAATGCGTGGCTACAGGGATGGTGCAGGAGGGAGGGATTCCGGTTTCTGGACAACTGGGGTCCTTTCTGGGGAAGGTGGGACCTCTATAAAAAGGATGGGCTACACCTGAACCTGAGGGGCACCAGTATCCTTGGGGGGAGGTTTGCTAGTGCTCTTTGGGAGGGTTTAAACTAACTCCGCGGGGGCATGGGAACCAGGACTGTAGCTTTAGGGTACAGGACCTTGAGTGTAGGGAGGTTAGGAATAATGCAGCGATCTCTAAGGAGGGTGCCTGTAACCAGAAAGGTGGATTGAAGTGTGTATACTTCAATGCCAGAAGTATAAGGAATAAGGTAGGTGAACTTGCAGCGTGGGTTGGTACCTGGGACTTCGATGTTGTGGCCATTACAGAGACGTGGGTAGAACAGGGACAAGAATGGCTGTTGCACGTTCCAGGGTTCAAATGTTTTAGTAGGATCAGACATGGGGGTAAAAAAGGGGGAGGCGTGGCATTACTTGTCAAAGACAGTATCACAGCAGTGGAATGGACGATGGAAGAGGACTTGCCATCTGAGGTAGTTTGGGCTGAGGTTAGAAATAGGAAAGGTGAGGTCACCCTGTTAGGTGTTTTCTACAGGCCTCCTAATAGTCCTAGAGAAGTAGAGGATAATATTGCGAGGATGATTCAGGAAAAGAGTGAAGGTAGCAGGGTGGTTGTTATGGGGGACTTTAACTTCCCAGATATTGACTGGGAGAGCTATAGCTCGAGTTCATTAGATGGGTCGGTGTTTGTACAATGTGTGCAGGAGGGTTTCCTGACACAATATGTCGACAGGCCAACAAGAGGGGAGGCTATATTGGATTTGGTTCTAGGTAATGAACCAGGCCAGGTGTTAGACTTGGAGGTAGGTGAGCACTTCGGGGACAGTGACCACAACTCGGTGACTTTTACTTTAGTGATGGAGAGGGATAATCGTGCGCCGCAGGGCAAGAGCTATAGCTGGGGGCAGGGAAATTATGATGCAGTGAGGCATGACTTAGGATGTGTGGATTGGAAAAACAGGCTTCAAGAGAAGAACACTAATGAGATGTGGGGATTGTTCAAGGAGCAGCTACTGCGTGTCCTCGATAGGTATGTACCAGTCAGGCATGGTGTAAAGGGCCTTGTGAGGCAGCCGTGGTTTAGTAAGGAATTGGAGTCCCTTGTGAAAGGGAAGAAGGCGGCATATGTAAAGATGAGGCGTGAAGGTTCAGTTGGGGCGATTGAGAGTTATAAGGTAGCCAGGAAGGAGCTAAAGAGGGAGCTAAGAGAAGCGAGAAGGGGACATGAAAAGTCTTTAGCTGGTAGGATTAGGGAAAACCCAAAGGCTTTCTATAGGTATGTCAAGAATAAAAGGATGACTAGGGTAGGTATCGGTCCAGTCAAGGATAGTAGTAGGAAGTTGTGTGTGGAGGCGGAGGAGATTGGAGAGACATTAAATCAGTACTTTTCATCAGTATTCACTCAGGAACAGGACACTGTTGCTGATGTGAATATGGAATCACAAATAATTAGAATGGATGCCCTGGAAATATGCAGGGAGGAGGTTTTGGGAATATTGGAAAGGATGAATATAGATAAGTCTCCTGGGCCTGATGGCATTTACCCCAGGATCCTATGGGAAGCTAGGGAGGAGATAGCAGAGCCATTGGCCTGGATTTTTATGTCATCATTGTCTACGGGAATAGTACCAGAGGACTGGAGGATAGCGAATGTGGTCCCATTGTTCAAGAAAGGGAGTAGGGATAGCCCTAGTAACTATAGGCCAGTGAGTCTGACTTCAGTGGTGGGCAAAGTCTTAGAGAGAATGGTAAGGGATAAGATTTATGAACATCTGGGTAGGAATAACGTGATCAGGGATAGCCAGCATGGTTTTGTGAAGGGCAGGTCGTGCCTCACAAACCTTATTGAGTTCTTTGAGAAGGTGACTAAGGAAGTGGATGAGGGTAAAGCAGTAGATGTTGTGTATATGGATTTTAGTAAGGCGTTCGATAAGGTTCCCCATGGTAGGCTAATGCTAAAACTTCGGAGGTATGGCATTGAGGATACATTAGAGGTTTGGATTAGGAATTGGCTGGCTGGAAGGAGACAGAGGGTAGTAGTTGATGGATTATGTTCATCTTGGAGCGCAGTTACTAGCGGTGTACCACAAGGATCTGTTTTGGGACCATTGCTTTTTGTTATATTTATAAATGATCTAGAGGAAGGACTTGAAAGCTGGGTAAGCAAGTTTGCGGATGACACAAAAGTCGGTGGAGTTGTGGATAGTGAGGAAGGAAGTGGTAGGTTACAGCAGGATATAGATAAGTTGCAGAGCTGGGCGGAAATGTGGCAAATGGAATTCAATGTAGCTAAGTGCGAAGTCGTTCACTTTGGTAGGAATAACAAGATGATGGATTACTGGGCTAATGGTAGGCTACTTGGTAGTGTGGATGAGCAGAGGGATCTTGGTGTCTATGTACACAGATCTCTGAAAGTTGCCACCCAGGTAAATAGTGCTGTGAGGAAGGCATATGGTGTACTGGGCTTTATTGGCAGAGGAATTGAGTTCCGGAGTCCTGAGGTCATGTTGCAGTTGTATAAGACTCTGGTGAGGCCTCATCTGGAGTATTGTGTGCAGTTTTGGTCGCCATACTATAGGAAGGATGTGGAAGCTTTAGAACGAGTGCAGAGGAGGTTTACCAGGATGTTGCCTGGAATGGTAGGAAAATCTTATGAGGAAAGGCTGAGGCACTTGGGGCTGTTCTCATTGGAGAAGAGAAGGTTTAGGGGAGATCTGATAGAAGTGTATAAGATGATTAGGGGTTTAGATAGGGTAGATACTAAGAACCTTTTACCGCTAATGGAGTCAGGTGTTACTAGGGGACATAGCTTTAAATTAAGGGATGGTAGGTATAGGACAGATGTTAGGGGTAGATTCTTCACACAGCGGGTTGTGAGTTCATGGAATGCCCTGCCCGTATCAGTGGTGAACTCTCCTTCTTTATGGTCATTTAAGCGGGCATTGGATAGGCATTTGGAAGTTATTGGGCTAGTATAGGTTAGGTAGGATTCGGTCGGCGCAACATCGAGGGCCGAAGGGCCTGTACTGCGCTGTATCCTTCTATGTCCTCCTTCTATGTTATCTCAAGAGTGTTGGAATATAAAAGCACTGTTGTGCTACTGAGACTTTATAAAGCTCTGGTTAGGCCCCATTTGGAGTACTGTGTCCAGTTTTGGGCCCCACACCTCAGGAAGGACATACTGGCACTGGAGCGTGTCCAGCGGAGATTCACACGGATGATCCCTGGAATGGTAGGTCTAACATATGAGGAACGGCTGAGGATCCTGGGATTGTATTCATTGGAGTTTAGAAGATTAAGGGGAGATCTAATGGAAACTTCCAAGATAATACATGGCTTGGAAAGGTTGGATGCTAGGAAGTTGTTTCCGTTAGGCTAGGAGACTAGGACCTGTGGACACAGCTTTAGCATTCGAGGGGGTAAATTCTGAACAGAAATGCGGAGACATTTCTTCAGCCAGAGAGCGGTGGGCCTGTGGAATTCATTGCCGCAGAGTGCAGTGGAGGCCGGGACGCTAAATGTCTTCAAGGCAGAGATTGATAGATTCTTGATGTCACAAAGAATTAAGGGCTACGGGGAGAATGCGGAGTTGAAATGCCCATCTGCCATGATTGAATGGCAGAGTGGACCCGATGGGCCGAATGGCCTTACTTCCACTCCTATGTCTTATGGTCCAATTGCCAACATAGCGCAGCAGTCTCCCTTGTGCCAGTTATTTTTAAACAACTTGCAGATGGAATATGCTGTGGATAAGTGTGAGGTGCAGGCCCACGAGTAATTATGAAATGGTGACAGATGGGTGTGAGAGAGTGACCGTGTCCAAGGGGAACAGGATATCCTTGCTCACTAGTCAGTGATCAGTAGCACACAGGAACAGCAAGCAATTCAGAGGGAAGGATATGATTGTGTGAAGGGTACAGCAGCTGGCAAGCCTCACTCCAACTGTATCAAACACAGGTGTGACTGTACCGGGTGAGACTGTACTGGGTGAGGCTGTACCGGGGTGAGACTGTACCGGGTGAGACTGTACCGGGTGAGACTGTACCGGGTGAGGCTCTACCGGGTGAGACTGTACCGGGTGAGACTGTACCGGGGTGAGACTGTACCGGGTGAGGCTGTACCGGGTGAGACTGTACCGGGTGAGGCTGTACCGGGGTGAGACTGTACCGGGTGAGACTGTACCAGGTGAGACTGTACCGGAGTGAGACTGTACCGGGTGAGACTGTACCGGAGTGAGACTGTACCGGGTGAGACTGTACCGGGGTGAGACTGTACCAGGTGCGACTGTACCGGGGTGAGACTGTACCGGGTGAGACTGTACCGGAGTGAGACTGTACCGGGTGAGACTGTACCGGGTGAGACTGTACCGGGTGAGGCTCTACCGGGTGAGACTGTACCGGGTGAGACTGTACCGGGGTGAGACTGTACCGGGTGAGGCTGTACCGGGTGAGGCTGTACCGGGTGAGGCTGTACCGGGGTGAGACTGTACCGGGTGAGACTGTACCAGGTGAGACTGTACCGGAGTGAGACTGTACCGGGTGAGACTGTACCGGGGTGAGACTGTACCAGGTGCGACTGTACCGGGTGTACTGTGTTCACCAGATTGATTCCTAGTTTTGATACAAGTACAAAAATTGTGCAAGACATTGGTTCGTCCGCATTTAGAATACTGTGTACAGTTCTGGTCGCCACATTACCAAAAGGGTGTGGACGCTTTGGAGAGGGAGCAGAGAAGGTTTACGAGGATGTTGCCTGGTATGGAAGGTGCTAGCTATGAAGAGAGGTTGAGTACGTTAGGATTGTTATCATTAGAAAAAAGGAGATCGAGGGGGACCTGATTGAGGTTTACAAAATCATGAAGGGTATAGACAGGGTGGATAGAGACAAGCTTTTCCCCAGGGTGAAGGATTCAATAATGAGAGGTCATAGGTTCAAGGTGAGAGATGGAAAGTTTAAGGGAGATACATGTACAAACTACTTCACACAGAGGGTGGTGGGTGTTTGGAACGCGTTGCCAGCAGAGGTGGTAGAGGCAGGCACGGTAGATTCATTTAAGAGGTGTCTGGACAGATGCATGAGTAGGTGGGGAGCAGAGGGATACAGATGCTTAGGAATTGACCGACAGGTTTAGACAGTACATTTGGATCGGTTCAGGCTTGGAGGGCCGAAGGGCCTGTTCCTGGGCTGTAAATTTTTTTTGCTCTTTGTTTTTTGTTTTGACTAACTTACGAGGAGAGATCAAGGAGACCAGACCTCTATTCTCTGGAGTTTCAAACAGTGGGAAGTGGTAAAGATGCTGCTCCAGGCTGTGGGCTCTCCAATCAGGGGACACTGCCTCAGAATAAGAGATGAGTAATTTTGTACAGAGATGAGGAGGAACTTCCTCACTCAAAGGGTGAAGCTTGGTCATTGAGTGGACGTTGAGAGAGAGAGAGAGATTGATATATTTTTAGTTATTAATCACATCGGGATAAATGGGGAGAGTGTAGGGAGGCAATGGCCTAGTGATATTATCACTGGGCTGTTAATCTAGAGACCCCAGGTAATGTTCTGGAGACCTCTGTTTGAACCTTGCCATGGAACTTGAATTCAATGAAAATCTAGCATAAAGAGACCATGGATCCATTGCCAATCATTGGAAACCCATCTGGTTCACTAACGTCATTTAGGGAAGGAAACTGCCATCCTTACCTGGTCTGGCCTACATGTGACTCCAGACCCACAGCAATGTGGGTCACATTTAACTGCCCTCTGGGTAATTAGTGACGGGCAATAAATGCTGCCTAACTAACAGCACCCTCAGTCTGTGGTTGAATAAAAAGAAATGACATTGAGCGAGAAAAAGAAATGACATTGAGCGAGAAAAAGAAATGACATTGAGCGAGATGATCAGCCATGGTACAGAACGGTGGAGCAGGTCTGAGGGGCTCAAAGGCCTACTTATGTTCCCAGATTCTTGTGTTTTGAGCCACTGACACCGGCCAGCAGTATGGGAAAATTAACATTGCAATTATGATGATATTAATACCACTCATAATAAACTCCAAACTTTTTTGGAGAGTTTATTTGGCAATTAATGTGTAAATGTACAACTCAAATTTTGTAAATGTGTGGAGATTGAGGACAGGATGCATTTTATGTTCGGGTGAAGATAGAATGATGTAAATTACCACCAGCTTCTGGTGATTTTCCAATTCGTGCAACATTTTTACAGCTGTCAGCTTCGAAATGATTGGTATTGACTTATTTTTTGGCAGGAATATCTGGGTCAATTTTCTTGTAGTCATTCCAACCTGCTTCATGATGTAGTGCATGATAGAACACTATTTAAACAACCCATTAACGTGAGCTTCATCAATATTATAAAGGAAGTTACAATTCTAACATTGCTACATCAAGTGTTCAACTGTCACTTTAATTCTGCCCACCCTGCAGAGCTCTGAAGAGATCCTACTAACCTATATGAACATTTTACCTTAATTATAGAAGGTCATATAATCAAAAAGTTGCAAGACTTTTGGAAAATATTCCCTTACTGCCACTTTAACAGAATACATACTGATGTGGAATGGACTGCGGCTGGATTAAAAGGACTGTCCTAGTTAGTGTTGTACAAAATAATGGTTCTGAAAGGGTTAATGCTGATGATTGCATTAAGCCCACTCAATCTATTAGTGTCATAAGGGTTGGGATGGGAAATCTGCAAGAGCTCAAAGAGGATGGACCTGTTATCCTCAGTCTCCCAGCAACCTTCATAACAATATCCATCACAAATGTAACCCATACCAGATTACTAGCATGCAATAAACTGCACTCTGATTACAACAAGCGCCTCTCTACTTTAGCCACCTGTGATTATCCTTGACCACATGAGAGCAGACAGGCCTGTGGATCCCAAGATAAAAGGAGGATGGTGACAGCAAACCTACCCCATGGAGTTCAAGGGTCCAATTCATTCTGATAACACGGGGCTGTGATGGTCACCTGAAGATTTAATTTGGTTGAACCATTGCAATATTGGGAATGCCGTTTAAATGGAGAGGGGGAAGGAGAGGGAGCAGATCGAGCTCAGTCAGAGAGGGAACAACAATCCATATTTGTACGATTGTGAAAAGAAGCCAAGCTCTGGTAAACCAAATCCCGACCACACTCACTGAGGATAGAGTGATGGGGTGATCAATACTGAGAGCCAGACCAAGGTGGCAGACCGCTGTAGACTTCCCATTTTTTATTTCCATTCTGTTCAACAGAGCACTGTATTAATGGGCAGCTGACTTTGCAATTGGTCAGGTTAAACTACCAGGGGGTGTAGAAATTGCCCTGATTCATTTCCAGCAGAATGAAACTAGCTTACCCACCAACACAATACAGTAATGAGTGAGATGTTCCGGTTGCTGCTCCTCCCCAGCTGCCCTTTAAATAATAACTCCATGTAGCATCATGTTGCAGTTCTAATGGTGGCACGGTGGCTCAGTGGTTAGCACTGCTGCTTCACAGCACCAGGGTCCCAGGTTCTACTCCAGCCTCGGGTGACTGTCTGTGTGGAGTTTGCACATTCTCCCTGTGCCTTTGCGGGTTTCTTCTGGGTGCTCCAGTTTCCTCCCACAGTCCAAAGATGTGTATGTCAGATAGATTGCCCATAGTGTTAGGTGCATTAGTCGAGGGGAAATGGGTCTGAATGGGTTACTCTTCAAAGAGTCAGTGTGGACTTGTTGGGCCAAATGGCCTGTTTCCACACTGTAGGGAATATAAACTATTCTAATTGCAACCTTTCCTCATACCTCAAAGGTGAACTCCACCCAAGCAGAGAAACTATGTCCAAAATACAAATGTTAACTCAAACAAGCAACTAACAACAATTCAGGAAAGGGAACGACAGGCATACAATCCTTCCGATCATGATATACATCCACCTGTCTTTCTTACAAACACGAGCTCAATACAATTTTTCACACCCATACATTTGGGGTTATGACGAGAGTCCAGGCCTTATATTTTCAATAGCTACTTATAAACTAAAATTTAACAGAGCCCGTAAGACATTTATAATTGCTATGGACACAGGAATTTCAGACAAAAAGTGAAATTTTCAAGGGAATTGGGTGGAAAGTGAATTTTAAACCATTTACTGATAATGAAGGCAGTAAGATACAGAATTAATATTCACATTTTAGCTTTGAGTGTTAATTAAAAGGTCAGGTCTGAAGCTATGAAGACCACACTGTGTGCAAGTTGGCTGCTAAATTTCCTTCATTAAAATAGCAACTACATTTCAATGATACACTGCATTAGCTCTAAAGCATGAAGAAATCTACAGGATCAACTGACATGCTTCTCAATAAATAGGGGAGAAAGAAGAGGAGCAGCAAACTGCTGGAGTAAGAATTCCTGAAAGATTTTTCAGAAAGACATGAAGAATTGGTATTGAGGAAGCTGCTCCCTGAAGCTGGGAGCCAATGGGAAGCAGCAGACAGCAGCATATAGAACACAGCACACACCCAACCTCATACATCACAACCCCCTGGACTCAACATTGACTGAACTCTGCCTAACCTTGTGGTTTCCATGTTTCTGCAGGTTTCAGTTCTTTACCTTCCAATCAGTAACTCGCCAGCTCATGGGATGTCCTTTGTTTCCATTCTCGTCGCATCTCCATTCCAGCTCTTTGATGAATTTGATATCTCTGACCTTCCAGCCTATTGCAAGCCTGCCTTGTACACCAGTACCATTCACTGCTTGCTCAACATCTCATACATGATGGGATGACAATGTGGCCATGACCCTCTGACTCTGAGGGGAAGTCCCATGGAAAGGCTTGAGCATAAATATTAGGGGGTAATGCTCCAGCATCGAGCTGATGGAGTGCTGCAGTATTGGGAATGTCATTTAGTATATAAGATCATCAGAACTGGGAGCAGGAGGAGGCCATTCAGCCCTTCAAGCCTGCTCTGACATTTAATTCAATCATGGTTGATCTCATCTCGGCCTTGACTCCACTTTTCCTGCCCACTCTCCAGACCCCTTCAACCCATTACTCATAAAAAAAATCTGTATATCTCCTTCTCAAAGTTACAAATCCACTGCACTCTGGGGTAATGTATTCCACAGTTTCACACCTCTTTCCTCCTTCTCTCAGTTATAAATCTGCCACCCTTTATCCTCAATTAGATCTCCTCTCATTATCCAAGACTCCAGAAAGTATCGGTCTAAACTGTACAATCTCCCTCCATAAGGTAAACCCTCACCTCTGGAATCAATCGAGTGAACATCCACCAAACTGTATCCTGTACAACTATATCCCTCCTCACGTAAGGGAACCAAAACTGGTCTCAGCAATGCCTTGTACAATGCTGCAACACTTCTCTACTTTTATAATCTATTCAGCCTCCTCATTACCTGCTTTCCTGCATACTAGTTTTCTGTGAGTCATGCACAATTACACCCAGATCCCTCTACACTGAACCACTTTGTAGTTTCTCTCCATTTAAATAACAGCTTGTCTTTCTATTCTTCCAGTCAAAATAGATAACTTTGTAGTTATCCACATTAAACTCTATCTGCAAAGCCTTGGCCTAGTGACTAACATCTTCACATGTAAATATCTTATTTCTTTATTGCAATGTATAATCCTACTTATTTGACTAAAGTACTTTCTATTCTGAATCACTTCACCTGATGAGGAGCAGTGCTCCAAAAGGTTGTTATTTCAAATAAACCTGCTGAACTATAACCTGGTGTTGAGTGACTTCTGATTGATTTGACCCAGCCCAACACCAGCACTTCCACATCATCTTTGGACTGTGAACAAAGAATCTTACAGCACAGGAACAGGCCCTTCGGCCCTCCAAGCCTGTGCTGACCCAGATCCTCTATCTAAATCGCCGTCTATTTTCTGAGGATTTGTATCCCTCTACTTCCTGCCCATTCATGTATCTTAAATGGCGCTGTTGTGCGCACCCTATCTCCTCTGCCGGCAACGTGTTCCAGGCACCCACCACCCTCTGTGTAAAGAACTTTCCACTTATATCTCCCCTAAACCTTTCCCCTTTCACTTTGACCCCTAGTAGTTGAGTCCTCCACTCTGGGAAAAAGTTTCTTGCTATCCACCCTGGCTATATCTCTCATGATTTCATAGGCCTCAATGAGGTCTCCCCTCAACTTCCTTCTTTCCAATGAAAATAATCCTAATCTATTCAACCTCCCCTCATAGCTAGCACCCTCCATACCAGGCAACATCCTGGTGAACCTCCTCTGCACCCTCTCCAAAGCATCTACATATTTTTGGTAATGTGATGACCAGAACTGTACACAGTATTCTAAATGTGGCCGAACCAAAGTCTTATACAACTGGAACCTGACCTGCCAACTCTTGTACTTAATATCCATCTGATGAAGGAAAGCATGCCGCACGCCTTCTTGACCACTCTATTAACCGGTGTTGCCCCCTTAAGGGAACAATGGACCTGAACACCCAGATCTCTCTGTACATCAATTTTCCCCAGGACTTTTCCACTTACATATAGGTCGCTCTTGAATTGGATCTTCCAAAATGCATCACCTCACATTTGTCCAGATTGAACTTCATGTGTCATTTCTCTGCCCAACTCTCCAATCTATTTATATTCTGCTGTATTGTCTGATAGTCTCCTTCACTATCAGCCACTCCACCAATCTTAGTGCCATCTGCAAACCTGCTAATGAGGCAACCTACACTTTCTCCAAGTCATTTATGTATATCACAAATAACAGTGGTCCCAGCATGGATCCCTGAGGGACACCACTGGTCACAGGTCTCCATTTTGAGAAACTCCCTTCCACCATTACTCCATCTCCTGTTGCCCAGCCAGTTCTCTACCCACCTAGCGAGAACACCCTGGACCCCATGCGACTTCACCTTCTTCATCAGCCTACCATGGGGACCCTTATCAAACACCTTAAAGTCCATGTATCTGACATCTACATCCCTTCCCTCATCAATCAACTTTGTCACCACTTCAAAGAATTCTATTAGGTTTGTAAGCCATGACCTTCCCTGCACAAAACCATGCTGCCTATCATCGATAAGCCTATTTGCTTCCAAAAGGGTATATATCCAGTTCCTTAGTATCTTCTCCAATAGCTTCCCTATCACTAACATCAGGCTCACTGGTCTGTAATTACCTAGATTATCCCTGCTACCCTCCTTAAACAAGGGGACAACATTAACAACTTCTCCAGACTTCTGGGACCTCTCCTCCTGTGTTCAAGGATGCTGCAAAGATATCTGTTAAGGTCCCAGCTATTTCCTCTCTCACTTCCCTTAGTAACCTGGGATAGATCTCATCCAGACCTGGGACTTGTCCACCTTTAATACCTTTCAGAATACACAACACTTCCTCCGCCCTTATGTCGACTTGACCGAGTGTAATCAAAGATCAATCCCTAACCTCAGCACCCGTCATGTCCCTCTCTTCGGTGAATTCGGATGCAAAGTACTCATTAAGAATCTCATCCATTTTCTGAGTCCATGCGTATCTTTCCTGCATTGTCCTTGAGTGGGCCATTCCCTCCTTACTCCCCTGCTCTTTATATGAATAAAAGGTTTTGGGGTTTTCAGTAAGGCTGCTCACTAAGAATATCTCATGACTTCTTAGCCCTCTTAATTCCTTGTTTCAGATTGGTCCTACATTCCTGATATTCTTCCAAAGCTTTGTCTGACAGCTGTTGCTTAGACCTTATGTACACTTCCTTTTTCCTCTTAGTTTGTCTCACAATTTCACCTGTCATCCATGGTTCCCTAATCTTGCCATTTTTATTCCTCATTTTCACAGGAACAAATCTCTCCTGAACTCTAACCAACCTCTCTTTAAAAGCCTCCCACATCCCGAATGTGGATTTCCCTCAAACAGCTGCTCCCAATCCACATTACCCAGCTCCTGCCCAATTTTGGGATAGTTGGCCTTCCCCCAGTTTCGCGCTCTTCCTTTAGGACACTCTCATCTTTGTCCATGAGTATTCTAAAACTTACAGAATTGTGATCACTATTCCCAAAGTAATCCCTTACTGAAACTTCACCCACCTGGCTGGGATCATTCCTCAACACCAGGCCCAGTATGGCCCCTTCCTGAGTTGGACAATTTACATACTGCTCGAGAAAACCATCCTGGATGATCCTTACAAATTTAGCTCCATCCAGACCTTTGACAATAAGTGAATCCCAGTCTATGTTGGGAAAATTAAAACTCCCATCGCCACCACCCTGTTGGTCTGACATCTTTCAACGACCTCTCTACAAACTGGTACCTCTATCTCACACTCATTGTTGGGAGGCCTATAACACAGTCCCAGCATTGTTACTGCACCGTTCCCATTGCTGAGCTCTGGGAGGTTTCCTGTCTGTGGGAGGAAACCGGAACACCTGAAGGAAACCTATGCAGACACGGGGAGAATGTGCAAACTCCACACAGTCGCCTGAGGCTGGAATCGAACCTGGGTCCCTGACCCTGTGAGACACCAGTTCTAACAAATGAGCCACGGTGCTGCCCATAGACCCATTTATCCTAACTCTTTGCTTCCATTGGTTAGCCAATTCCCTATTAAAGTGAATAAATTATCCTTAACTTCATTTGAGCTTATTTAGTGCAATTATACGATGAAATCTTAAATCAATGTTCTGTGGTTTATGCGAAAGATTCCATTGCACCATTTCATAAGTAGTCCTATGAAGATAACCAAATAATCTGGTCAATATTTATCCTTCAACAGATCAAAACTAAAGTTTTGTTGGTCAATGTAACATTATAACACATTAGAGGACGGGTGTGACAGCATGGAAAGGGTGCAGAGAAGATTTATCAGGATATTGCTGTGGAATTGGATAGATTAGGAGTGTTTTTCATAGAGCTGGGAAGATTGAGAAAGAACTTAACTGAGATAAATAAAATGATGAAGGGCTTAGAGGGGGTAGACAGGAAGAAACTTTTCCCTTTGGTGGTGAGATCAATGACCAAGCTATAGATTTAAGGGAAGGGACAGGAGGTTCAGAGGGGATATGAGGAAAACGTTTCACCCAGAGGCTAGTGGGAATCTGGAATTCACTGCTGTAAGGGTGGGAGAGGCAGGAACCCTGATCACATTGAAGACAGGTTTCAATGAGCAGTTGCTATGTCAAGTCAGAAAGGTCAAGTCCGAGGAAATGGGATGAGAATCGTTGGGCGGCTGTTTATGAACAGTACAGAGTTGAAGGACCGAAGGGCCTCTCTCTGTGCTGGAGACCTCCCTGACTCTGTTACTGGTTGTTATTGCTCACTGTTACCAATTGGCTGCTGCGTTTCCTACATCATCATGACAATACTTCACAAAGTATCTCATCAGTATCAAACATGCCAGATTATGCTGTGGTTATAAGTCACAATGCAAATTTCAATCATTTCTTTTCAAACTTACTGTGAATTGTTTTGCACATTTTTAATGACCTTTACATTCATTAGAAGTTGTGTACCAATGATGTTCTTATTGAATTTCGTCAGTGTTTCTGTTTGCAGTCGCTACTATCGAAATATTCCTGCAGTCATTATTATTTAAACAGGTCTCCTCAATCTGTCTATTCCTTTGTGATCTTTGATTAATAAATGAGGATATCCATCTCATTACAAAACAAAATTCAGATATTTTATTCAGGGTTTGATGAGCATGTCACACACAGCACGGGTAATTACTGCCAACAGTAGGCAAATATCACAAGATCAAATTCCATGTCAAATCTCTGGGAATATGTTGAAAGAACTGGTGACTATAAACTGGGGAGAAAGCAAGCTGGAACATTCAGCTTCTCCTGCTTATTCAGGCCTGTTCATTCCACACTGACTTCTCCAAAGAGCCAAGTAATTCTGGTCGGAGCAGGTCTACAGGAAATACTAAGGCAGCTGGTTGATTGTAACAGGTCTCTGCCTGTGAGCAATGTAATAGTAACCAGAAAAACTGAAGCCACTCCAAATTCAATCCCCCTTCACACCAGCACACAGGCTTTCTGGAACCTGTCAGTTATAATCACAGCGGTGGAAGAAACAGGTAGTTGGAATTTTGGATTCTAGAGCAGGCTCTGTACAGCTATCTGTACAAAAAAATACCTCACTGAATTCTGAATGGAGAATTGAAGTCAAAGTAATCCAAATCATATGTACAATTGAACATGATTGGCTATGGCACACACTCCACGCCAGGAATTATTGCCTTGTTGTGGAGTTCAATAAACTGCATCGAGCAATCTGTCTGAACTCAGACGAGAGAGGATGACTGATGGTACCCTGTGAATTAATGCGATTAAACCAACAAAAAACCACTGTCACAGATTAATTCATAGTGCAGTTTTTGTCAGTCCATAGGCTCTCTGTAATCCTATTTATAAATAAAACTCGTTTGCAGCACATCAGAAAACGGAATAATGGGTTTGATCCAAATGTGGAAAATTAATTCCAATCTCAGAGAACAGCATCTGCTACACTGTGGAGATGTTCGCTTTTCCCCAAACACTGGAATCAGCCTGCTGACCACTCTAATAAGAGTCTCCAGTTTTGTAACAGAGCCCATAAATGGTGAGAAATTGCAGGGCACCTACAAAGACAAGAAATTATTATTCATTCCTGGTGTCCATGCAACATCGACTGGGCCTGTATTTATTGTCCACCCCTAATTGCCCGGTGAGGAAGTAGTGGTAAACAGCCTTGTTAAACCACTGCAGTCCATGTGCTGTAGGGATATTCCAATATTGTTAGGGAGGGAACTCTGCAATTTTGATGCAGTCATTAATTGGAGGGGGAGGGGGAGGGGGAGGGGGTGGGGGTGGGGGTGGGGAGAGGATCAATAAGCAAAAGGACACGGCTTTAAGGTGAATAGCAAATGAACCAAAAGACACCACAAGGGAAAGCAGAGTGTGCGGTTTGAATCGAGGATTCACTGCCTGATGGAGTGGCAGCAGATTCAGTCATCACATTCAAACCGAGTGGGATAAAAAAACCGAAGGACAATCAATC
This sequence comes from Hemiscyllium ocellatum, assembly GCF_020745735.1. Lineage (NCBI taxonomy): Eukaryota > Metazoa > Chordata > Chondrichthyes > Orectolobiformes > Hemiscylliidae > Hemiscyllium > Hemiscyllium ocellatum. The sequence goes on from NC_083418.1 coordinate 82,002,352, forward strand.
AATTGCAGGCTGGCAGGACAAAGAATGGGGAAATACTAAACCGGTATTACAAAGAGCTAGCAGAGATTGGACGGGCCAAACAGCTCACTCCTATTCTGTAACCAATCTGCAGTTCAGGAAATGGAGAGTTTAGAGCATCCGGCTTCATTTCAATCCAACTGCCAGAAGTTAATAAATATTTCACAAGCTCTATTTGTGTGTGTTTCGGTTACGGGTCTCCAATACCTTTGGACAGATTCCCTGAACTTACTTCCTTTCAGATAAAGCTCCTTGAAGAAGAGCTTAGGACTGTTTAATTTACTCCAGTGCTGACTATAACAGCACGTAAGATCAATTTATCACTCTGCTCACTTTCCTGCTCATGTAATTGTTAACAGTTGAATTCACAGCGTATCCAATATTGTATCGAGGCGTTACAGAGAGGGATGTAAAAAGGGGTGGGGGAGTTGCATTAGCGATGAAGAAGAATATCACAGCTGCACTAAGAGAGGACATTGAGGTCGTATGGATAGAGCTCAGGAATAAGGAAGGAGCAATCATTGGGACGGGGTTATAATATAGGGCTCCCAATAGCCAGCGGGAGATAGAGGAACAGATAAGGAAGCAGATCATGTAAACACATAAAAACAACAGGCCTGGTGTAGCGGGTGATTTTAACTTCCCCAACATTAATTGGGACTCACTTTGTGTCAGGAACTTGGAGTGGCATGATATGGAAAAGCCAGTGTTGGACTGGGGTGGACAAAGTTAAAAATCACACAACACCAGGTTATAGTCCAACAGGTTTAATTGGAAGCACCAGCTTTCGGAGCAATGTTCCTTCATCAGGTGGTTGTCAGGAGGAGGGCTCCGAAAGCTAGTGCTTCCAATTAAACCTGCTGGACTATAACCTGGTGTTGTGTGATTTTTTTTAACTTGGGGCAAGAATTATTCTATATATCCAGGAGGGTTTCTTGAAACAGTGTGTAGATAGTCCAACTAGGGAAGGGGCTATATTTGACCTTCTACTGGGGAATGAGCCTGGCCACGTGATCAAAGTTTCAGTGTGCAGGGTTTGGGAACAGTGACCATAATTCTCTACATTTTAAAGTAATTTTGGATAAAGATAAGGCTGGTTCTTGGATGAAAGTGCGAAATTGGGGGAAGACTAATTATAACAGTATTAGGCAGGAACTAGAGACCTCAGATTGGAGATAGCTGCCTGAGGGAGTCTGACATGTGGGAGTCTTTTAAAGGCCAGTTGACCAGCATGTTCCTGTGAGGATGAAAGGTAAGGATGGTAAGAAGTTTAGTCAAAAAGAAAAAGGAAGCAAATGTAAGGTTGGGAAACTGAAATCAAACAAGGAAGCAGGAAAGAACTTAAACAAGGAATTGGGGGGAGGGGAAGGTAAAAGGGGCCATGAAATGGCATTGGTAAATATGATTAAGGAGAATTACAAAGTAATGGTTACACATGTGAGGAGCAAGTGGGTAAGCAAGGAAAGGGCGGGTCCAAGGACCAAGGGGGGAATTTCTCATTGTCCCAGAGGAAGTGAGTGAACTCCTTAAAGAGTACATCCCATTGGTATTCACTGAGAAGCACGTGGATGGTGGCCAGAGTCAGGAGGGATATGTTGATATTCTAGACCATGTCAAAATTAAGGAGGTCATGTTGGGACAAGATCGCCTCAGTCTTTGATCTTTATGTCCTCTTTAGACATAAGTGAGGTCACAGAAGACTAGAGGATAGCCAATGTTGTTCTTTTACTTAAGATGGCAACAAGAATAATTCAGGAAATTACAGGCAGGTGAACCTTACATCAGTGGGAGGGAAATCTTTGGAGAAGATTCTTCGGGATAGGATTAACTCGCATTTGGAAAAGAATGGACTTATCGGGGGATAGGCTGTGCAACATTGAAGAGACGTTCAGACAGAGACATGAACAGGAGGGATATGGATCATGTGCAGGCAGATGGGCAACATGGTCAACACAGATATGGTGGGCTGAAGGGTCTGCCCCTCTGTTGTTTGTTCTGTGTTCCTTTCTACAAGGTGTTTGAAATGTTCATCTTAAAAGAATTGGCTTGAATATTTCAAGGAAAACATTAGTTTATTTTGAGGCAGTTCCAATTGGTTTCCATAGCAACCTCGTTGCAGTGCTGACCACTCTCAGCTGTTAACTCTGGTCTTCCTCTGGATCTGGAATATTGAATTAACCACAACCTTGGCGTAAAAGGCTGGGTATGAAAAGCCCCTGGAGCTGGAATTGTAAAACTGCATATTTTAGGCGCCATGTGAATTCTTAGATTAATCATATATATTCCTTATTATATTGTGTGCAAGGAGACTTTGATGTACAAGAGGAGGTGATGACCTTGTGGCATGTTTGCTGGATGATTACTCCTGCAATCCAGGTCACGTTCTAAGGATCCAGATGAGAATCCTGTCACGGCTGATGGTGGGATCTGAATTCAATAAAAAATATGGAGGCCAACAATGACTGTTGTCAGGAAAAACATCCTTCACTCATAAAAAGAGACCTTCCTTCCTTCTCTGGTGTGGCCTACATGTGTGTCTAAACCCACACCTACGTGTTTGACTCTTAACTGCCCTCTGGGCAATTAGGGATGGGTAATAAATACTGGCCAGCAAATCCCATTCTGTGAGTACTGTGGATTTGATCCCCTTAAAAAGGGAAGCTCTCATTTCACTGGGAAACAAGACTGTAAGACACAGATTTTATAGCAAAAGTTTACAGTGTGATGTTATATTGGACAAACAGGCAGAAAACTAACCACCAGGATACATGAACACCAATTAGCCACAAGACGCCATGACCCTCTCTCATTAGTATCCTCACATACAGATAAGGAAGGACGCCACTTCGACTGGGACAACACATCCATCCTAGGACAAGCCAAAGACATGCATAAGCATGGCATTCCAACCGGAACTCTATCAACAAACACATCGAGTTAGACCCCAGCTACCACCCCCTGAGAAAAAGAACAGGAAGTGACTTCACTACAGGAAATGACACCACCAACCCAAAGAATCCCAAGCATATAGATAGAAAGCAGGAATTATCAGCAGTGCTTCGCCTGAGGCCCAATAAAGATGTTACCTAGTAGGGTGACGAAACGTCCGGAAGTGAACCTTCCAGCTCAGCGAGCAAACCTACATCCACAACCTCAACCTGAGCTACAAATCTTCTCAAAACTCGTTCTATGTTCTTTGATCTTAATTCATCAAACAATCTGCAAGAATCAGACAACTCTCCTCATTCCAGTTGGGGACAGGATCCATGTGGGACCTCCTGACTCCATCTGATAAAATGCTCCAAATCATGTCAGGATGGTTTGGCTGTACACCCCAAACAATGACAGGTCCTTTTAGCTGCTCACAAGCAACATTGTGACTGTACCCAACCAGCCAGTGGTGACAAAGCTCTCACTCTCAGCTCCCTAATACTTTCTAGACAATTTTGAGTACAAGTTGTATTACACTGATAACCAATTTAGGGTGCTCAGTCAGGCTCACATCTGTGTGGGGACTGGAAACAACATATTAACACACGGGGACCTGTATGTTGCCAATAGGAAGTACATGCACACACACTGCACTGCACTGGTTTCAACTCAAAACTAAAAGTCACAGCCATTTGAACATAAAACTGTACAGCACAGGAATGGCCCTTCAGCCCAAGATGTTGTAGGAGAAAGTGAGGACTGCAGATGCTGGAGATCAGAGCTATCTCATTTCCATCGCCCCTCCCCCAAGTCCCTCCTCCCTACCTTTTATCTTAGCCTGCGTGGCACACTCTCCTCATTCCTGAAGAAGGGCTCATGCCCAAAACGTTGACTCTCCTGCTCTTTGGATGCTGCCTGACCTGCTGCGCTTTTCCAGCAACACATTTTCAGCCCAAGATGTCATGCCAAACATGACACCAAGTGAAACTGATCCCTTCTGCCTGTCCTTGGTCCATATCCCCCCATTCCTCGCATATTCATGTACAGATCTAAAAGTCACTTGAACACCCCTATTGTACCTCTCTCCACCACCAGCCCTGGCAGCTCCTCCCAGACTCTGAACACTCCCGTGGAAAAAACTTGCTCCTCACATCTCCTTTGAACTTTCCCCCTTCTCACTTTAAATGCGTGCTCCCTATTATTAGACATTTCAACTCTGGGAAAAAGATTCTGACCATCACCCCTATCTATGCATCTCATAATTTTATAGACTTCTATCAACTCTCCCCTCAGCCTCCGCTGCTCCAGAGAAAACAACCTGAGTTTTTCTAGCCTCTCCTTCTAGCTCATACCCTCTAATGCAGGCAGCGTCCTGGTAAACCTCTTCTGCAACCCCTCCAAAGCCTCCACATCCTTCCTGGAATGTGGTGACCAGAATTGAACGTAATGCTCTTAAGTGTGGCTGAACCAAATTTTTGTAAAGCTGCAACATGACCTCCTGACTGTTGTACTCAGTTCCCAGACCAGTAAAGGCAAGCATGGCATATACCTTCTTCCCCACCCTACCTACTTGTGGAGCTACTTTCAGGAAGCTATGGACTTGAACCTCAAGATGCCTCTGTACATCAGCGCCTCACACTTACCCATCTGCCATTTCTCCGCCCATATTTGCAAATTATTTATATCCCACTGTATCTTTTGACAACCTTCTATGCTATCCACAACTTCACCGATCTTAATATGATCTGCAAACTCACTAACCCATCCATCTACCGATCTACACACCTAACCACCTATTTACAGGTTAATTTCTCAGGGCGATGCCCTGACCAGAGTCAAACCTGGTTTAAGGTTGAAGCGAAGTCTGCCATATAACTCTCAGCATCCATTAACTGGTACAATCTCCATGGCAACACCAAAGTTCACTTGCCAATCAGCACACTATTGTCACGCTGTATAAAATATTATTTTTGACTTTGATACAAGTATCTCTTGTGAATTGCCCTGATGATTGCAAGACAAAATCCCTGAACAAAATATATTTTCTTTAAAAGGGCAATGTCAAGGTTTGACTGAGGTTCTGAGAGCAGTTTCCCTTATGCTGTTTCGGAATGACCAGCTACGTTGTAGACCTGGAGCAACTGGATGGTGCACGTAGAGGATAGTCCGACTATCCTCTCACCATCATTACATTGGGGCTCAGTAAGGAAGGCTTGCTGCCATTGTGCAGAGCTTCGGTCAGACTGTAACTTGAGTATCACATCCAGGTTTGGTCGCCACACCCAAGGAAGGATATACCTGCTTCCAGCAGGGGCTCACAGAGACTGACGAGATAGATACCTCAGATACCTGCTTTCTATCCTAATGCATGGAGATCAAGATCAAGGTTTATACTCTGAAAGGTATTAAGAATGAATGTGACCACACAGAAACATATAACTCTCAGAGGGTGCTGGGTTGTTCCCATGGCTCCAGTGTCGACAACAAGGAGCCTCAGAATTAGGCTCGAATATTTGGGAGCACAATGGAGAAATGTCTTTAAAGAAGCAGAGCATTTATCAGTGAGATCGATAAATTCAGTTGGCCTGTCAGGGATTCTGGGTGACACCAACAGCGTGGGTTCAATTCTGGCACTGGCTGAGGTTACTACGATGGATTCCACCTTTCCCCTTGCCAGAGGTTTGGTGACCCTTAGGTTAACTACCTCACCACTTGTCTCTCTCTCTCTCTCTCTCTCTCTCTCTCTCTCTCTCTCTTTCTCTCTGTAATGAGAGAGCAGCCCTCTGGGACCACGGTGAATGTATGGCCAGCCATTCAACCCATCCTGTTGACGTCAGTGGAAAAAGCACCATTTTCCAACTCCGTCTGCAGCCAATCAGGTTACAGCTCTTCAAGTGCACAGCCAACTTCCAAAGAAAAGTTACAATGATTGTTTCTGTCACTATTTCAGGCAGCCAGCTTCCATGGGGCAGCTTGATTTATAAACAATACTGCCTTACCCTTGGTTCTCCCGGTCAACAAAACATCCTCTCCCCATCCTGTTCCCTCCCATTTCAGAATCTTGCATTTCAATCAGGTCACTTCTCAGTCTTCAAACTTCCAGTGGGTATGAGCCCGGCCTATCCAACCCTTCCCTATACAGCAACCAGTGTACTCCAGGGGTTAGTTTGGTAAATCTGAACTGTATCCTGCCTTTACACCCTCCCTTAAACAAAGTATAAGAAGAATCAAACCAGATTTGAAACATTAACTTTGTTCCTCCAGATATTGCCAGGACCTGCTGAGTTTCTCCAGTAGTTTCCATTTGCAAAGATAGGGAGGTTATGTTTCTGTGAAACAAGGTCCTCGTGGGACCACAGCTGGAAGAACACATCCACTCTTGGACTCCATGTTCTCTGATGGTAGTGACTCTTTGGAACTTCCTCCTTGAAAGGATAGTGGGAGGGAAAGTCTTTGAAAATGTTTCAGGCAGAGGTTGATGGATTCTTGAAAGGCAAAGGGTGAAAGGTCGGTGGGTATGTGGATTTGAGGTGATCTTACTAACTGATAGTGTTGGCTCAGGTCTGACAGTATTTGTGAAGAGAAATAAGGTTGATTGACTGACGCTTACTCCTTGCTTGCATTTGTTCGAATAAATCCAGTAAATCCTGAGAAATTCTTTACCCAGGCACTATCATAGACCTACACTGTTGAAGCAGGCTGTTTGGCCCATCATGTCCATACTGACTCATTGAAGAGCATCCCACCCAGCCCTACTGCCCTATCTGGTCCCTGTATCCCTGCATTTCCCATGCCCAAAAGCACACATTAGTTCTTTAGCAGAAGATGAGCTGAGTTGGTGTGGAGTGATGTTGCAAAATAAAAACCAGACAGCATTAGTTCAGAGGCAGGAAGTCCATCTCATTCTCTCAGTTCAGGACCTCCTCAGACCTGCAGAGTCAGTCTTAATCTTTAGATCTCAGCAAGGAAAGTGTATTCTTCAAGAGGAGCAACACAGAATCACTACAATGATCATTCCATTATCCAAACACAGTCCAACTCTAAACTCCAGGAAGCATTAAATAAACTTGTGAAATATTCTCTTGAATATAAAATGATTGAATTATGAAGATGTTTATAAAGTAAAGGTCACGTTATCAAGTAGATGTAGAGAAATCATTTCCTCTGCTGTGGAAATCTCAAACAAGAAAGCAAAATGTTCAAGCCGAGCCATTTAGGAGGGAAATCAGGAGCAAAGTTCCATATTCAGAGTGCAGAGAACTGACACTCACTCTCCAAAAGGCTGGACATTCTCAAGGCTGATCTTGACAGATTTGAAGCAGGGTTCAGTGGATCAGGAGATGATATACTAAAGAACATATTGGTAAACAATATTAGCCAGACCAGTCATGATGCAATGATAGTACAGGCTTCAGGGGCTGAATAGCCTCCTTCGTTCCCTAAAGCGAGCAAGTACAAGATCATAAAGATGGGTTGAAACAAAGCTGAGCGATCTCACACCAATGGATCAGGTTGAAGCTCTGCAGTTCTGTCACATCCAGTCCTGAATGGCGGCCGATAACTAACCAGCTCACTGCAGGAGGGTCCCCATCCTCAGCGATGGCAGAGCCCAGCACATCAGGCTGAAGCTTTCTCAGCCAGAAGTGCCAAATGGATGATCCATCTTGGGCTCCTCCAGTGGTCCCCAGCATCACAGGGACCATCTCCAGCCAATTCAACCCACTCCCCATGATGTCAGGGAATGGTTGGACACACTGGGTACTGTAAAGGCTATGGGCCCTGACTACACTCTGCCAAAGGACTGAGGTCATGGAGTTCAGAACCTCCTGTGCTCCCTAATTACACTGACAGTATTTGGGATAGTTCATTTCTGAACCTTTTCCATTTCAAAAGTAACTATCATTTGACCAAAATGTGTTCTGTTTTGTGCATTAAATTTAACCTCTGCCGTGAAAGTTTTTTTAACTGTGAGCGAATAAGCATTGAGTTATTTAGAACGATAAATATTTATACTGTCATCCTTCAATCTCCATTGGAGGCAGATCAGAAGCAATTCACTGGATTGATTCTCGAGATGAAGAGTTTGTCTTTTGAAGAGAGATTGAGCTCCTCAGGCTTAAACTTTCTGAAGTTTAGAAGAACAAATAACTGAATCCCTACTGTGCAGAAAGAGGCCATTCAGCCCATTGGGTCAGCATCCCATTTCCCTTGGCTAACCCACCTAGTCTGCACATTAGGCAATTTAGCATGGCCTACCACCTAACCATCTTTGTGACTGTGGGAGGAAACCAGAGCACAGGGAGGAAACCCACGCAGACACGGGGAGAATGTGCAAACTCCACACAGACAGTCGCCTGAGGGTGGAATCAAACCCATGTCCCTGGCGCTGTGAGGCAGCAGTGTTAACCACTGAGAGACCGTTCCTGCAGTGGCATGAAGAGATCTGATTGAGTGGGGTCAATGCTGGGACATTGAGTAAGTTCATGGAGCAGAGAAACAGATTTTTAATCAGTAACGGGTTGAATAGTTATGAAGAGCGGGCTAGGGGCTGAGATGAGATCAGTCATGATCGTATTGAATGGTAGAGCAGGCTCAACAGGCCGAATGGCCGACTGTTGCTCCTCGGAGTTAGTTTCTAAACTGTGTGACCAGCACCCATTTTGTTTTGTAATAATCAGTAATTTTGTTTTTATTAAAGAAACCTGGTTAATGAATGTTCTTGGCTGAAAATGTGTTGCTGGTTAAAGCACAGCAGGTCAGGCAGCATCCAAGGAACAGGAAATTCGACGTTTCGGGCAAAAGCCCTTCATCAGGAATGAGGAGGTTGTGCCAAGCAGGCTAAGATAAAAGGTAGGGAGGAGGGACTTGGGGGAGGGGCGATGGAGATGTGATAGGTGGAAGGAGGTCAAGGTGAGGGTGATAGGCCAGGGTGGGGTGGGGGCAGAGAGGTTAGGAAGAAGATTGCAGGTTAGGAGGGCGGTGCTGAGTTGAGGGAACCGACTGAGACAAGGTGGGGGGAGGGGAAATGAGGAAACTGGAGAAATCTGAGTTCATTCCTTGTGGTTGGAGGGTTCCCAGGCGGAAGATGAGGCGCTCTTCCTCCAACCGTCGTGTTGTTATGTTCTGGCGATGGAGGAGTCCAAGGACTTGCATGTCCTCGATGGAGTGGGAGGGAGAGTTAAAGTGTTGAGCCACGGGGTGGTTGGGTTGGTTGGTCCGGGTGTCCCAGAGGTGTTCCTTGAAACGTTCCGCAAGTAGGCGGCCCGTCTCCCCAATATAGAGGAGGCCACATCGGGTGCAGCGGATGCAATAGATGATGTGTGTGGAGGTACAGGTGAATTTGTGGCGGATATGGAAGGATCCCTTGGGGCCTTGGAGAGAAGTAAGGGAGGAGGTGTGGGCACAAGTTTTGCATTTCCTGCGGTTGCAGGGGAAGGTGCCGGGAGTGGAGGTTGGGTTGGTGGGGGGTGTGGATCTGACGAGGGACTCAGGAAGGGAGTGGTCTTTTCAGAACGCTGATGGGGGAGGGGAGGGAAATATATCCCTGGTGGTGGGGTTCATTTGGAGGTGGCGGAAATGACGGCGGATGATACGCTGTATACGGAGGTTGGTGGGGTGGTAGGTGAGAACCAGTGGGGTTCTGTCCTGGTGGTGGTTGGAGGGGCGGGGCTCAAGGGCGGAGGAGCGGGAAGTGGAGGAGATGCGGTGGAGGGCATCGTCGATCACGTCTGGGGGGAATCTGCGGTCTTTGAAGAAGGAGACCATCTGGGCTGTACGGTATTGGAACTGGTCCTCCTGGGAGCAGATGCGGCGGAGACGAAGGAATTGGGAATATGGGATGGCGTTTTTACAGGGGGCAGGGTGGGAGGAGGTGTAGTCCAGGTAGCTGTGGGAGTCAGTCGGTTTATAGTAGATGTCTGTGTTGATTCGGTCACCCGAGATAGAAATGGAAAGGTCTAGGAAGGGGAGGGAGGAGTCTGGGACAGTCCAGGTGAATTTGAGGTCGGGATGGAAGGTGTTGGTAAAGTTGATGAACTGTTCAACCTCCTCGTGGGAGCACGAGGCAGCGCCGATACAGTCATCGATGTAGCGGAGGAAAAGGTGGGGTGTGGTGCCAGTGTAGTTGTGGAAGATGGACTGTTCCCCATATCCTACGAAGAGACAGGCATAGCTGGGGCCCATGCGGGTGCCCATGGCAACTCCTTTAGTTTGGAGGAAGTGGGAGGATTGAAAAGAGAAGTTATTCAGGGTGAGGACCAGTTCAGTCAGTCGAAGGAGGGTGTCAGTGGAAGGGTACTGATTGGTGCGGCGGGAAAGGAAGAAGCGGAGGGCTTTGAGTCCTTCGTGATGGGGGATGGAGGTGTACAGGGACTGGATGTCCATGGTGAAGGTAAGGCGTTGGGGACCGGGGAAGCGAAAATCGTGGAGGAGGTGGAGGGTGTGAGTGGTGTCCCGAACGTAGGTGGGGAGTTCTTGGACTAAGGGGGACAGAACCCTGTCGAGGTATGCAGAGATGAGTTCGGTGGGGCAGGAGCAGGCTGAGACAATGGGTCGGCCGGGGCAGTCAGGTTTGTGGATTTTGGGCAGGAGGTAGAAACGGGCGGTGCGGGGTTGTGGGACTATGAGGTTGGAGGCGGTGGATGGGAGATCCCCTGAGGTGATGAGGTCCTGGATGGTCTGGGAGATGATGGTTTGGTGGTGGGAGGTGGGGTCATGGTTAAGGGGGCGATAAGAGGAGGCGTCTGTGAGCTGGCATTTGGCCTCAGCGGTATAAAGGTCGGTGCGCCAAACTACTACTGCGCCTCCCTTGTCTGCCGGTTTGATGGTGAGGTTGGGGTTGGAGCAGAGGGAGTGGAGGGCTGCACGTTCCAAGGGTGAGAGGTTGGAGTGGGTGAGAGGGGTGGAGAGGTTGAGTCGGTTAATGTCGCGGCGGCAGTTGGCTATAAATAGATCGAGGGCGGGTAAGAGGCCAGCACGGGGTGTCCAGGTGGATGGGGTGTGTTGGAGGCGGGAGAAGGGGTCGTCAGAGGGTGGGCGGGAGTCTTGGTTGTAAAAGTAGGCACGGAGGCGAAGGCGGCGGAAGAATTGTTCAATATCTCGCCGCGTGTTGAACTCATTGATCCGAGGGCGTAGGGGAATGAAGGTGAGGCCTCTGCTGAGGACTGATCTTTCATCCTCAGAGAGGGGGAGGTCTGGAGGGATGGTGAAGATCTGGAAAGGCTGGGAGCTAGGACCTGGTGTGGGACTGGAGCTGGGGGTGGGGGCGTGATTAGGTGCAGGGGCGGGGACGGAGATCGACGTGGGGGCGGGGTTAGACGTGGTGACGGCCGGTTTGATGGTGAGGTTGGGGTTGAATCTTCTTGTTCTGAACCTAATCCTGATAAAGGTAAATGATTTTCATATCTAACAAGATAAAATATTGAATTTTAATGTTGTGATCAGTGGGTGTGTGAGACTAGAGAGAATCAATGCTCTGCTCCAACTTCTGATACATTGGATACAGAAAAACACTCCTTCACATGAAACACTAAAGATTTTAAATCCCAAGTGTTCAATTTATTATAAAATGAGTGCTGTATTCAGTAACCACAAAGACAATCAATAAGTTAATGGCCTCATTAAATAGTCAATTAAAATAGGAATTTGGCTCAGCAGTGAGAGAAAGTTCTTTTATAGCTTTTGAAACTCAGCCAAGAATTCACAAAGACTTCAGCTGTAATAAAAATCCTTGGGAAATGTCAACAAAAGAATTCGACTGAAATCGCAAGAACCGATGATAATGCTGCTTTTCTGTTTCAGATAGCCTGACACTTAAAGTAGTTCAGAGGAGAATGCTGCTTTTAAAACTGTAGTCCGCAGGTTTAACCTTTTTAATCTTGTTTAAAGGGCAGAGGATTGAAAAAAGGACTTCATTTAATGGTGTCAAAAGGCTTATGAAGGGCAGAGAAATGTCTGTTTACATCTCCTCTATAAGATCATGCCACCCACATTACAGACAGCAAACTCAGAGTGTGCTTGAACTCAGCATTGCTCTCCCATGTGATTGATGACCTCACCATGAAAAATAGGATCTCTCCATCAGAAGTGGAAGCTGAGGCCTTCCCATAAATTTTAAAAACCTCTGGAATCAGCCTACCTCTGAAAGTATAGCCCAGTAAACACTGATGAAAGGCCTGAAATGTAAATTTTCCTGCTCCTCGGATGCTGCCTGACCTGCTGTGCTTTTCCAACACCACTCTGATCTTGACTCTAATCTCCAGCATCTGTGTCCTCACTTTCAACTATGTGCCACTTGGCAGAACTGGACTACACCTCCTCCCACCCTGCCCCCTGTAAAAACTCCATCCCATATTCCCAATTCCTTCGTCTCCGCCGCATCTGCTCCCAGGAGGACCAGACAAATGAACACGTGAATTCATATACACACAGATACGCCTCATCTGCACAACTGCAGCTCAATGAGGAAGGTTTGGAGAAGGTTCCGGTGGTGATGCAGTTTCATGCTCGTCTAGTGGAAGAGCTTTTCTTCAGCAGGAAGTTTCAGTGAGATGGGATGGGATGGGATGGGATTGGATGTGGTAGGATGGGATGGGATATGGTGGGATGGGATGTGGTGGGATGGGATTGGGTGGGGTGGGTTGGGTTGGGTTCTGGTGGCATAGGTTGGGGTGAGATGGGATGAGGTGGGGTGGGGTGAGTTGGAGTGTTGCAGTGAGGAAGAGAGGAAGATGGAGACTAGCTTTACTTCACCCCAGTTTATACACACCCTGGGTCTGTGGTGGATCTCTTGGTGATGATCACCATTTGATGTTGCTGTGCAACAAATTCCTGCGAGCAGCTAAATCTGAGGAAAGACTCCTTCATCCCCAAATCAAAACAGAATTCAGGAATCACCAGAATCAGGTAGGATCCCAAAGGAGTGGAAAATCACTAATATGACACCCCTGTTTAAAAAGGGAGTAAGGCAAAAGACAGAAAATTATAAACTGATTAGCCTAACCTCGGTTGTGGGTCAGATCCTGGAATCCATTGTGAAGGATGAGATTTCTAAATACTTGCAAGTGTATGATAAAATAAGGCAAAGCCCCGTGGTTTCATCACAGGGAGCTCATACCTGACAAAACTGCTGGGGTTGTTTGAGGAAGTAACAAGCAGGTTAGACCAAGGAGACATTATCTACCTGGACTTCAAGAAGGCTTTTGACAAGTTGCTGCACAGGAGGCTGGAGGAAGGTAAGGAACCATGATGTTAGAGGTAAGGTGCTAGCATGGACAGAAGCCTGGCTGTCTGGCAGCAAACAGAGAGTGGGGATAAAAGGGTCCTTCTCAAGATGGCACTCAGTGACAAGTGGTGTTCCACAAGGCTCAGTGTTGGGACAAGTTCTCACTTCATACAATAACGATCTAGTTGAAGGAACGGAGGGCATCCTGGCTAAGTTTGCAGATGATACAAAGATAGGTGGAAGGGAAGATAGGAATAACAAGATGATGGATTACTGGGCTAATGGTAGGCTACTTGGTAGTGTGGATGAGCAGAGGGATCTTGGTGTCCATGTACACAGATCTCTGAAAGTTGCCACCCAGGTAAATAGTGCTGTGAGGAAGGCATATGGTGTACTGGGCTTTATTGGCAGAGGAATTGAGTTCCGGAGTCCTGAGGTCATGTTGCAGTTGTATAAGACTCTGGTGCGGCCTCATCTGGAGTATTGTGTGCAGTTTTGGTCGCCATACTATAGGAAGGATGTGGAAGCTTTAGAACGAGTGCAGAGGAGGTTTACCAGGATGTTGCCTGGAATGGTAGGAAAATCTTATGAGGAAAGGCTGAGGCACTTGGGGCTGTTCTCATTGGAGAAGAGAAGGTTTAGGGGAGATCTGATAGAAGTGTATAAGATGATTAGGGGTTTAGATAGGGTAGATACTAAGAACCTTTTACCGCTAATGGAGTCAGGTGTTACTAGGGGACATAGCTTTAAATTAAGGGGTGGTAGGTATAGGACAGATGTTAGGGGTAGATTCTTCACACAGCGGGTTGTGAGTTCATGGAATGCCCTGCCCGTATCAGTGGTGAACTCTCCTTCTTTATGGTCATTTAAGCGGGCATTGGATAGGCATTTGGAAGTTATTGGGCTAGTATAGGTTAGGTAGGATTCGGTTGGCGCAACATCGAGGGCCGAAGGGCCTGTACTGCGCTGTATCCTTCTATGTTCTATAGTATTGAGGAGGCAGGGAAGCTGCAGAAGGATTGGGACAGGTTAGGAGAAAAGAGAAAGAAGTGAAAGATGGGAAAGTGTGAGATCGTGCACTTTGCCAGAAAGAATACAAACATGGACTCTGTTCTAAATGGGATGAAAATTCAGAAGTCCGAAATGCAAAGAGACTCGAGAGTTCTAGTCCAGGATTCTCTCAAGGTACTCTTGCAGGTTGAGTCAGTAGTTGAGATGGCAAATGCAATGATGGCATTTATTTTGAGAGGACTTGAACATAAAAGCAGGGATGCACTTCTGACTCTCTAGAAGGCCCTGGTCAGAACACATTTGGAGTATTATGCACAATTTTGGGCCCCATATCTCAGGAAGGATGTGTTGGCCCTGCAGCGTGTTCAGAGGAGGTTCACGAGAATGGTCCCAGGACTGAAAAGCTTAACATATCAGGAATGTTTGAGGACTCTGGGTCTATACTCGCTGGGGTTTAGAAGGATTGGGGGGGGGGGGTGATCTAATTAAAATGTACAGAATACTGAATGGCCTGGACAGAGTGGATGTTGGGGAAGATGTTTCCATTGGTAGGAGAGACTAGGACCTGAGGGCACAGCCTTAGAGGAAAGGGAAGACCTTTTAGACTGGAGATAAGGAGAAACATCTTCAGTCAGAAAGTGGGGAATCTATGGGATTCATTGCCACAGAAGGAGGCCAGATCATCGAGTATGTTTAAGATGGAGACAGATAGGTTCTTGAGTATCAAGAGGATCAAGGGTTACAGGGTGAAAGCGGGAGAATGGGGTTGAGAAACTTATGAATGGCGGAGCAGACTCGATGGGCTGAATGGCCTAATTCTGCTCCTCAGTCTTACGGTCTCATGAAAGTACTGCAGATGCTGTAAATCAGAGACAAAAATAGAGGAAAGGTCACCAGACTCAAAATGTTCACTCTGATTTCTCTCCACAGATGTTGTCAGACCTGCTGAACTTTTCCAGCATTTTCTATCTTGGTCAATAGAGTCAAAAGCTTTTGGGAGGTCAAAGGAGGTCATGTATAAAAATGGGGTAGAAACAATGACTGCAGATGCTGGAAACTAGATTCTGGATCAGTGGTGCTGGAAGAGCACAGCAGTTCAGGCAGCATCCAGCGAGCAGCGAAATTGACGTTTCAGGCAAAAGCCCTTCATCAGGAATAAAGGCAGTGAGCTGGAAGCATGGAGAGATAAGCTAGAGGAGGGTGGGGGTGGGGAGAGAGTAGCATAGAGTACAATGGGTGAGTGGGGGAGGGGATGAAGGTGATAGGTCAGGGAGGAGAGGGTGGAGTGGATAGGTGGAAAAGGAGATAGGCAGGTCGGACAAGTCCGGACAAGTCATGGGGAGAGTGCTGAGCTGGAAGTTTGGAACTAGGGTGAGGTGGGGGAAGGGGAAATGAGGAAACTGTTGAAGTCCACATTGATGCCCTGGGGTTGAAGTGTTCCGAGGCAGAAGATGAGGCGTTCTTCCTCCAGGCGTCTGGTGGTGAGGGAGCGGCGGTGAAGGAGGCCCAGGACCTCCATGTCCTCGGCAGAGTGGGAGGGGGAGTTGAAATGTTGGGCCACGGGCGATGTGGCTGATTGATGCGGGTGTCCCGGAGATGTTCCCTAAAGCGCTCTGCTAGGAGGCGCCCAGTCTCCCCAATGTAGAGGAGACCGCATCGGGAGCAACGGATACAATAAATGATATTGGTGGATGTGCAGGTAAAACTTTAATGGATGTGGAAGTCTCCTTTAGGGCCTTGGATAGAGGTGAGGGAGGAGGTGTGGACACAGATTTTACAGTTCCTGCGGTGGCAGGGGAAAGTGCCAGGATGGGAGGGTGGGTTGTAGGGGGGCGTGGACCTGACAAGGTAGTCACGGAGGGAATGGTCTTTGCGGAAGGCGGAAAGGGGTGGGGAGGGAAATATATCCCTGGTGGTGGGGTCTTTTTGGAGGTGACGGAAATGTCGGCAGATGATTTGGTTGATGCGAAGGTTTGTAGGGTGGAAGGTGAGCACCAGGGGCGTTCTGTCCTTGTTGTGGTTGGAGGGGTGGGGTCTGAGGGCGGAGGTATGGGCTGTGGATGAGATGCGTTGGAATATCATTGCTGCTCTCTGTAAACTCACCCTACAACCTGACCCTCATCAGACCCCAACTTCACAATCTGCCTGCAATAAAAAAACAGTTACTTCCAGTTCAGACAAACCTCCAACTGTGCCCTTCTCACCTTCACCATCAACTCTTCAACATGTTCTCCTGGACATCTTCTGACCCTCTGCTAGGCCAAAACTGCCCTGCCCTGCCCCACCCAGCCCTCCCCCACACTCCAGGCCCAGCACTACCCCACCACGCGCTCCACCCTCCACTCCACCCTCCACTCCCCCACCTACCCCCCTGGGCCCTGCCCTCTCCCACCTCAGGCTCTGCCCTCCCCTCCCCCACACCCTGGGCCCTGCCTTCCCCCCCACACCGGGCCCCAGCCTCCCACACTCTGGGCCCTGCTCATTCACACATTTTCTCCCTGATGTATAATCGTCCGCAAAACACACACACCATGAACACCAACTGGCCACGAACCGACACGACCAGCTATCCTTAGTAGCCACACTCACAGATGACAAGCAACATGAGTTCGACTGGGACAACACTACTATTATAGGACAAGCCAAACAGAGAACAGCCAGGGAATTCCTAGAGGCATGGCACTCATCCACAGATTCAATCAATAAACACATCGTCCCGGACCCAATATACCGGCCACTGCAACGGACAACCGGAAGCGGCAGATTCAAACCACTATAAATGCCGAAGGAAACATCACAGAAGCGCTTCACAGGAGGCTCCCAAGCACTGAGGATGTCACCTAGACAGGGGACGAAACGTCTGCAACACAAATTCCCAGCTCGGCGAACAGAACCACAACAACGAGCACCCGAGCTACAAATCTTCTCCCAAACCACACACACACACACACACACACCAAACTGTTAAATTATCACTGCTCCTTTGTCCCAAAAAATGTTTTTTCTGGCCCTCACCTCCATAACCTGCTCCAGCCTCAACTCTCCCCATCCTCCCGTTTTCCAACTTAGTTCCTCTGACTTTGGTTGTTTTGTGAATACCGTCCTCTCTTAATTCTGCATTTCGCAGTCATGTGTACACCCATGATATGAAATGGTTAAGACTTGCTTTTATTAGCTGAGGCACAGAGTTTAGGAGCAGGGAGGTGATGCTGGAATTATATAAAATGTTGGTTAGGCCTCAATGAAAGTATTGTGCATGATTCTAGAATCCACATTACAGCAGGATGTGATAGCAATGGAGAGAGTGTACAGAGGGGATTTATCAGGATGTTGCCTGGAATGGAGAGTTTCAATTAAAAAAGAGTGATTGGACAGAGTGGGGTTGTTTTTCTTCAAATAGAGGAGATTAAGATGTATTAAATGATGAGGGTCATACAGGGCAGAGAGAAAGAAAGGTTTCCCCTTGATCAAGGGATCAATGAGTAGGAGGCACAGATTGAAGGTAAGGGGTTTAGGGAGGGTCTGAGGAAAGGCTCTCTCACCCAGATGGTGGGGGGAATCTGAATCTCTCTGCCTGGAAGGGTGGGAGAGGTATGAGAAATATTATCAAATTAGTTAGATATGCATTTCTGATGCCAAGCCACAGGCCAAGTGCCGGAAAATGGGATTAAAATAGGTGGTTGGTTTTGACCAGGACAGACGTGATGAGCAAAGGACATTTTTCTGTGCTGTCGATCTCTATGACCCTCCCTAATCTATTTCAGTTTTACATCACTTTTTCTTCCAAGGTGTCCCAAAACTTTTGCCATTCCACCCAAAATGTACCTTTTTTTAGATAATATCCTTTTTCTCCCTTTTGCAAAATACAATGAAACATTTTTCTGCAGATGCAACTTGTCGTGTTTATGGACTTGATGTCCTGATATCAAAGCAGTGTCAGTGGCCTCTTTAATTCTCTCTCCCTCTTCACTGGAGAGTCAGTGCAGCAAGTATTCAAGGCTTCTTCTCAAAGTCCACATTTGTTGCTCAATGTATTGAGTTCCATCTTTGAGGGAAAACGGTAGACAATAATCCTTTCAGTTAACACAAACTGGATTAATACATGCAACAAGACTGGGGCAATGAGATAAATTGTGTGACTCGATCAAGGCACTGGTGTGGGGATGATGGGCAGAATAGCCTTCTCTTGTCTAATGAATGATCTTTCTCGTTCATTAACATTGTTTCAACTCATTAATTTTGACACAATTCTTGCTCTGCATCAGCCATCACAGCATATGCTTCAAATCAATGATAAGCAATGTTGTACAAATTAAGTGGGTTAATCGATTGGTACTTTCATTTTAATTACACGGGAGGAGACTGTGATTTAAAATTCTAATGATAAGAGATGAGGAGCTGTGTGAAAATAAGCAGTCTTTCTTCTCTCCCTCTGTCAGCTCTAACTTATTCTTTGAAAAAAGGTAGAAGCAGGAACACCCAGCTTCTCTCTCGCACTTGGACTTCACAAACTGCTCTCACTGATAACAGTGTGCTGGAACATGGGGTCTCCGCTTCTTCACTGGTACAGACATGATGGACCAAATGGCCTCCTTCAGGCAGACAGTGAAGGGATGGGGACATAGACTCACCGTCCTGACTTGGAAATATATCACCGTTCCTTCACTGTCACTGGGTCAAAATCCTGGAATTCCATCCCTTAGGGACATTGTGGGTCTACTTACAGCACATGAACTGCAGTGGTTCAAGAAGGCAGCTCACCCCCACCTTCTCAAGGGGGCAATTAGGGACCAGCAACACATACAGGCGCAGCCAGCGACACCCACATACCATAAATGAAAACAAAAACTTTACAAATCTATGACTATAATTTTGATGATCTGGCTATTGCAAGAAGGTTGGCTGCTTCATTCACCTACATTACATAAGCTCAAAGTAAATAACTGACCAGGACGTCCTTTCGGACAATCCTGAGGAATCCTGAGACCTGTATAGATGCACAGCTTCCACCTCCCTCAGAATCAATGATGCGAACACTGTACGTTGTGAGAAACCATTAGGTAGAACACACACGGATATCAATTCTTTTTGTTCTTCATACAGGCAGCAGTGAAACTAAACTCTTTCCTGCATCATAAATGGAGAGCAGACAGGTGATCCATCTCACTAACCTTGACACTTGGAACACAAATTATTACAGCTATCAATTGGGAGCAGAGTGAGCTGGTGAGATATCACTGGTTGTGCAGAGTTTGATTGACTGAACAATTCTCACCTTGTGTATTTTCCCAGAGAGTACGGTTTCAATGTACTAAAACAAAAAGATGTTGATATTATTGTGGTTTAACGACACAATATACAAATCCTTCTGGAGAAATGTTCCATCCTGTGCTTTAATGAGCTGATTAACTACACAGTTCTGTTCATAGCTGTAAAAGGTCTATCTGCTCATCACAACATCTTCACTCATCCCAAACACTTCTGGAATTTCTCACTCCAACACCTTTCTGGACAAGAGCTGAAATGGTAAAAAAACAGAATTCTTTCATGGGAGAGGGTCAATGATTGAATAATATTTATTGCCCATATTAGGGTGGAATTTGAACATTCAGCTGGAACACTGGAACATTCAGCTGAGGCTTTGGGTCATTCCCCCAGCTTCCCCAACAGGGAAGCTGAGACCAGGTTTCCTGATGACAGCTCAGGCAGAATCCTTGATTCCAACTCTTACAGACTGAACAATTGGAGCTGAGACCATGGATTCTCATACTGGGTTGGCTTCCTGTCCCAGTAGAACCTCTCTGTTCACCAATCACTTTCCCACCTTCAAGCCAGGAGGTTGGGCTCTTATGGGATTTCATAGCTTTAGGAAAGACCTGTGACGGTCTCTCGGCCTGGTCTCTTGGCAGACTCTGGCAGTCTCTTGGCGAGTGTGGTGGTGTCTCAGCCCAATACCTCGGTGTGCAACTGGGTCCTGCCCAGGTATGTTCCAGAGGCACCAGGAGGAGATCAGGGAATGGCAGTAGCAATGGCAGTGTGGGAAGAGCATGCGGTGAGCGACTTCTGGTGGTATCTATGGCAGGGTTGGCAGGGAGAACAGGCTACTGTAGTCTCCCGGAGAGTGAGCTAAACAGAGGATTCACAGACCACTGATCTTTAAACTTTATTCCTTTTACTTCTAGTTTTTATTAAGGAGTGCTTTAATGTTAATAATACCTTAATTCTTTATTTTGCCACTTATTCCATGAAGGTAAAGTTTAACTGTTTTAAACTTAGTTTCTTTTATATGGTGTACCCAAGTTTTGTACTAAGGGACCTTGGTACCAAAGATAGCTCCCTCTGTGGCCACATTATACCCTTTTCACAGTACTCCTATACGTGATAATAAAAATCGAAATCGAAATCCAAATCTAAAATCTATTTGAAGGTATCAATGTTTCTCCATGTTGTATCTTTAGCTGCCCTCTGATCCAGGCTGTTGTTACCTCAGCTTGTAGCGTCTGTGATCTACTCAGTGAGTGCCTACCCCAGCCCTTTGCATCCACAACAATGTTTGTTTTTAAATTCACTTATGGGATGAAGGCATCACTGGCCAGGCGAGCATTAATTGCCCATTCCTAATTACCCAGAGGGCAGTTAATGGCCAGCCACATTGCTGTGGTCTGGAGTCACGTGTAGACCAGACCAGGTAAGGATGGTAATTCCCTTCCCTAAAGGACATTAGTGGACCACATGGGTTTTCCAACTATTGGCAACAGTCATTGTTGAACTCTTAATGCCAGATATTTTTATTAAATTCAAATTCCACCATCTACTGTAGTGGGATTTGAACCTGGGTCTGTGGATAACCAGTTCAGTGATAAAACCATTAGGCCTTTGTCTCCCCATAACGTGCCTGAATAGCAAGCTCCATACAGCTGATGCTCGAAACGTCGAATTCCCTATTCCTGAGATGCTGCCTGACCTGCTGTGCTTTAACCAGCAACACATTCACAGCTGACATCAAACCAGGATAACCAGAAAAATGGAAGTGGGTTAGTCAGTTTCACCTTGCACTTTCAATGAGCATGTGGCCAACAAACTGGGAAGGCAGAAACTTGTTTTTGCTGTAAATGATTTGAGCCCACAGTCCGAAATACTCCCCTGAGACTGTTTCCTTCAACTCTCATTCAATAATTATTTTCTGCATTTCTGGAAGCCAAATAAACTTGGGCATTATCTGCCCTGAGCTTCTATGTATTTTTTTATATCAGCTGCACACACCCTGAATGTTAGAGCTGGCAGGGGCAGCCATTACCCAGAACATACAACACAAACAGACCACCGCTCTGTGCAGCTACTTGTAGATTATTTTCCAAACTAGCCTCTTCCCACTCAGTTCCATCCACCCGTCTGCACTGTCTGTTCATTTCTACATCCCTCAGTAACTCAACCAACTTGGTCTTAAACACACTGATGTTAATGGCACAGACACTGTATTCAACTTCAATTTCCCAGTGGTCCTTGCCAGCTCTTTGGGAATCTGGCCAAATGGCTGACGGCATACACCCTGTGGGAGAGGATTAATGTTTGGACCTTTCACATCAGACCCAGGTAATGTTAAATGGGTTTTCAAAATGGATGCCACCAACCTTAATAATGTGTGCCCTCTCCCTCCATCTGAGGTGGGCAAGACTGACTTGGCACAAAGTCACCACACCCTGCTTAAATTATTCAAATTACTGCCATCCAAGGAAATTGGCTGGAGCCAATCGTCACCACGAGATCTGTCGATGCTGAGTCAGTGTTCACATCACTGTTCATTTTTATTCTTTGGATATCTCCAGTCAGACAGTCTGTCCAATTGGACGACCCTTTAGGTAGAACTCAGTTATACATTGCTGGGACATGGGACATCGCTGCGAACAATGATGGGAGCTGTACCCTGTATCTTTTAAAAAATTGTATCACCAACGGAAACTGTCCAAGAGAAATTAGAGCCTGAGGGTATAAACATTTGTTAGAGGGTGATTAGTTTATGAGTGTTTGAGTAGCCTCTGTCCCAGTGACGGGAATCTCTCGTCTTCTGCTTTAAAACCATTTTGTCCAACATTTGTTTTATTGGATTAGTTTCGATACCATTAAGGTCCCATTTCTTGTCTAATTTAAGAAAAGGATATCTTTTATTGATGCAGTCAGTCATTAACTGAGCTGAAGTGAACCATTCCTGTGTTTATTTTGGGTTAGAGAACTGATTCACATGAGGATCCCTAAAACATTACCAGGGTTATTTGCAGTAATATTACAAAATTAATGCTGAGCTTCTCGAACAGAATGGTTCAATTAATTCTTGAATCATTAAATGTTAAATATTATCACAGGACAGACACTAATTGAGGAATTAACTTTGACGTTTAAAAAAATCCAAAAACTTTTTTATTTTTTGTTTCCAGAATTATAACCAAGGCTTCGAACATTGGCACAGGCGCAAGTGTTTAAGCTTCCCAATGGTTGTACTGGGGATAGTTGAGATGTACAGCTACCAGCCGGATCCATTGTACTCATCTCGTGTCCCTTGTGAAATGTTACTGCATATGCAAACAAGGCAAAATTAATTTCAAGCTTTGACAGACTTTGTAAATAATTTACCATTGTGAAGATAACACACAAAATGAATCACTTACTACACTGGAGTAACATTTTGAATACAGTTACATTTTTGTTCAGGTCCATTCCTGGCATCTTTTAAGCAAAGGGAACACATTTCTGCCAACACACAGCATTCTATTCATTACAGCTCCCTTTCCCGTGGCTCTCCAACATATTTGGGTAGTTGTGACCTGGGCCCATTCTCATGCTGTCAGAATTGTAATTTATTTGCAGCAGTTATGAAGGGGACTGGCATTCTGTTTTGTAAAACTCACTCCTTCAGACACAGTTTATGTTCCACATTGATGCACCAGAATCACAAAGCCCCACACCGGTTGTAGAGGTTGCCTTGGGAACATAGCTGGTTGTGAATTCACGACAGGAATCCTGAGGTTTAAAGACTCAGGAAGAATCATGGTCAGCAAGGGTTTAAAAGGAATGAATATCAAAGGGATTGTACTAGCACACAAACTCTCCCTCCTGCTGGATGTAGTGACAGCAAAATGCACCTTGTCTCTTAAATATCTGCTTGTGTACCATGAACATCGTAGGAGTTTGTCTCAACCCCTTTATTTAAAAAAATCTCCTGACTCTTCTCTGCGCATTTCCCTTTCCTGACGCCTTTTATATCCCTCCTCCCCAAGCCCTCAAGTATTTCTCTATTAACTGTTGCTGCTCCTGTGTAATATGAAATTAAAACAAAAGCAAGCAGAGGGGTTTTCTGAACCAGAGGCTGACATTAGCAGCATCTTCCCCGGATCCCAGTCCACAGGGAGATAGGCCAGTGACCAGAATGGCAATTTGGAATTACAAAATGAGAAGATGGATAAAGGGGGAAAATGAGAGACAGGCCACTCTAATAAAGCTGTGGCATTTGACACATAGTGTTTGATGATCACAGAAATGTCTGAGCTCTGCACAACTGAAGGTTTTGTAGAGTATCTTTCGCCACCTCATGCATCCAAATGTACAATCAATTACACACTGTAATGTTTAAAATGTACCGCCTGTTGGACTGGGGGGAAAGCAGCAGCCAGTTTATTCACCAACAAGAGCCAACAAGCAACAGTGAAACCACCAGATCAGCCTTTTCAGTTACTTTGCCTGAAGGATTACACTGACCAGTTCACGTGGAATAATCACCTGGCTTTTGAAATAGTACCTTGAGCAAACCACCAGAGGGATCTGTCACGTCCTCACAAGTATTTCATCCAAAAGACAACTCCTCCGACAGTGCGGGGCTCCCTCAGCACTGACCCTCCGACAGCGCGGCGCTCCCTTAGCACTGACCCTCTAACAGTGCGGCACTCCCTCAGTACTGACCCTCTGACAGTGCCCACTCCCTCAGCACTGACCCTCCGACATTGCGGCACTCCCTCAGCACTGACCCTCTGACAGTGCGGCACTCCCTCAGCACTGACCCTCTGACAGTGCGACACTCCCTCAGCACTACTCTCTAACGGTGTGGCACTCCCTCAGCACTGACCCTCCGACAGTGTGGCACTCTCTCAACATTGACCCTCCGACAGTGCGGCACTCCCTCAGCTCTGACCCTTCAACAGTGCGGCGCTCCATCAGAACTGACCTCCAACAATGCGGAACTCCCTCAGCACTGACCCTCTGACAGTACCCTAACCCTCAGCACTGACCCTCTGACAGTGCCCACTCCCTCAGCACTGACCCTCCAACAGTGCGGCACTCCCTCAGAACTGACCCTCTGACAATGCAGCACTCCCTCAGCACTGACCCTCCAACAATGCGGCACTCCCTCAGCACTGACCCTCCGACAGTGTGGCATTCCCTCAGCACTGACCCTCCAATAGTGTCCACTCCCTCAGCACTGACCCTCCAAGAGTGTGGCACTCCCTCAGCACTGACCTCCAATAGTGCCCACTCCCTCAGCACTGACCCTCCAACAGTGCCCACTCCCTCAGCACTGACCCTCCAACAGTGCGGCACTCCCTCAGCACTGACCCTCCGACAGTGCAGCACTCCCTCAGCACTGACCCTCCGTCAGTGCGGCCCTCCCTCAGCACTGACCCTCGGACAGCGCGGCACACCCTCAGCACTGACCCTCCGACAGTGTGGCACTTGCTCAGCACTGACCCTCAGACAGTGTGGCACTCCCTCAACACTGACCCTCCGACAGTGTGGCACCCCCTCTGCACTGACCATCTGAAAGTGCCGTCTCCCTCAGCACTGACCCCCGACAGTGTGGCACCCCCTCTGCACTGACCATCTGAAAGTGCCGTCTCGCTCAGCACTGACCCCCAACAGTGCCGTCTCCCTCAGCACTGATCCTCCGACAGTGCAGCACTCCCTCAGCACTGACCCTCCGACAGTGCGGCTCTCCCTCAGCACTGACCCTCGACAGTGCGGCACTCCCTCAGCACTGATCCTTCGACAGTGCGGCACTCCCTCAGCACTGACCTCCGATAGTGCCCACTCCCTCAGCACAGACCCTCCGACAGTATGGCACTCCCTCAGCAGTGACCCTTCGACAGTGCGGCACTCCCTCAACACTGACACTCCGACAGTGCGGCACTCCCTCAGCACTGACCCTTCAACAGTGCGGCGCTCCATCAGAACTGACCCTCCAACAATGCGGCACTCCCTCAGCACTGACCCTCCGACAGTGCCCACTCCCTCAGCACTGACCCTCCAATAGTGCGGCGCTCCCTCAGCACTGACCGTCCGACAGCGCGGCGCTCCTTCAGCACTGACCTTTCAACAGTGCGGCACTCCCTCAGCACTGACCCTCCGACAGTGCGGCACTCCCTCAGCACTGACCCTTCAACAGTGCGGCGCTCCATCAGAACTGACCTCCAACAATGCGGAACTCCCTCAGCACTGACCCTCTGACAGTACCCAAACCCTCAGCACTGACCCTCTGACAGTGCCCACTCCCTCAGCACTGACCCTCCAACAGTGCAGCACTCGCTCAGCACTGACCCTCTGACAATGCAGCACTCCCTCAGCACTGACCCTCCAACAATGCGGCACTCCCTCAGCACTGACCCTCCAAGAGTGTGGCACTCCCTCAGCACTGACCTCCAATAGTGCCCACTCCCTCAGCACTGACCCTCCAACAGTGCCCACTCCCTCAGCACTGACCCTCCAACAGTGTGGCGCTCCCTCAGCACTGACCCTCCGACAGTGCGGCACTCCCTCAGCACTGACCCTCGGACAGCACGGCACTCCCTCAGCACTGACCCTCCGACAGTGTGGCACCCCCTCAACACTGACCCTCCGACAGTGTGGCACCCCCTCTGCACTGACCATCTGAAAGTGCCGTCTCCCTCAGCACTGACCCCCGACAGTGCCGTCCCCCTCAGCACTGACCCTCCGACAGTGCCCACTTCCTCAGCACTGACCCTCCGACAGTGCCGACCTCCTCAGCACTGACCCTCCGACAGTGCCCACTTCCTCAGCATTGACCCTCTGACAGTGCGGCACTCCCTCAGCAATGACCGTCTGACAGTGGCCACTGCCTCAGCACTGACCCTCCAACAGTGCCATCTCCCTCAGCACTGACCCGGTGACAGTGCCACCTCACTCTGCGCTGACCCTCCGACAGTGCGCACTCCCTCAGCACTGAGCCCCTGACAGTGCCATCTCCCTCAGCGCTGACCCTCCGACAGTGCGGCACTCCCTCAGCAATGATCCTCTGACAGTGCCCACCCCCTCAGCACAGACCCTCCGACAGTGCCCACTTCCTCAGCATTGACCCTCTGACAGTGCGGCACTCTCTCAGCACTGACCCTCTTACAGTGGCAACTGCCTCAGCACTGAACCTCCAACAGTGCCATCTCTCTCAGCACTGACCTTCTGACAGTTCCCTTAATCCTCAGCATTGACCCTCCAACAGTGCTGTCTCCCTCAGCACTGACCCTCCGACAGTGCCATCTCCCTCAGCACTGACCCCCTGACAGTGCCATCTCCCTCAGCACTGACCCTCCGACAGTGCGGCACTCCCTCAGCAATGACCCTCCGACAGTGCCCACACCCTCAGCACAGACCCTCCGACAGTGCCGTCTCCCTCGGCACTGACCCTCCGACAGTGCAACTCTCCCTCAGCACTGACCCTCCGACAGTACCGTCTCCCTCAGCACTGACCCTCCAACAGTGCCATCTTCCTCAGCAATGACCCTCCGACAGTGCCGTCCCACTCAGCACTGACCCTCCGACAGTGTGGCACTCCCTCAGCAATGACACTCCGACAGTGCGGCACTCCCTCAGCACTGACCCTTCAACAGTGCGGCGCTCCATCAGAACTGACCTCCAACAATGCGGAACTCCCTCAGCACTGACCCTCTGACAGTACCCAAACCCTCAGCACTGACCCTCTGACAGTGCCCACTCCCTCAGCACTGACCCTCCAACAGTGCAGCACTCGCTCAGCACTGACCCTCTGACAATGCAGCACTCCCTCAGCACTGACCCTCCAACAATGCGGCACTCCCTCAGCACTGACCCTCCAAGAGTGTGGCACTCCCTCAGCACTGACCTCCAATAGTGCCCACTCCCTCAGCACTGACCCTCCAACAGTGCCCACTCCCTCAGCACTGACCCTCCAACAGTGTGGCGCTCCCTCAGCACTGACCCTCCGACAGTGCGGCACTCCCTCAGCACTGACCCTCGGACAGCACGGCACCCCCTCAACACTGACCCTCCGACAGTGTGGCACCCCCTCTGCACTGACCATCTGAAAGTGCCGTCTCCCTCAGCACTGACCCCCGACAGTGCCGACCTCCTCAGCACTGACCCTCCGACAGTGCCCACTTCCTCAGCATTGACCCTCTGACAGTGCGGCACTCCCTCAGCAATGACCGTCTGACAGTGGCCACTGCCTCAGCGCTGACCCTCCGACAGTGCCATCTCCCTCAGCACTGACCCCCTGACTGTGCTGTCTTCCTCAGTACTGACCTTCCGACAGTGTGGCACTCCCTCAGCAATAACCCTCTGGCAGTGCCCACACCTTCAGCACAGACTCTCCGACAGTGCCCACTGCCTCAGTACTGACTCTCCGACAGTGCCATCTCCCTCAGCACTGACCCCCTGACAGTGCCATCTCCCTCAGCACTGACCCTCCGACAGTGCCGTCCCCCTCAGCACTAACCCACGACAGTGCGGCACTCCCTCAGCACTGACCCCCTGACAGTGCAGCACTCCCTCAGCACTGACCCTCCGACAGTGCCCACTCCCTCAGCACTGACCCTCCGACAGTGCCCACTCCCTCAGCACTGACCCTCCAATAGTGCGGCGCTCCCTCAGCACTGACTGTCCGACAGCGCGGCGCTCCCTCAGCACTGACCTTTCAACAGTGCGGCGCTCCATCAGAACTGACCTCCAACAATGCGGAACTCCCTCAGCACTGACCCTCTGACAGTACCCAAACCCTCAGCACTGACCCTCTGACAGTGCCCACTCCCTCAGCACTGACCCTCCAACAGTGCAGCACTCGCTCAGCACTGACCCTCTGACAATGCAGCACTCCCTCAGCACTGACCCTCCAACAATGCGGCACTCCCTCAGCACTGACCCTCCAAGAGTGTGGCACTCCCTCAGCACTGACCTCCAATAGTGCCCACTCCCTCAGCACTGACCCTCCAACAGTGCCCACTCCCTCAGCACTGACCCTCCAACAGTGTGGCGCTCCCTCAGCACTGACCCTCCGACAGTGCGGCACTCCCTCAGCACTGACCCTCGGACAGCACGGCACTCCCTCAGCACTGACCCTCCGACAGTGTGGCACCCCCTCAACACTGACCCTCCGACAGTGTGGCACCCCCTCTGCACTGACCATCTGAAAGTGCCGTCTCCCTCAGCACTGACCCCCGACAGTGCCGTCCCCCTCAGCACTGACCCTCCGACAGTGCCCACTTCCTCAGCACTGACCCTCCGACAGTGCCGACCTCCTCAGCACTGACCCTCCGACAGTGCCCACTTCCTCAGCATTGACCCTCTGACAGTGCGGCACTCCCTCAGCAATGACCGTCTGACAGTGGCCACTGCCTCAGCACTGACCCTCCAACAGTGCCATCTCCCTCAGCACTGACCCGGTGACAGTGCCACCTCACTCTGCGCTGACCCTCCGACAGTGCGCACTCCCTCAGCACTGAGCCCCTGACAGTGCCATCTCCCTCAGCGCTGACCCTCCGACAGTGCGGCACTCCCTCAGCAATGATCCTCTGACAGTGCCCACCCCCTCAGCACAGACCCTCCGACAGTGCCCACTTCCTCAGCATTGACCCTCTGACAGTGCGGCACTCTCTCAGCACTGACCCTCTTACAGTGGCAACTGCCTCAGCACTGAACCTCCAACAGTGCCATCTCTCTCAGCACTGACCTTCTGACAGTTCCCTTAATCCTCAGCATTGACCCTCCAACAGTGCTGTCTCCCTCAGCACTGACCCTCCAACAGTGCGGCACTCCCTCAGCATTGACCCTCCAACAGTGCCATCTCCCTCAGCACTGACCCCCTGACAGTGCCCACTCCCTCAGCACTGACCCTCCGACAGTGCGGCACTCCCTCAGCAATGACCCTCCGACAGTGCCCACACCCTCAGCACAGACCCTCCGACAGTGCCGTCTCCCTCGGCACTGACCCTCCGACAGTGCAACTCTCCCTCAGCACTGACCCTCCGACAGTACCATCTCCCTCAGCACTGACCCTCCGACAGTGCGGCTCTCCCTCAGCACTGACCCTCGACAGTGCGGCACTCCCTCAGCACTGATCCTTCGACAGTGCGGCACTCCCTCAGCACTGACCTCCGATAGTGCCCACTCCCTCAGCACAGACCCTCCGACAGTATGGCACTCCCTCAGCAGTGACCCTTCGACAGTGCGGCACTCCCTCAACACTGACACTCCGACAGTGCGGCACTCCCTCAGCACTGACCCTTCAACAGTGCGGCGCTCCATCAGAACTGACCCTCCAACAATGCGGCACTCCCTCAGCACTGACCCTCCGACAGTGCCCACTCCCTCAGCACTGACCCTCCAACAGTGCGGCGCTCCCTCAGCACTGACCGTCCGACAGCGCAGCGCTCCCTCAGCACTGACCTTTCAACAGTGCGGCACTCCCTCAGCACTGACCCTCCGACAGTGCGGCACTCCCTCAGCACTGACCCTTCAACAGTGCGGCGCTCCATCAGAACTGACCTCCAACAATGCGGAACTCCCTCAGCACTGACCCTCTGACAGTACCCAAACCCTCAGCACTGACCCTCTGACAGTGCCCACTCCCTCAGCACTGACCCTCCAACAGTGCAGCACTCGCTCAGCACTGACCCTCTGACAATGCAGCACTCCCTCAGCACTGACCCTCCAACAATGCGGCACTCCCTCAGCACTGACCCTCCAAGAGTGTGGCACTCCCTCAGCACTGACCTCCAATAGTGCCCACTCCCTCAGCACTGACCCTCCAACAGTGCCCACTCCCTCAGCACTGACCCTCCAACAGTGTGGCGCTCCCTCAGCACTGACCCTCCGACAGTGCGGCACTCCCTCAGCACTGACCCTCGGACAGCACGGCACTCCCTCAGCACTGACCCTCCGACAGTGTGGCACCCCCTCAACACTGACCCTCCGACAGTGTGGCACCCCCTCTGCACTGACCATCTGAAAGTGCCGTCTCCCTCAGCACTGACCCCCGACAGTGCCGTCCCCCTCAGCACTGACCCTCCGACAGTGCCCACTTCCTCAGCACTGACCCTCCGACAGTGCCGACCTCCTCAGCACTGACCCTCCGACAGTGCCCACTTCCTCAGCATTGACCCTCTGACAGTGCGGCACTCCCTCAGCAATGACCGTCTGACAGTGGCCACTGCCTCAGCACTGACCCTCCAACAGTGCCATCTCCCTCAGCACTGACCCGGTGACAGTGCCACCTCACTCTGCGCTGACCCTCCGACAGTTCGCACTCCCTCAGCACTGAGCCCCTGACAGTGCCATCTCCCTCAGCGCTGACCCTCCGACAGTGCGGCACTCCCTCAGCAATGATCCTCTGACAGTGCCCACCCCCTCAGCACAGACCCTCCGACAGTGCCCACTTCCTCAGCACTGACCCTCTTACAGTGGCAACTGCCTCAGCACTGAACCTCCAACAGTGCCATCTCTCTCAGCACTGACCTTCTGACAGTCCCCTTAATCCTCAGCATTGACCCTCCAACAGTGCCATCTCCCTCAGCACTGACCCCCTGACAGTGCCCACTCCCTCAGCACTGACCCTCCGACAGTGCGGCACTCCCTCAGCAATGACCCTCCGACAGTGCCCACACCCTCAGCACAGACCCTCCGACAGTGCCGTCTCCCTCGGCACTGACCCTCCGACAGTGCCATCTCCCTCAGCACTGACCCCCTGACAGTGCCATCTCCCTCAGCACTGACCCTCCGACAGTGCGGCACTCCCTCAGCAATGACCCTCCAACAGTGCCCACACCCTCAGCACAGACCCTCCGACAGTGCCGTCTCCCTCGGCACTGACCCTCCGACAGTGCAACTCTCCCTCAGCACTGACCCTCCGACAGTACCGTCTCCCTCAGCACTGACCCTCCAACAGTGCCATCTTCCTCAGCAATGACCCTCCGACAGTGCCGTCCCACTCAGCACTGACCCTCCGACAGTGTGGCACTCCCTCAGCAATGACACTCCGACAGTGCGGCACTCCCTCAGCACTGACCCTTCAACAGTGCGGCGCTCCATCAGAACTGACCTCCAACAATGCGGAACTCCCTCAGCACTGACCCTCTGACAGTACCCAAACCCTCAGCACTGACCCTCTGACAGTGCCCACTCCCTCAGCACTGACCCTCCAACAGTGCAGCACTCGCTCAGCACTGACCCTCTGACAATGCAGCACTCCCTCAGCACTGACCCTCCAACAATGCGGCACTCCCTCAGCACTGACCCTCCAAGAGTGTGGCACTCCCTCAGCACTGACCTCCAATAGTGCCCACTCCCTCAGCACTGACCCTCCAACAGTGCCCACTCCCTCAGCACTGACCCTCCAACAGTGTGGCGCTCCCTCAGCACTGACCCTCCGACAGTGCGGCACTCCCTCAGCACTGACCCTCGGACAGCACGGCACTCCCTCAGCACTGACCCTCCGACAGTGTGGCACCCCCTCAACACTGACCCTCCGACAGTGTGGCACCCCCTCTGCACTGACCATCTGAAAGTGCCGTCTCCCTCAGCACTGACCCCCGACAGTGCCGACCTCCTCAGCACTGACCCTCCGACAGTGCCCACTTCCTCAGCATTGACCCTCTGACAGTGCGGCACTCCCTCAGCAATGACCGTCTGACAGTGGCCACTGCCTCAGCACTGACCCTCTAACAGTGCCATCTCCCTCAGCACTGACCCGGTGACAGTGCCACCTCACTCTGCGCTGACCCTCCGACAGTGCGCACTCCCTCAGCACTGAGCCCCTGACAGTGCCATCTCCCTCAGCGCTGACCCTCCGACAGTGCGGCACTCCCTCAGCAATGATCCTCTGACAGTGCCCACCCCCTCAGCACAGACCCTCCGACAGTGCCCACTTCCTCAGCATTGACCCTCTGACAGTGCGGCACTCTCTCAGCACTGACCCTCTTACAGTGGCAACTGCCTCAGCACTGAACCTCCAACAGTGCCATCTCTCTCAGCACTGACCTTCTGACAGTTCCCTTAATCCTCAGCATTGACCCTCCAACAGTGCTGTCTCCCTCAGCACTGACCCCCTGACAGTGCCATCTCCCTCAGCACTGACCCTCCGACAGTGCGGCACTCCCTCAGCAATGACCCTCCGACAGTGCCCACACCCTCAGCACAGACCCTCCGACAGTGCCGTCTCCCTCGGCACTGACCCTCCGACAGTGCAACTCTCCCTCAGCACTGACCCTCCGACAGTACCGTCTCCCTCAGCACTGACCCTCCAACAGTGCCATCTTCCTCAGCAATGACCCTCCGACAGTGCCGTCCCACTCAGCACTGACCCTCCGACAGTGTGGCACTCCCTCAGCAATGACACTCCGACAGTGCCCACTCCCTCAGCGCTGACCCTCCGACAGTGCCATCTCCCTCAGCACTGACCCCCTGACTGTGCTGTCTTCCTCAGTACTGACCTTCCGACAGTGTGGCACTCCCTCAGCAATAACCCTCTGGCAGTGCCCACACCTTCAGCACAGACTCTCCGACAGTGCCCACTGCCTCAGTACTGACTCTCCGACAGTGCCATCTCCCTCAGCACTGAGCCCCTGACAGTGCCATCTCCCTCAGCACTGACCCTCCGACAGTGCCGTCCCCCTCAGCACTAACCCACGACAGTGCGGCACTCCCTCAGCACTGACCCCCTGACAGTGCAGCACTCCCTCAGCACTGACCCTCCGACAGTGCCCACTCCCTCAGCACTGACCCTCCGACAGTGCCATCTCCCTCAGCACCGACCCCCTGACAGTGCAGCACTCCCTCAGCACTGACCCTCCGACAGTGCCCACTCCCTCAGCACTGACCCCCCAACAGTGCAGCACTCGCTCAGCACTGACCCCCGGACAGTGCTCACTCCCTCAGCACTGACCCTCTGTCAGTGCCGTTTCCCTCAGCACTGACCCTCCGACAGTGCAGCACTCCCTCAGCACTGACCCTCCGACAGTGCCCACTTCCTCAGCATTGACCCTCTGACAGTGCGGCACTCTCTCAGCACTGACCCTCTTACAGTGGCAACTGCCTCAGCACTGAACCTCCAACAGTGCCATCTCTCTCAGCACTGACCTTCTGACAGTTCCCTTAATCCTCAGCATTGACCCTCCAACAGTGCTGTCTCCCTCAGCACTGACCCCCTGACAGTGCCATCTCCCTCAGCACTGACCCTCCGACAGTGCGGCACTCCCTCAGCAATGACCCTCCGACAGTGCCCACACCCTCAGCACAGACCCTCAGACAGTGCCGTCTCCCTCGGCACTGACCCTCCGACAGTGCAACTCTCCCTCAGCACTGACCCTCCGACAGTACCGTCTCCCTCAGCACTGACCCTCCAACAGTGCCATCTTCCTCAGCAATGACCCTCCGACAGTGCCGTCCCACTCAGCACTGACCCTCCGACAGTGTGGCACTCCCTCAGCAATGACACTCCGACAGTGCGGCACTCCCTCAGCACTGACCCTTCAACAGTGCGGCGCTCCATCAGAACTGACCTCCAACAATGCGGAACTCCCTCAGCACTGACCCTCTGACAGTACCCAAACCCTCAGCACTGACCCTCTGACAGTGCCCACTCCCTCAGCACTGACCCTCCAACAGTGCAGCACTCGCTCAGCACTGACCCTCTGACAATGCAGCACTCCCTCAGCACTGACCCTCCAACAATGCGGCACTCCCTCAGCACTGACCCTCCAAGAGTGTGGCACTCCCTCAGCACTGACCTCCAATAGTGCCCACTCCCTCAGCACTGACCCTCCAACAGTGCCCACTCCCTCAGCACTGACCCTCCAACAGTGTGGCGCTCCCTCAGCACTGACCCTCCGACAGTGCGGCACTCCCTCAGCACTGACCCTCGGACAGCACGGCACTCCCTCAGCACTGACCCTCCGACAGTGTGGCACCCCCTCAACACTGACCCTCCGACAGTGTGGCACCCCCTCTGCACTGACCATCTGAAAGTGCCGTCTCCCTCAGCACTGACCCCCGACAGTGCCGACCTCCTCAGCACTGACCCTCCGACAGTGCCCACTTCCTCAGCATTGACCCTCTGACAGTGCGGCACTCCCTCAGCAATGACCGTCTGACAGTGGCCACTGCCTCAGCACTGACCCTCTAACAGTGCCATCTCCCTCAGCACTGACCCGGTGACAGTGCCACCTCACTCTGCGCTGACCCTCCGACAGTGCGCACTCCCTCAGCACTGAGCCCCTGACAGTGCCATCTCCCTCAGCGCTGACCCTCCGACAGTGCGGCACTCCCTCAGCAATGATCCTCTGACAGTGCCCACCCCCTCAGCACAGACCCTCCGACAGTGCCCACTTCCTCAGCATTGACCCTCTGACAGTGCGGCACTCTCTCAGCACTGACCCTCTTACAGTGGCAACTGCCTCAGCACTGAACCTCCAACAGTGCCATCTCTCTCAGCACTGACCTTCTGACAGTTCCCTTAATCCTCAGCATTGACCCTCCAACAGTGCTGTCTCCCTCAGCACTGACCCCCTGACAGTGCCATCTCCCTCAGCACTGACCCTCCGACAGTGCGGCACTCCCTCAGCAATGACCCTCCGACAGTGCCCACACCCTCAGCACAGACCCTCCGACAGTGCCGTCTCCCTCGGCACTGACCCTCCGACAGTGCAACTCTCCCTCAGCACTGACCCTCCGACAGTACCGTCTCCCTCAGCACTGACCCTCCAACAGTGCCATCTTCCTCAGCAATGACCCTCCGACAGTGCCGTCCCACTCAGCACTGACCCTCCGACAGTGTGGCACTCCCTCAGCAATGACACTCCGACAGTGCGGCACTCCCTCAGCACTGACCCTTCAACAGTGCGGCGCTCCATCAGAACTGACCTCCAACAATGCGGAACTCCCTCAGCACTGACCCTCTGACAGTACCCAAACCCTCAGCACTGACCCTCTGACAGTGCTCACTCCCTCAGCACTGACCCTCCAACAGTGCAGCACTCGCTCAGCACTGACCCTCTGACAATGCAGCACTCCCTCAGCACTGACCCTCCAACAATGCGGCACTCCCTCAGCACTGACCCTCCAAGAGTGTGGCACTCCCTCAGCACTGACCTCCAATAGTGCCCACTCCCTCAGCACTGACCCTCCAACAGTGCCCACTCCCTCAGCACTGACCCTCCAACAGTGTGGCGCTCCCTCAGCACTGACCCTCCGACAGTGCGGCACTCCCTCAGCACTGACCCTCGGACAGCACGGCACTCCCTCAGCACTGACCCTCCGACAGTGTGGCACCCCCTCAACACTGACCCTCCGACAGTGTGGCACCCCCTCTGCACTGACCATCTGAAAGTGCCGTCTCCCTCAGCACTGACCCCCGACAGTGCCGACCTCCTCAGCACTGACCCTCCGACAGTGCCCACTTCCTCAGCATTGACCCTCTGACAGTGCGGCACTCCCTCAGCAATGACCGTCTGACAGTGGCCACTGCCTCAGCACTGACCCTCTAACAGTGCCATCTCCCTCAGCACTGACCCGGTGACAGTGCCACCTCACTCTGCGCTGACCCTCCGACAGTGCGCACTCCCTCAGCACTGAGCCCCTGACAGTGCCATCTCCCTCAGCGCTGACCCTCCGACAGTGCGGCACTCCCTCAGCAATGATCCTCTGACAGTGCCCACCCCCTCAGCACAGACCCTCCGACAGTGCCCACTTCCTCAGCATTGACCCTCTGACAGTGCGGCACTCTCTCAGCACTGACCCTCTTACAGTGGCAACTGCCTCAGCACTGAACCTCCAACAGTGCCATCTCTCTCAGCACTGACCTTCTGACAGTTCCCTTAATCCTCAGCATTGACCCTCCAACAGTGCTGTCTCCCTCAGCACTGACCCCCTGACAGTGCCATCTCCCTCAGCACTGACCCTCCGACAGTGCGGCACTCCCTCAGCAATGACCCTCCGACAGTGCCCACACCCTCAGCACAGACCCTCCGACAGTGCCGTCTCCCTCGGCACTGACCCTCCGACAGTGCAACTCTCCCTCAGCACTGACCCTCCGACAGTACCGTCTCCCTCAGCACTGACCCTCCAACAGTGCCATCTTCCTCAGCAATGACCCTCCGACAGTGCCGTCCCACTCAGCACTGACCCTCCGACAGTGTGGCACTCCCTCAGCAATGACACTCCGACAGTGCCCACTCCCTCAGCGCTGACCCTCCGACAGTGCCATCTCCCTCAGCACTGACCCCCTGACTGTGCTGTCTTCCTCAGTACTGACCTTCCGACAGTGTGGCACTCCCTCAGCAATAACCCTCTGGCAGTGCCCACACCTTCAGCACAGACTCTCCGACAGTGCCCACTGCCTCAGTACTGACTCTCCGACAGTGCCATCTCCCTCAGCACTGACCCCCTGACAGTGCCATCTCCCTCAGCACTGACCCTCCGACAGTGCCGTCCCCCTCAGCACTAACCCACGACAGTGCGGCACTCCCTCAGCACTGACCCCCTGACAGTGCAGCACTCCCTCAGCACTGACCCTCCGACAGTGCCCACTCCCTCAGCACTGACCCTCCGACAGTGCCATCTCCCTCAGCACCGACCCCCTGACAGTGCAGCACTCCCTCAGCACTGACCCTCCGACAGTGCCCACTCCCTCAGCACTG
Source organism: Hemiscyllium ocellatum (assembly GCF_020745735.1). NCBI lineage: Eukaryota > Metazoa > Chordata > Chondrichthyes > Orectolobiformes > Hemiscylliidae > Hemiscyllium > Hemiscyllium ocellatum. Next base: position 82,039,471 of record NC_083418.1, read on the forward strand.
ACCCCCCAACAGTGCAGCACTCGCTCAGCACTGACCCTCCGACAGTGCTCACTCCCTCAGCACTGACCCTCTGTCAGTGCCGTTTCCCTCAGCACTGACCCTCCGACAGTGCAGCACTCCCTCAGCACTGACCCTCCGACAGTGCCCACTCCCTCAGCACTGACCCCCCAACAGTGCAGCACTCCCTCAGCACTGACCTTCTGACAGTGCCCACTCCCTCAGCACTGACCCCCCAACAGTGCAGCACTCCCTCAGCACTGACCTTCTGACAGTGCCCACTCCCTCAGCACTGACCCCCCAACAGTGCAGCACTCGCTCAGCACTGACCCTCCGACAGTGCTCACTCCCTCAGCACTGACCCTCTGTCAGTGCCGTTTCCCTCAGCACTGACCCTCCAACAGTGCAGCACTCCCACAGCACTGACCCCCCAACAGTGCAGCACTCCCTCAGCACTGACCTTCTGACAGTGCCCACTCCCTCAGCACTGACCCCCCAACAGTGCAGCACTCCCTCAGCACTGACCTTCTGACAGTGCCCACTCCCTCAGCACTGACCCCCCAACAGTGCAGCACTCCCTCAGCACTGACCCTCTGACAGTGCCCACTCCCTCAGCACTGACCCCCTGATAGTGCGGCACTCCCTCAGCACTGACCCCCTGATAGTGCGGCACTCCCTCAGCACTGACCCCCTGATAGTGCGGGACTTTTGAGAGGGACGAGAGAGAGAGAGAGGGCCAGGGGCAAATTTTACACTTAAAAAGGGACTTCCCTCGAGTATCAATGGACTTTATTTACAGCAGCGGTGAGAGGGAGGAGCGGCGTCGGGGCAGGTGAATTGCACTCTGGGAAAGTGGGTGAGCTGATATTTGGGCAGCGGTTAAATCTGAGACATTACACGCCCAGTGTCTCCCACCCGCCCTGGTCCTCTAATCAATAATAAAGACTCTGTGGTGGGTTGGTAAGGTAAGGATTTTCTATTTCTTTTTTTTTAATCGTGTGATTTGTAAAAAACTTCCCTTTTTCATCTAAATTCAGACTAAATTAAACTTAAGATTAAAAATGGCAGGAGGTCTCAGACCGGAGTTATGCTCCTCTTGCTCAGTGTGGGAGCTCAGGGACGTGGCTGATGTCCCGGACTCCTTCACATGCAGGAAGTGTGTCCAGCTGCAGCTCTTGTTTGACTGTGTGACGGCCCTGGAGCTGTGGACGGTCTCACTGTGGAGCATCCGCGATGCTGAGGGGGTCGCGGATAGCACCTTTAGCAAACTGGTCACACCGCAGGTTAGGATTGCTGAGGGGGGAAGGGAATGGGTGACCAAAAGGCAGAGAAAGAGCAGGAAGGCAGTGCAGGTGTCCCCTGTGGTCGTCTGCCTCCAAAACAGGTATACCGTTTTGGAGACTGTTGGGGGAGCTGGCTTACCAGGAGAGAGCAGCAGTAGATGGCACCTTGGTGGGCTCTGCTGTACAGAAGGGTGGGAAAAGGAATGAAGGGCTATAGTCACAGGGGGTACAGTTGTAAGGGGAGTAGATAGGCGGCTCTGTGGTCAGAAACAAGGATCTAGAATGGTATGTTGCCTCCCAGGTGCAAGGGTCAGGGATGTCTCAGATCGACTGCAGAAGGGGAGGGTAAACAGCCAGGTGTCGTGGTGCATATAGGCACCAATGGTATCAGTAATGACCAGGATGACGCCCCTCAAGCAGAATTTAGGGAGTTAGGAGCCAAGTTAAAAAGTAGGACCTCAGAGGTAGTAATCTCAGGATTGCTACCAGTGCCACATGAGAGTCCAAGTAGGAATGACAGAATATTCAGGATGAATGGGTGACTTGAGAGATGGTACAGGAGGGAGGGGTTCAGGCTTTTGGGACATTGGGACCATTTCTGGGGGTGGTGGGACTATTACAAATTGGACTGTCTACACCTGGGCCAGACTGGAACCAATGTCCTTGGGCGTACTTTTGCTAACACTGTTGGGAAGGGTTTTAATTAGATGAGATTACATACAGTGTGGAAACAGGCCCTTCGGCCCAACAAGTCCACACCGACCCGCCGAAGCGCAACCCACCCATGCCCCTATGCTTACCCCTTCACCTAACACTACGGGCAATCTTTGTGACGGGAGGAAACCGGAGTACCCGGAGGAAACCCACGCAGACACGGGTAGAATGTGCAAACTCCACACAGTCACTCGCCTGAGGCGGGAATTGAACCCGGGTCTCTGGCGCTGTGAGGCAGCAGTGCTAACCACTGTGCCACCGTGCCGCCCACAATGTGGCAGGGGGATGGGAACCAAATGAAGAGGTTAGTGGATAGTAAGGAGATAGTATCTAAAGCCTGTAAGGAACTAGATAATGAAGTCAACAGGTCTAAGGGGAAGAGTAGGCAGGAAGTGGCAGATGAACGTAGAGGGACTGGTGGTCTGAGGTATTGTAGGTAAGGCAGATGAACTTAGGGCTTGGATTAGTACCTGGGAGTATGATGTTATTGGTATTACAGAGACTTGGGGGAAGGGCATGATTGGCAACTAAATACAGTATCCCAGGGTAGTGATGCTTCAAGCGGAATAGAGGGGGAGGTAAAAGGGGTGGAGGAGTTGCATTACTGGTCAGAGAGGATATCACAGCTGTGCTGAAGGACGGCACTATGGAGGACTCGAACAGTGAGGCAATATGGGCAGAGCTCAGAAATAGGAAGGGTGCAGTGACAATGTTGGGGCTGTACTACAGGCCTCCCAACAGCGAGTGGGAGATAGCGGTACACATATGTAAACAGGTTATGGAAAGATGTAGGAGCAACAGGTGGTAGTGAAAGGAGATTTTAATTTTCCCAACATTGACTGGGATTTACTCAGTGTTAGAGGATTGGACGGAGCAGAATTTGTAAGGAGATTCAGGTGGGTTTTCAAGAGAAGTATGAAAGTTGCCCAACTCGGGAAGGGGCCATACTGGATCTGCTAATGGGGACGAGCCCAGGCAGCTGGTTGAAGTTTCAGTGTGGGATTACTTTGGGAATAGTGATCACAATTCCATTAGTTTTAGAATACACATGGACAAAGACGAGAGTGTCTTAAAGAAAAAGCGCTAAATTGGGGGAAGGCCAACTATCCCAAAATTGGGCAGGAGCTGGGGAACGTGGATTGGGAGCAGCTGTTTGAGGGAAATCCACATTCGGGATGTGGGAGGCTTTTAAAGAGAGGTTGGTTAGAGTTCAGGAGAGATATGTTCCTGTGAAAATGAGGAATAAAAATGGCAAGATTAGGGAACCATGGATGACAGGTGACATTGTGAGATTAGCTACGAGGAAAAAGGATGTGTACATAAGGTCTAGGCGACTGAAGACAGATGGAGCTTTGAAAGAATATCTGGAATGTAGGACCAATCTGAAACAAGGAATGAAGACAGTTAAAAGGGGTCATGAGATATCTTCAGTGAGCAGGGTTACGGAAAACCCCAAAACCTTTTATTAATATATAAGGAGCAGCAAGGTAACTGGGGAAAAGGTTGGCCCACTCAAGGACAAAGGAGGAAAGATATGTGTGGAGTCAGAGAAAATGGGTGAAATTCTTAATGAATACTTTTCATCGGTATTCACTGAGGAGAGGGACATGATGGATGTTGAGGTTAGGGATTGCCCTTTGATTAGTCTCAGTCAAGTCGACATAAGGACGGAGGAAGTGTGTATCCTAAAAGGCTTAAGGTGGACAAGTCCCCAGGTCCAGATGGGATCTATCCCAGTTTACTGAGGGAAGTGAGAGAGGAAATAGCTGGGGTCTTAACAGATATGTTTGCAGCATCCTTGAACATGGGTAAGGTCCCAGATGACTGGAAAATTGGCAGGGATTATCCAGGTAATTATTGGCCCTCTGATAGTGAGGCACTCCCTCAGCACTGACCCTGTGATAAAAGCAGAAGTTTTGGAACTAAACAAAGTGAGGTCACTTTCTCATGTAACATTGATGCTTGGGGAACTCCAGCTGGGTAATAATGCTGCAACATCTATTTACTCCCATGCTGAGATGTGAGGGAACTTTGTGAAATTTGTTGACGGGATATGGTTGATATAGGCTTGGCTAGCACTCATTGTCCATCCCTAAATCACTGGCACCCATCTCCAACAACAACCAGGTTACCTTCTGCAACAATAATCCCTGTGTGTTCACTCTGCCAATGGACAGGCTATGAAACAACAGTCATGTGGAATGAGGCAGGTGTTGAATGGTATTGGCCACCTTGGGGAATGCTGCCAGAATCACCCCTTCCTGAACAATGGGGGTGGGGCTCTCACTTTTTAAGGCAAACCCCTAAGGCTGACAAAGCAATTCAATGAAGTTGGTCTCTCCTACATTGGACAAGAGAGGGTCTCAAACTGAACAACTCTGAGATCACAGGCCCAGCTATCACTCTAACAGAAACAAACAGCAAAAAGAGAAAGAGTTGTGAGAAAGGAAAGGGTTGGGTTAAAAGTCTTTCAAACAGATGGAGCAGCATCAGACATTGCAAAAAGATGGTCAGTTGAAGCAGATGGAATCCATTCCTCCTCAATACACTAAGGCAGAGTTGCTCAGCTCAGTGAAACAGATGGCTCAATTCACCAGAGAACAGACTGTGCATGATACAAGTCAGGTCGAAAGCAAGAACACCTCCCATTTCTACAGAGCCATTCATAACCTCAGGATGCCCTCAAGCACTTTACTGCCAGTTCAATCCTTGTGCAGTGTAGTCACCACTGTAACCAAGGTACCACAGCGGGCAACATCCACAGAGCAAGCTCCCTTCACACGATGCGATAATGTGTTTTTCACAATGTGGCTCCAAGGATAAATGACATAAGAATGAACCTTTCTGCCATTCTTCAGAAAAACAGTGGATGGCGATGGAGGTGAGATCCTCTAGTCCAGTGGGCACCAACCTTTTTAAGCTTAATTTTCAATTTAAAGTGCAATCTGGGATCTACTCCTGAGAAAATATCAAACATTTAGTCTCAGATAAATCAAAACATCCCCGAATGTATCTCATTTATTGTCTTCTCCTCTCAGCAAGGCTCAGAATAGCTGAAGATTATCTGCACATTCAGAGTCGGGGTTGTTCATTGGACAGTTCATCAAGTGGGTAACTCTGAAGCTGATGTAATTTGATTCTCTTTATTTTGGGTGAACACTGACTCTCAGAGAGGTGAAGCTAAAGTAAGCTTTCACTTTAACCACACAGGATTCTGTGGGACAGAACTGTATGAAATCGCAGTTCGGACATTGTGAAAATTCTGGAATCCACTGTATAGGAGGGAGGTGACAGCACTGGAGAGGGTGCAGAGGGAGATTCAGCAGGGTGTTGTCTGGGCTGGAGAGTTTCAGTTATGAGGAGGGATTGGACAGACTGGGGTTGTTTACCTTTGAGCAGAGAAGATTGAGAGGGGACATGATTGAGATGGACAAATGATGAGGAGCATGGATAGGGTAGACAGGAAGGAACTTTTCCCCTTGACAGAGGGATCAATGGCCAGGGGAATAGATTTAAGGGATGGGGGCAGGAGGTTTAGAGGATATGAGGAAATACTTTTTTACGTAAAAGAAAAGAAATATAGAAGATTGGAGCAAGAGTTGGCGATTTGGCTCCTTGAGCCTTTCCAAAACACATAGCCCTGATCCTTTAACTATGGCCACAGATTCAGGATGTCTTTACCATTAAGGACATTTGTTTCTGTACCTAACTGGTCGAGTCCTATTATACTTTTAGAGGTTTTTTATGAAATCCCCCTTAATTCTTCTGAACTCAAATGTATACAATTCTAACCAACTCAATCTCTCTTCATACATCATTAGGCTGGGAAACCTTTGCTGTGCTCACTCCCTGGCCAGAAGATCCTTCCTCCAATAACGAGACCAAAATTGCTCGATACTCCAGGTGTGGCCGCAAATGCTGGTCTCGTCCTACTGGGCAGAAACAATCTGAATTTCCCCTCTTTTGTCTATTACCGCTGTAGAATCTACCAGCAACCATGAGAGAATTATGGAATTCTCTCCTTTAATAAAAGCTGATCAGACTGTAAACCTGACTCAAGGAAAACCTCTTCAGAATCACTAGTTTAAATCCTTACTCGGCAAACTAATCCTTAACATTACAAACCAAGAAATTGCTGGAGAAACTCAGTACATCTGGCAGCATCTGTGCAGAGAAAACAGTGACCCCTGTTTAGAACAAAGGATCACTGGATTCAAAACATTAACTCTGTTTCTCTCCCCACAAATTCTACCAGACTCAGAAATTTGTGTTTTTGTTTATTTCCGGTCAAAAATGGGATGTATTGTAATCCCATTTTCCAGCACTTGGCCTATAGCTATATATGCCTTGGTAGTGCAGCTGCTGATCTAAATATTGCTGAAATGTTATATCTACCTCTCCCACCCTTCCAGGCTCTGAGTTCCAGATTCCCACCACCCTCGGGGTGAACCTTTACATTGGGCCTCATAGCGAGAGGATTCGAGTGCAGGCACCTGATGTCTTGCTGTAGCTATACAGGATATTGGTGAGGCCACACCTGGAAATGTTGTGTGCATTGTTAAGTTAAAAATCACACAACACCAGGTTACAATCCAACAGGTTTATTTGGAAGCACTAGCTTCCAGGCGGTTGTGGAGAAATCACCCGATGAAGGAGCAGCGCTCCGAAAGCTAGTGCTTCCAATTAAACCTGTTGGACTATAATTTGGTGTTGTGCGATTTTTAACTTTGACCACCCCAGTCCAACACCGGTGTCTCCAAATCGTGTGCAGTTTTGATCTCCTTACCTGAGGAAGGATGTTCTTATTACAAAGAGAGCTGGGGGAAGGTGTCTCAGACTGATACGTGGGATTGCAGCACTGATGTATGAAGACGGTCTGGATCAGTTGGGGCTATATTCACTCAAGTTTAGAAGATTGAGGAGTGATCTCGTAGAAACCTATAAAATTCTAATCGGACTAGACAGTATTAATGTAGGAAGTATGTTCCCAATTGCAAATCCAGCATTGTTCTAGACTGGCAAGTCTAGAACAAGGGGTCACTGTTAAGGGATACAGGGGTAAACCATTTTGGACTGAGATGAGGAGAAATGTATTCACTCAGAGAGTGGGGAGCCTGGGGAATTCTCTGCCACAGAAAGCAGTTGTGACCAAAACATTAAATGTTTTCACAAAGGAGTTAGATACAGCTATTAGAACAAAAGGAATCGAAGGGTATGGAGGGGCAAAGGGAGGACAGGGTCTGAGTTGGATGATCAGCCATCATCATATTAAATGGTACAGCAGGCTCAATGAGCTGAATGACCTACTTTTGTCTACTTTCTATGTTTCTATATTTCCCTCTGTACTCTCTCTATATTTCTCATTGTACTCCTCTCTGACAATAATATCATTCTGGAGATAAGGACACCAAAACTGCACACAGATATAGTTTTCTCTCTCATTTCCTTTCTTAAAATGTGAATCTTATTTACTACCTTCCAATCCACAGGAATCATTCCAGAATTGGTAGAATTTTGGAAGATGGTCATCAATGTATCAACTCTCTATAGTGACCTCCTCCAACACTCTGGGATGAAGATTTATACGATCAGGTCCCAAACATTTCCCAACTTGCAGCCACATTAAGTTCTCCATCAGAGTCTTCTGACTAATATACATTTCCTTCAATTTCTCATTCTCCTCAGCCACATAGATCTCTAGTTATGGGCGATTTCTGGTATCTTCCTCTGAGAACAGACAAAGCAAAACAATGACTTTGCCTATCTGGCATTTCCCGATTCTCCATTCAAAATTCTCCTGACCCTGCCGATAATAGATTCCTCTATTTTAGCCACATGTTTGCTATTTATGAAGCTCATAGAAGCTCTTACAGTCCATTTTTATGTTTTTTGTGAGATTGCATTCATACTTTATTCTCCTTCCACCACCAGTTCTTTGGTCCTCCTTTCTTGTCTTTTATAAACCCCAATCCTCAGAATTACTGCTATTTCTGGCAATTTTAAAGGTTTTTTCTTTTAACCTTATACAATCCTGACCTTCTTTTGATGATCAAGAGTCACCTCCTTTTGACCGTTAAGCATTTGTCATTTGAAGGAATGTATAGTTGCTGTTAAAGATTATCCATCACTTATATCCAGATACACTTTCTCATGTATTTTCCCAGCCCACCTCTGCCAATGTGTACTCAATGCTTTCATAATCTCCCGGATTCAAATGTAACCCCTTGCTTCAGATTGAACTACCTTGCTTTGAAGCGTATTGTAAAATTCTACAATATGGTAGTCACTCCTCCTAAAATGTTATTGTACAATTAGATTATTCATTAGCCTTTCTTTCAGAACATAATGTTAGATCTAAAACAGCATGTCCTCCAGTCAGTTGCATAGGGAAAAAGTCTCTGACTGTCTACTCTATCTATTCCTCTGATCATCTTATAAACCTCTATCACCCCTCATCCTTTGCTGTTCCAATGTGAAAAGGCCTAGCACTCTCAACCTATCCTCGTACGACCTATTCTCCATTCCAGGCAACATCCTGGTAAATCTTCTCTGCACCCTCTCCAAAGCTTCCACATCTTTCCTAAAGTGAGGCAACCAGAACTGCACACAGTACTGCAAATCTGGCCTTACCAAGGTCCTGTACAGCTGCAACATCACCTCACGACTCTTGAATTCAATCCCTCTGCTAATGAACGCTAATACACCATAGGCCTTCTTACAAGCTCTATCCACCTGAGTGGCAACTTTCAAAGAGCTATGAACATAGACCCCAAGATCCCTCTGCTCCTCCACCTTACTAAAAACCCTACCGTTAACCCTGTATTCCTCATTCTTATTTGTCCTTCCAAAATGGACAACCTCACACTTGACAGGGTTGAACTCCAACTGTCACTCCTCAGCCCAGCTCTGCATCATATCTAAGTCCCTTTGCAGCCGACAACAGCCCTCCTCACTATCCACAACTCCACCAATCTTCGTATCATCTGCAAATTTACTGACCCACCCTTCAATTCCCTCTTCCAAGTCATTAATAAAAATTACAAACAGCAGAGGACCCAGAACTGATCCCTGCGGAACTCCACTTTGTAAGTGGGCTCCAGGCCGAATATTTACCATCTACCACTACTCTCTGACTTCGACCGGTTAGCCAGTTCTCTATCCAACTGGCCAAATCTCCCACTATCCCATGCCTCCTGACTTTCCGCATAACCTACCATGGGGAATCTTATCAAATGCCTTACTAAAATTCATGTACACTACATCCATTACTCTACCCTCATCCACATGCTTGGTCACCTCCTCAAAGAATTTAATAAGACTTGTAAGGCAAGACCTACCCCTCACAATTCTGTGCCTGCTGTCCCTAATCAAGCAGTGTCTTTCCAGATACTCATAACTCCTATCCCTCAGGACCCTTTCCATTACTTTACCTACCACAGAAGTAAGACTAACTGGCCTGTAATTCCCGGGGTTATCCCTATTCCCTTTTTTGAACAGGGGCACAACATTCGCCACTCTCCAGTCCCCTGGTACCACCCCCGTTGACAGTGAAGACGAAAAAATCATTGCCAACGGCTCTGCAATTTCGTCTCTTGCTTCCCACATAATCCTAGGATATATCCCGTCAGGCCCGGGGGACTTGTCTATCCTCAAGTTTTTCAAAATGCCCAACACATCTTCCTTCCTAACAAGTATCTCTTCTAGCTTACCAGTCTGTTTCATACTCTCCTCTTCAACAATACGGTCCCTCTCGTTCGTAAATACTGAAGAAAAGTACTCATTCAAGACCTCTCCTATCTCTTCCGACTCAATACACAGTCTCCCACTACTGTCCTTGATCGGACCTACCCTCGTTCTCGTCATTCTCATGTTTCTCACATATACATAAAAGGCCTTGGGGTTATCCTTGATCCTACCCGCCAAAAATTTTTCATGCCGTCTCTGAGCTCTCCTAGTCCCTTTCTTCAGCTCCCTCCTGGCTATCCTGTATCCCTCCAACGCTCTGTCTGAACCCTGTTTCCTCAACCTTATGTAAGCCTCCTTCCTCTTTACTAGACATTCAACCTCCCTCGTCAACCAAGGTTCCCTCACATGACCATCTCTTTCCTGCCTGATAGGTACATACATATCAAGGACACGTCGTATCTGTTTCTTGTGACATTTCAGTGACATCCTTCCCTGACAGCCTATGCTCCCAACTTATGCTCCTCAGATCCTGTCTTGCAGCATCGTATTTACCCTTCCCCAATTGTAAAACCTACCCTGTTGCATGCACCTATCCCTCTCCATAACCAAGGTGAAAGTCACAGAATTGTGGTCACCATCACCAAAATGCTCACCCACTAACAAGCCCATCACTTGTCCCATTTTCTGTCCCCTCTCCAAAGTATCCACATCCTTTGCCTCGTGGTGACCAGAACTGTATATGCAATTAGTTTTGCCTAACTAAAGTTTTATAAAGCTGCAGCATACCTTGCCTATCCTTATAGTCAGTGTCCCTTCCAATGAAGGCAAGCATGCCAAAGCCTTTTTTACTCCTTTACCTACCTGCACTACCACCTTCAGTGACCTGTGGACCTGCACACCCAGATCCCTCTGCAAGTCGATACTCCGGAGGGTTCTGCCATTCGCTGTATAATTTCCACCTGGATTTGACCTTCCAAATGTGTCACCTCACTCCATCTGCCACTTAATGGATTAAACTCCATCTGCAATTTTCCTATCCGTGCCTCCAACTGATCCTGCTGTATCCTCTGACAATCCTCCTCACTATCCACAACTCCACCAGTCTTTGTGTCGTCTACAAACTTACTGACTAGATCAGCTCCATTTTCCTCCTAACTCTGGTTGTGGGTATGTTTGACCAGCTGGCAATCACGGACACGGAGCACCAAGGAAACCCAACATGACCACCTTCACATTTTAGTGACACTATCCATTTCCTTCCAATCACCTGTTTGCCCTTCACCCATTTTTAATTTTCTAGTATTTATCTATTTCACCTGGACTGTTGTCATCAGTTAAAGACAAATTGGCAAAAGAACCAACAATGACACGAGGGGGAACATTTTCTTGCAGCAAATGCTGTGGAACTGTGGGTCGAGACTAACCAAAGCATTGAAGACGGATTTGGATCATTGTTTACCAAGAGTTATGGGGAGAAGGTGAGGGAAAGGCACTCTAACTAACCAGAGGGCTAGCACAGACAAGCTGTGCTGAATGGCCTCCTCCTGTGCTGTAATGTTTCTGTGAATTCTTTTTTGAAGCTACTTTCAGGCAGATCATAGCAACAGCTGTGTGGAAAACAACTAAGGCCAATCCTCTCGGCACATCACCCCTGGGCCTGCATGTCTCTCAGCCTGGCTAATAGGACATTTTCACTCCCATGTGAAAGCTGCTCCAGCCTCTCTCCTTACACTGTCCCCACAATTAAATACAAGAAGGTAAGAGGCAGCTGGGTCACCGGTGACAGGGCAGGTAGATGCTGTATTTACACTACACCCGCCCCTGTCAGTCTGCAATCCATTTCATCCCTGCCCTCAGTGTGAAACTCACAGTGAAAATGCAGGGTCAGGGAATCTCACACTCTACATAGAGATGTCCCAACTCCAAATGTACACTGCAGCATCTTCACAATGGGTGCATACTGATTCCAGTTCACACTGACATACACTTGTCGTATAAATAGTCCCCACCAGCAACAGGGCAGTAGCCTCAGTTACGAAGGGAAGAGTCTCAGTCACCTAAGTGGTTGTTCCAGTCCTGATGTCAGATGTGATATAGAAAGTATAGTGGCAACTGTAAAGTACACAGATAGGCCAGGGGAAACATGGTCATGCAAGGTACAGACAATATAAACACCAGGAAGGACTATGCAGTTTGAGAGGCAAGTGCATGGAATTTATGAATAAATCCAAAGTTTGAAAATACTTTAAACATATGAAAATGTAAAGTCAAGGCTTATTCTAAACTGTAACTGAACCACAAAGATAGATTGTTTGTAGAGATCTGAGGGGTGGGACAAAGAGTCCAAACACTTGGAAAACTATCAAAGGAGGTATAATGTATTCACCAAAAACATGAAACATGGTTACAAGAGCAGGTCAGAGGCTGTGGATACTGCAACAAGAAAGGCACAGCTCCCCACTCTGCAAAGCAGCTCCAACAACACTCAAGAAGCTTGACACCATCCAGGACAAAGCAGCCACTTGGTTGGATGCATCCCCTCCCTCCACCACCGACCTCAGTAACAGCAGTGTGTACTATCTACTAGATGGACTTCACAACATCACAAAAGATCCTGAGACAGCACCTTTCAAACCCACAACCACTTCCATCTAGAAGGACAAGGGCAGCAGATACATGGGAACACCACCCCCTGCAAGTTCCCCTCCAAGGCACTCACCATCCTGACTGGGAAATATATCATCATCCTTTCCCTGTCTCTGGGTCAGAATCCACAGGATATTGTGGGACTACCTCCAGCACATGGACTGCAGCAGTTCCAGATGGCAGAGTCTAGATTTGAGTGGTGCTGGAAAAGCACAGCAGGTCAGGCAGCATCCGAGGAGCAGGAACATCGATGTTTCGGGCAAAATCAATGTTTCATCAGGAATGCCTGAAACATCGATTTTCCTGCTCCTCGGATGCTGCCTGACCTGTTGTGCTTTTCCAGCACCACTCTAATCTAGACTCTGGTTCTAGCATCTGTAGTCCTCACTTTTGCCTAGTTCCAGAAGGTAGCTCAACCCCACCTTCTCAACGGCAGCTAGGGGCAGGCAATAAATACTGGGCCCAGCAGTAACACCCAGGTTGAATAAGTAAATTGAATAAACCAGAAAATCTTCCTAACTCGAAAGGCCTGCCCAAGAGAATACTTAAGCTGTGGAAAATGCCACAAATGAACTACATTTAGTTACAGAGAAGCTGCCTTGTAGCTTTATATAAAAGTGTGCGAAATTTAATTTTCCAAATGCTTGGAAATCTTAGAATCCCGACAGAGCAGACAAAGGGTATTCAGCCCATCAAGTCTGCACCAACCCTCCAAAGAGCATCCCACATATTTATCATAGTTAACCCACCTAACCTGCACATCTTTGGAATAGGTGAGGAAACCCATGAAGACACAGGGAGAATATGCAGACTCCGCACATAGTCACCCAAGGCTGGAATCGAACCCATGTCCCTGGTGCTGACCACTATGCTGCCCTGAGTTAGACAGAATTGACACGCTTTTATGTAGGTGATGTATATTAGGACAGTGTAACTAGCAAGGTACACAACGGGGAATCCAGTAGCTGTACAGTTTTTCAACTTATAACGAACATTCAGTCAGATCCCTGATGAGAGGCTGTTGCCCACGATGAGGGCTCTTGGCAGTGCCAGGGTGAAGGTAAAACAAAAGGAAACCAGAGAACCGCAGTCACTGGAAAACGGAAATGAAAAGAGAAATTTCTGGAGTAATTCAGCAGGTCTGGCAGCATGTGTGGAGAGGGAAAACAGAGCTAATGTAGAGTCGAGAGAGCCTTCTTCAGATCAGAGAACTGGTTCACGGACAGAAACAAATCGTAGAAATAAAGGAGTCATTTCTGGGTTGCCAAAAGGATCAGTGATTGGGTCTCAGTTATTTCTAACAGAGCAATGATTGAGATGGAAGATGAAATGGGATGTATCGTTGATGTGTTTGCTGAAGAAGCAGATATTAGAGGGGCAAAGGACACAGCAACAAAGCTACAGGATGGGGACAAGGAAGTGGCCGATGGAACAGACCTTGGGTTTATGTGAAGTTATTCACTTTGAAGCAAATATTGAAAAGGTGAATGGTCTTTAGAGCAGCATTCAGACAGGAAATGCTTGTGTTGGCTTTCATTGCAAGGACCCCCAGCAGAGCTATATGTATCATTGACAGCCAGGCCGAGGGGCAGAAAGACTGGAGGCTAATGTTGCACCATTACTTAAGAAAGGCTGCAAGAAACAGCCAGGGAACTATGTACTGTTGAGCACAACATCAGCAGTGGGTAAGCTGTTGGGGGGGATTCTGATAGGACCTACATGCCTTCAGAGAGGCAAGGACTGAGTAGAGATAGTCAGCATGGTTTTGTGCATAGAAAAACGTGTCTCACAAACTGCACTGAATTTGTCGGAGATGTGCAGAGCAACAGACATTGTCTACATGGACTTTAGGAAGACTTTTGACAAGTCCACTTTTGTTTGTCATTTATATAAATGATATGGATTAGAACATAGAAAGTATGTTCAGTAGGTTTGCGGATGACACCAAAACTTGTGGTGTCAGAGAAAGTGAAGAAGGTTATGTAAGATTACAGAGATCTGGATCAATTGGGCCAATGGACTGAGGAGTTTAATTTGGATGAATATGGAGGTGTTTCATTTTAGTAAAGTGAACAAAGTCATGACTTTTACAGTTAATGGTAGGGTTAGGTTCTTTTCCCTGGGTATCACACACAAGATGCAATTTGCACACAACAACTTCTGCAAACATTTCAAGTTTATTAAAGCTTGGATAAGCTAGGTGACCCCCTTTGATGTTCCTCACAGATGTGTAAAGTCGAATCAGAAGATGCCCCAAAGGAAACACATCCCTTTTATACAGGTCAGTTGGTAATGCTCACAGGTACATCGGCCACTCGCCCTCCCGCCCCATAACCACGTTACCGCAGGTGCAATGGTAGGATGACATCATCCTCAATGAGATTGTAAATGTAAATGCCTGAATCCTCGGGAATATTTATGCAAACGATTTCCTGACTTAATGATTCCTCAAGACAATGTAGGTGTGATATATCCGAGCGTTGGGGAATGGCTATGAAAGCATTTCTGAATGGAAGGGTTAGAATGAGAGTTTAGTTGGATAATAGCAGGTGAGTAGCAGTAAATAGCTGCCCAAATGAAGTGGGGGTCATCCCCATTCCTGCAGGAATGTTGTCCCCACCCACTTCCAGAATGTTCAGCTTCCGGAAGAAGACAGTACACTTTAACCCTTTAACATTACATTAATGTCCAGAGAGATAGTACAATTTAATCTTTTAACATTACAGTTGGGCCCCGGGAGTGTTGCCAAAAAGAGATACCTGGGGTGCAGGTCGATAGCTCCTTGAAAGTTGTGTCATAGGTAGACAGATAGGGTGGTGAGGTCCACTACCTGGTCAGGTCCACGCCCCCCCCCTACAACCCACCCTCCCATCCTGGCACCTTCCCCTGCCACCGCAGAAATGGTGAAACCTGTGCCCACACCTCCTCCCTCACCTCTATCCAAGGCCCCAAAGGAGCCTTCCACATCCATCAAACTTCTACCTGCACATTCACTAATATCATTTATTGTATCCGTTGCTCCCGATGCAGTCTCTTCTACATTGGGGAGACTGGGCGCCTCCTAGCAGAGCGCTTTAGGGAACATCTCCGGGACACCCGCACCAATCAACCACACTGCCTTGTGGCCCAACATTTCAACTCCCCCTCCCACTCTGCTGAGGACATGGAGGTCCTGGGCCTCCTTCACCGCCGCTCCCTCACCACCAGACGCCTGGAGGAAGAACGCCTCATCTTCCGCCTCGAAACACTTCAACCCCAGGGCATTAATGTGGACTTCAACAGTTTCCTCATTTCCCCTTCCTCCACCTCACCCTAGTTCCAAACTTCCAGCTCAGCACTGTCCCATGACTTGTCCTACCTGCCTATCTTCTTTTCCACCGATCCACTCCACCCTCACCCCCTGACCTATCACCTTCATCCCCTCCCCCACTCACCTATTGTACTCTATGCTACCCCCACCCCCACCCTCCTCTCACTTATCTCTCCACCCTTCAAGCTCACTGCCTTTATTCCTGATGAAGGGCTTTTGCCCGAAACGTCGCTTTTACTGCTCCTCGGATGCTGCCTGAACTGCTGTGCTCTTCCAGCCCCACTGATCCAGAATCGGGTTTCCAGCATCTGCAGTCATTGTTTTTCCTAGATAGGGTGGTGAAGAAGGTGTTCGGCATGTTTACTGTCATTGCTTAGACTACTGAGTATAGGGGTTGGGATGTCACGTTGCAGTTGTACAGGATGTCGGTGAGGCTACGTTTGGGGTACTGTGGTCACCCTGCTGTAGGAAGGACATTATTAGATTGGGACGGACATGATTTACAAAGATAGTACCAGGACTGGAGGGGCTGAGTTATAAGGAGAGGCTGGATAGGCTGTGACTTGATTTCACTGCAGCATCAGAGGTTGAGGGAGTGACCTTATAGAGATTTATAAAATCATGAGGGGATCGATAAGGTGAATAGTAAAAGTATTTTCCTCAGGGTAGGGGAGTGCAAAACTAGCCGGCATATTTCTAAGGTGAGAGGGGAAAGATTTAAAAGGGATTTGAGGGCTGACGTTTTCACACAGAGAGTGGTTATTAGTTGGAATGAGATGCCAGAGGAGGTTTAGACGTGGAATAGAATAGATCCCTACACTGTGAAAATAGACCATTTGGCCCAACAAGTCTACACCGACCTTTTGAAAAGTAACCCATCCCCCTATCTTACATTTACCCCTGACTAATACACCTAACCTACACATCCCTGAACATTATGAGCAATTTAGCATGGCCAGTTCACCTGACCCATACATCTTTGCATTGTGGGAGGAAACGGAGCAAATCCATGCAGAAAGGGGAGAACGTGCTAACTCCACACGGACACCCAAGTCACCCAAGGCTGGAATCGAACCTAGGGCCCTAGTGCTGTGAGGGTGCTATGCTAACCACTGAGCCACCGTGCACCATGCATTCAGTTACAACATTTAAAATACATTTGGAGATGTACATGGATTGGAAAGGTTTAAAGGAATATGGGCCAAACATAGGAAAATGGCATTGATTTAATTTGGGGAACTTAGTTGACGTAGATGAGTTGGACCGAAGAGCCTGTATGAAGCTAAGGTGCTGGAGTGTAATAGGAGGGAAATCTTGTTGAATTATATTGGGTTTTGAACATATTACTGCTCAGAGGTTTGGTTTTAACCAGACAAGATATACTTGCCATCGAGGGAGTTCCAACAAAGGGTGATCAGGTGGATTCAGTGATATAAAGCCTGTCCCATGGGGAGATTGAATCTTGTAAATTTTGACCTATGTTGTACAACAGATATTCATGATAGTGTTTTACATTGACAGCGACACTGTGCTCAAATGACTCATCACACTGATCAACTTACACCTGCTTCAAATCTACTCCATCTTGTTGTAAATTAACACAACAATCTTGTTTGACTATTTAACAGTAATAAGCTGCCAATAATAATCAGCCTCTAATCTGAAGAAAACATTAGCTTACTTACAGTGTGGAAACAGGCCCTTCGGCCCAACAAGTCCACACCGACCCGCCGAAGCGCAACCCACCCATACATTAACCCCTTACCTAACACTACGGGCAATTTAGCATGGCCAATTCACCTGACCCGCACATCTTTGGACTGTGGGAGGAAACCGGAGCACCCGAAGGAAACCCACGCAGACATGGGGAGAACGTGCAAACTCCACACAGTCAGTCGCCTGAGTTGGGAATTGAACCCGGGTCTCAGGCGCTGTGAGACAGCAGTGCTAACCACTGTGCCACCCTGCCGCCCACGTTCCCCATAACTTCAATTCTCCTCAGCCTGTGGGCTCAGGGTTTCATTCTGCACAGAAATGCTGCAAAGCTGAAATCTCCAGCCCACTGTGTCCCCCCTGGCAGTAACATAGCCCCAGCAATCATGTAATGAACAGCTTCAGGTTAAATGTGAACAACAACCTGCATTTACGTAGGGCCTTTAATATAATGAAAGGTGCTTTACAAGAACATGGAAAAGCAAATGAGCACAAAGCCACAGACGACAACATTAGGTCAGATGGTTAAAAACATGATCGGTTTCTTGGTGCACTTTAAATGAAGAAAGTGAGGGGGAAATGAACTGTCTGGAGGGAGGTGTAGGGACAGAGGAAGGTCGGGCAGAAGGGGAGCAGGTGTAGGAGGTGAATTCCATAGCCTCGAGTAAATGGATTATGGTTGTGAATGCACTGATAGGAAGGCAGATAGTGAGTGACGGAGATTCCAGAGATTGGGAGGAGGAAGGCCAGGGAAAGATATCATGCCCCAGAACCTCAGAACTGTTGGGACACAGAAGGGGGAAATCACTTTCCAATGCAGTAAATGGGGAAGTGTGAGAAACAAGAGGACCCCAGCGTCAACCCCAGTCAGTTTTGGGAGAGCCCGTGATCAGGAACAGTTGAAGGTACCAGCCTTGGTCTATTTTAACTCCAGGACTTCAAAGTAACATCACTTGGCCATTAATCACCAGGGAGTGATGGAAACCCATTGGGCGACACAGCCATTCTGGGGGCAAAGCTCCCTCCCCTTGGCCTGGGGGTGAGAATGACATCACCTTGTCCCGCGGCTGCTCCTCCTTATTTCCATATGGACACGGCAGAAGAATTACGATGGCATTTCAAGTTGGAAGGCCAGTGGAACCTTCCGGTGACAATGTGAATGATATCGATGAGCAGTCTTTACTGAAGTGAACTCTGCCTGTGATCTAGGTCAAATTAAAGAGTATTAATCTTCTGGGTCAAAAGGTCATTATTTTCTTTACAATAGTTTTGTTTGTAAGGTTGTGACCCTTGTGTCAAACCTTTCTCTGCGTGTCAGTTTGCACCACAGAGAGATTAGGGAAAACCAATGACTGCAGATGCTGGAAACCAGATTCTGGATTAGTGGTGCTGGAAGAGCACAGCATGTCAGGCAGCATCCGACTGCTCCTTGGATGACTAATTCCAGCACCACTAATCCAGAACTGCAGAGAGATTGTTTGGTCATTGTATCTACACCAGCTTTTCCACAGAGCAATCTGAAAAGAGCCCCAGTGCTGCTTCCTCCCCATATAGCCACACATCTTCCTCTGAATCAGTTACTTCCTTGGGATTTTGCAGAAAACCATAAGAGGTAGGAGCAGGAGTAGACCATTCAGCCACTCAAGTTGTTCCACCATTCAACAGGATCAAGACTGATCCAACATTCCTCACATCCATTCTGCTGTCCTTTCCCCATAATCCTTGATTTACCTCGATCCAATCAAGAACCTGTCTCAGCTACAGGGACTCTGCCCCACAGCTCTTTGTGGCAAGCAGTTCCAAGGATTCTCAACGCTCTGAGAGAAAACTTCTCTTCATCTCAGTGTTAAATCAGTGCCCCTTTATTCTGAGACTGTGGCCTCTGGTCTTAGACTCTCCCATGAGGGGAACCATTCTTTCAGCATTGACCCTGTTAAGTTCCTGAAGAATCTGATATGCTTCACTGAGATCACCACTCGTTCTTCTAAACTCCAGTGAGCAGAGTCCCAACCTGCTTAGACTTTACTCACAAGGCAACTGCTCCATACCGAGGATCATCTGAGTTAACCTTCTCGGAGGTGTCTCCAATGCTGCTTTCATTCTTTGACAAAATATTCACAGACTCGGTTTGAGGGATTAATGTTTAGTTTGACTGTTGGGCTGGCTATACAGGTTGTCTCTCCCTAGCAGTTAGATTATTAAAAGATTCAGTTCCTTATTTCTCCAGATGAATATATTTATGCCAGGTAGTATGTGCTTGTAACTGGGCTGCCTTAGGTCATCTGGCTCCATTCCTTTTAGGAATAGCCTCTTATCAGATTTACTCTGCTTTGCTCTGGTGTGACTGACCGCTTAAAAAGTTTCCAATAACAATCATTCCATGTAAGTAACCAGCAATTGCTTATCACTGGCCTTTAATGGTATTACCATATTAACATCCTACCTAGGAAAACCATCCACTGCAAGTTCCCCTCTAAGCCACTCACTATCCTGACGTGGAAATATATTGCCATTTCTTCACCGTCGCTGGGGTCAAAATCCTGGAATTCCCTCCCTAAGGGCATTGTGGGTCTACCACAGCGGGTGGACTGCAGTGATTCAAGAAGGCAGCTCACCCCCACCTTCTCAAGGGCAACTAGGGATGGGCAACAGATACTGGGCTAGCCAGCGACGCCTATGTCCAATGAATGAATTCAAAACAACTCAAGATGATTTGTTAAATGAATGCCTCATACAGCAGGGCAGAGGCAGAGTGGTGGGTGGGCGTTGGTGGGTGGCTCACCTCCTGTCTCCATCACAAGTTCGCGAATCCTCACTGGTTTCCTCAGGTACAGCTTCTGCTGTACTTGGGAAATACATTGTGCTCAACGCACCATGGAATTCGGTATCAAATGAAAAGGTTAAAACTGAGATCCATAGCTTTTCATCATCAGACAAGGGAATTGAAAACTGACACAAATATATTGATCACCCATAACCTTATTGAATCATAGAACAAGAGTGGAAGGGCTTGGTCTCAGTGAAATATTTTGTATATGAATATTGCTCGGTAAGGATCACATTCATTTCACACACAGCCTTCATCATCCCAGGCCACTGAGGGGTCCCCGTACAGGCTCAAAGCGTGGATTTCCCAGAGGAGTATGGGGAATTTTACAAACACAGCTCTTGGCTGCGAATTCTCTCTCCTGCAGACTGTCGGATGCAAACTTAGATTGGATTCATCCAGTTTGCCAAATTCCAAAATCAGAAATCTGTCACCTTTCTGTGACTATTGTCTAATAAATCTTAAGGATTTCAGTGAATTCTATGATCCTACAAATCCATGCTCCATTTATCCAGCTCAGAACCCACAGCAGCTTCACACATCACTGGAAACGCAACTTAGGAGGTGAGGGTAACAAGGTAAGGCTGTGGTTTAAGTTGTCTCTCCATGACTAGTTTGTCTTTTCCTGCCAGAATCTCCAATGAGAGGGAAGAGAATTGATCAGCTGAGCTTTGTCTACAAATCCCTGTTAAAGGGTCGGGTGAAACCAATTTCTGCACTTCTTATCCTGTCTTGTTTATTTCTCCTCACTCAATCCAATGTTTCTTTTCGTCCCTCGATTCTTTGAGGAACAAAATTGGTGACTCTACATAAGAACTAGGAGCAGGAGTAGGCCGTTCGGCCCTTCCAGCCTGCGCTGCCATTCAATAAGATCATGGCTGATCTTTTCATGGACTCAGCTCCACTTCCCCACCCACTCACCCTGAATCCTTTCACTGTTCAAAAATCTTTACCGTAAAAAATTCAATAAGGAAACCTCAGCTGCTTCCTTGAGCAGGGAATTCCACAGATTCCCAACCGTTTGGGTGAAGAAGTGCCCCCTTAACTCAGTCCTAAATCTGCTCCCCCTAATTTTGAGGCTTTGCCACCTAGTTCTAGTTTCACCATCCAGTGGAATCAACCTCCCTGCTTCCATCTTATCAATTCCCGCCATAATTCTACATGTTTCTATGAGTTCCCCCTTATTCTTCTAAATCCCAATGAGTATAGTCTCAATCAACTCAACCTCGCCTCATAAACCAATCCTCCCAACTCCGGAATCAATCTAGTGAACCTGTTCAGAGACAAATGTTTGGCTTGTGGCAGAGACCTTACCACCTCTTTCCTGTGGAACCTGGACTTCCCTCCATATTGTGCAGCTAATGTTATGAAGGCCATTGGCAATGATCTAACGGTGGGTACGTACACAACAGAAGCAAGTGCTGGTGTCTAGCAGCAGCCAAACTGCTTATTCCTGTATCACTCACTGTCAGTAACTCTAGTGACAGAATCATGACACATTAAACAGCAGGAAGCTCACATGGATACAGGAAGTTTTAATGAAGGAACAGATTGTAAAAGATCACCTGTGGTTCTGAGAGGACAGTAAAAGAGCATTAAAACTAAAATGCTCACAGCATTTGTGGAATAACACAGCTGTTAGAGCAGATAACCAGAAAGTATGAGGCAGGGTCACCATATTCTGTCCCTTTGGTATTCCTGCACCAGCCTCTCCTTCAGGTGTTTAACTTCTTCAGCAAAACCTGTGCTGTCTTCCTCCTTCCCCATTGCAACACCCAGATAAAGAGAGAGGGAGGAATCAGCAAATCTCACTAAATGCATTTCTGGGACAACGACGCAATCCTGAAAGCTAACAACGCTGTATTAAGTTTCTTCACCAGAGTTCAAAGCAAAGGCCTTAAAAAAGTCAACTGGATTGTGGTTTAATAAGAAAAGGAACCTATTACATTGTACATGAAAAGAAAATACTTTGCATCTTTATTCACACATTTAATAGGTGCTGAACACTATACTGCACAAGATAATTTTCTGCTTCAGCAAATCCATTGGGAGATGACTCAAGGAGGACCTGCATTACTTGTTCCAACAGGATCAGTGAGAAAATGAAGCCTCTAGTGTAAAGAAACAATAACACATCAACACCGCAGCTCAGGCATCAACCCCATCGCTTCAAAGCTCACAATAGATGGGATGGTATGATACTGTATCGTGCATAAGCCTTTTGAATGCTGTCAATTCGAACACATCTACAGATGGCAACAATCAAGTAGAGCCGTGAAGATGCTGGAAGGAGACTGTGCACTCAGTGGGCATTATAAACGTTGGTAAAGAGATAGCAGTGACATTATGGAAGTGCCATTAAAAAAGGGATTAGTGCCTGAGGACTTGTTGATATGTAGGAATTAAACTCAATATCCCCATGTAAATTGGACTGGTCCAGAAACTGACAGGGGTGTAGGAAAGTTAACAAAAGTCTTTAATAAAGATATGATCATTCTTTCTTGTCAGCAGGCATTCAGAAAGGAAAGGGCACACTTGGCCAAACCTATTCAACTCTTCAAAAAAAATCAGAAAACTCAGAAAGAATAAGCAAAGAGAATGGTGGAGAACCAATATACACTTGGATTTCCAAAAACCATTAATAAAAGGTACTACATTGCAAATCATGAATAAATACCATAGTAGGTGAAGTCAGGGGCAAATAGAACAGATGCTGAGGTAGAGAATCAGGGGACAAAATGGCTAAAAGCAATCATTCTGAATGGCAAGTGATGGTAATAGAAGTTTCACATGAATCAGTGGAACCACTAACGCTCAGCCTTTACATCAGATAAATAGATTCAGGAATTAAATTACACAGGAAATATGTTCCATGTCCTGCTCAATTTAACCTGTGAATGCTGGTTAATAATCTTAAAAATAAAATGCTATCAACTCTGGCTTTTAGTGACAAATGAAAAGGAAAGATTAATCAAACTTTGCACGTAATTGGTGAATGAGTTTAAATGTGATAAACAGAAACATCCTGTTAGAAAGAAAGAAAACCGCCTTCCACTCCCAATCATTAGCAAAGCCATTTCTAGACAGATACAATTGAGAAGAGAAACCCAATGTTAAAGTTGTTTGCAATCTTGGGTTAGATTTATGGGCGGCACGGTGGCACAGTGGTTAGCACTGCTGCCTCACAGCGCCTGTAGACCCGGGTTCAATTCCCGACTCAGGCGACTGACTGTGTGGAGTTTGCACGTTCTCCCCGTGTCTGCGTGGGTTTCCTCCGGGTGCTCCGGTTTCCTCCCACAGTCCAAAGATGTGCGTGTCAGGTGAATTGGCCAAGCTAAATTGCCCGTAGTGTTAGGTAAGGGGTAAAATGTAGGGGTATGGGTGGGTTGTGCTTCGGCGGGTCGGTGTGGACTTGTTGGGCCGAAGGGCCTGTTTCCACACTGTAAGTCTAATCTAAATAGGAGTACCATGATCAGTTAAGGGGTGAGATTTGAAATCTCAAAACCTCGGCAACACAGAATTATAATTGGTCCTATTATCACAATTTTCCCGGTGATAGAGGGATACTGATGAACATGTAAAAATGACTAGAATCATAGAACTGACAGACTAAATCAATTAATTAAATCTGCTGTTGACTCCAGTTTTGTTCAGGCTCCTTGATGCTACACTCAGTCAAATGTAGCTTTAATGTCAAGAGCTGTCCCTCTCCCCTCCCCTCTGGAGTTCAGCTTGTTTGTCCAAGTAAGAACCGTGAGTCGGGCGTGTAGTGCTGGAGAAGCACAGCAGGTCAGGCAGCATCCGAGGAGCAGGAGGATCGACGCTCCAGGCTTTGGCCTGAAATTCCAGCATCTGCAGTCCTCACTTTCTCACCAGTGAAAAGTATTGTTTTGTGTGCTAGCCAGACAAATCATACCCGACATTAGTACTATAGGGTAATAGAACAGAATATAGCACAGTACAGGGTTACTGCTCCACAGAAAGATCAACTCTAATATTGGAGAGGTGGAGGTAGAGGTGAAGGAAGCAAGGGGCTTGCTCAGCTCTAGGGGATTACAGGCAGGCGAGGAAGGAGCTCAAAAATGGTCTGAGGAGAGCCAGGAGGGGGCACGAGAAAGGCTTGGCAGAACGGATTAGGGAGAACACAAAGGCATTTTACACGTATGTGAGGAATGAGAGAATGATCAAAGAAAGAGTAGGGCCGATCAGGGATAGCATAGGGAACTTGTGTATAGAGTCTGAGGAGGTAGGGGAAGCCCTAAATGAGTTTTCTGCTTCTGTCTTTACTAAAGAAAAGGACCTTGTAGTGAATGAACCCATTGAGGAGCAGGTGTGCATGCTGGAACGGATAGAGATTGAGGAAGCTGATGTGCTGAAAATTTTGTCAAACATTAAGATTGACAAGTCGCCAGGCCCGGACCAGATTTGACCTCGGCTGCTTTGGGAAATGAGAAATGCAATTGCTTCGCCACTTGCGAAGATCTTTGCATCCTCGCTCTCCACTGGAGTCGTACCTGAGGACTAGAGAGAGGCAAATGTAATTCCTCTCTTCAAGAAAGGAAAGAGGGAAATCCGGCAATTACAGACCAGTCAGTCTCGCGTCTGTCGTCTGCAAGGTGTTAGAAAGGATTCTGAGGGATAGGATTTATGACCATCTGGAAGAGCATGGCTTGATTAAGTGCAGTCAGCACGGCTTTGTGAGGGGCAGGTCATGCCTCACAAATCTTATTGAGTTCTTTGACAATGTGACTAGATAAGTTGATGAGGGTCGAGTGGTGGATGTGGTATATATGGTCTTCTGCAAGGCATTTGATAAGGTTCCTCATGGTAGGCTTGTTCAGAAGGTCAGGAGGAATGGGATACAGGGGAACATAGCTGTCTGAATACAGAATTGGCTGGCCAACAGAAGACAGCGAGTGGTAGTGGAAGGAAAATATTCTGCCTGGAAGTCAGTGGTGAGTGGTGTTCCACAGGACTCTGTTCTTGGGCCTCTACTGTTTGTAATTTTTATTAATGACTTGGATGAGGGGATTGAAGGATGGATCAGCAAGTTTGCAGATGACACAAAGGTTGGAGGTATCGGTGACAGTATAGAGGGCTGTTGTAGGCTGCAGCGGGACATTGACAGGATGCAGAGATGGGCTGAGAGGTGGCAGATGGAATTCAACCTGGATAAATGCGAGGTGCTGCATTTTGGAAGGTCGAATTTGAAAGTTGAGTACAGGATTAAGGATAGGATTCTTGGCAGTGTGGAGGAACAGAGGGATCTTGGGGTGCAGGTACATAGATCCCTTAAAATGGCCACCCAAGTGGACAGGGTTGTTAAGAAAGCATATGGTGTTTTGGCTTTCATTAACAGGGGGATTGAGTTTAAGAGTCCTGAGATCTTGTTGCAGCTCTATAAAACTTTGGTTAGACCGCGGCCAGTTCTGGTCGCCCTATTATAGGAAAGATGTGGATGCTTTGGAGAGGGTTCAGAGGGTTTACCAGGATGCTGCCTGGACTGGAGGGCTTATCTTATGAAGTGAGGTTGACTGAGCTCGGACTTTTTTCATTGGAGAAAAGGAGGAGGAGAGGGGACCTAATTGAGGTATACAAGATAATGAGAGGCATAGATAGAGTCGATAGCCAAAAACATTTTCCCAGGGCAAAAATTGTTAACACGAGGGGTCATAGTTTTAACCTGTTTGGCAGAAAGTATAGAGGGGATGTCAGAGGCAGCTTCTTTATGCAGAGAGTTGTGAGAGCATGGAATGCGTTGCCAGCAGCAGTTGTGGAAGCGAGGTCATTGGGGACATTTAAGAGACTGCTGGACATGCATATGGTCACAGACATTTGCGGGTTCATACATTAGGTTTACCTTACATGAGGATCAATGGTCAGCACTGTTCTATGTTCTATGTTATAGGTCTGTTTATAAATCTGATAACAGTGGGGAAGAAGCTGTTCTTAAATCTGTCAGCATGTGTTTTTAAATCGTTGTATCTTCTGCCCGATAGAAGAGGGTAGAAGTGAGTAAAACCGGGATGGGAAGGGTCTTGGAGTACTTACACTACTTTCCCGAGGCAATGGGAAGTGGAGGCGGAGTCAATGGATGGAAGACTGGCTGTGATGGATTAGGCTATGTTCATAACTCTCTGTAAGTTTTTGTGATCTGGGGCAGAGCAGTTGCCGTTCTAAGCTGTGATGCGTCCGGATGGGATATGCTCGATGGAACATTGATAAAAATTAGTAAGAGTTAGTGCCGAATTTCCTTCGCCTCCTGTGGAAGAAGGGTTGTTTTCCTGACTGTAGTGTCCACGTGGATGGACCAGGACATCTTGTTGGTGATATTTCCTCCAAAGAACTTGAAGTTCTCAACCATCTTCACCTCAGCCCCATTGACACAGACAGTGATGTGTCCTCTACTCTGCTCCTTTGTTTTGCTGACACTGAGGGAAAGATTCTTGTCTTTACACCGTACCACTAGGCTCTCTATCTCTTTCCTGTTTTCTATGGCATTGTTATTTGGGATTTGACTTGCAATCTCTATTCATCACTACCTGGTATGGCAACTGTACCATTCAAGATCAGAGTCTGTTTCAGAGAGTGGTGAACTCGGCCTGGACAATCACAAAGACCAACCTCCCATCTCTCGAATCCATCTCCCAGGCCCGCTGTCAAGGAAAGGCCACCAGCATTCTCAAAGATCCACCCACCCTGGCAATGTTTTTCTACAACCTCTACCATCGGGGAGAAGGTACAGAAGCCTGAACACACGCACCAGCCGGTTTCAAAACAGTTTCTCCCCTACTGTTGTTAGAATACTGAATGGACTCACAAACTCTTAACATTCACCTGTCCCTGTGTTTTTGTTTTTGCCACTGTTTACCTATTATCTACTTATCTGTGCTACCTAACTCTGTGACCTGCCTGGATTGCTCGTAAGACAAAGCTTTTCACTGTGCCTCGGTACACGGGACAATAAATTCAATTCAATGTGGTGTCATCAGCAGATTTGTAAATGGAGTGAGAACTGAATTCTACATTGGCAGGTATATGCCAGTGCTCTAACTGCTTGGCTGGGACAGTGGCATACTTTGGAACATTAGTCTTCAGTACTATTGCTGGCATGTTGTAATATCCAGCTGTTTGTTGATATCATGTGGAGTTTTCACATGGTTGATCCCATGGCTTGACAGTAGAGCGGGGGACATGCTGAGCAATGAGTTTGCAGATTGTGCTGGAGCACAATTCTGTTGGAGCCAGGAATCCTGCTGCGAGTAACTCCCCTCCTGACACCCCAAAGCCTGCCCACCATCTCCAAGGCACAAGTCTGGAGGGTGATGGAATGCTCCCACTTGCCCCTGGACGGGGGCACCTCCAACAACATTCAAGAAGCTCAACACCATTCAGGACAAAGTAACCCACTTGTTGGCACCACATCTACAAACATCCACTCCCTTCACCACTGACCCTCCATAGCAGCAATTTGTACAATTTATAAGAAGCATAACAGAAATTCATCAAGACTCCTCAGACAGCACCCTCCAAACCCACAACCACTTCCAATGAGAAGGACAAGGGCAGCAGATACATGGAACATCACACCATGCAAGTTTCCCTCCAAGTCACTCCCTATCCTGACTTGGAAATATATCGCCATTCCTTCAGTGTCACTGGCCCAAAATCCTGGAATTCCCTCCCTAAGGGCATTGTGAGTCAACCCACAGCAAGTGGACTGCAGCGGTTCAAGAAGGCAGCTCACCCCCACCTTCTCAAGGGGCAACTAGGGACAGGCAATAAATACTGGGCCCAGTCCAAATCCCACAGAAGTGATAGCCCCACTCAACGCAATGGAGGGTACTCTCAATGTGAAGTGGGACTTTGTCTCCAGATGGACTGTGGGGTGGTCACTCTTACCAATGCTGTCATGGACAGATGCATCTACAGCTGACAGACTGGTAAGGACGAGGTCAGGTTAGTTTTGCTCACCACCTGCTGCAGATCCACCCTCGCAGCGATGCCCCTTAGGACCCAACCAGCTCCATCAGCAGTACTGTTGGCGAGCAACTCTTGATGGTGGGGCTGAAATGTTCAGGGCAGCCGGGCAGTGGAGTGAGCAGCATGACTGCAGGGATTGAAAGAGAGGAGCTGTAGGCCCTCCAGGAGATTGGGACCAGCACTGGAAGGTACTGGTGCTTGTGAATGATAATTTCAGGGTCAGACTGGGAGCTGCACCTTTATTGGGCAGGAATACCTGGATCAGGCTAATGGGATTCCTCAACTCCAACCCATAATACCCAGACACACCCACAATATCAGATTCCATCAGGATAGAATCTCCAGGTTAATGTGATCATATCCTATCATGTTAATCAGTTAATTGACACACGGGACACTTTATAAACTTTAAAATGGGAGCCTTGCTTGTCGGTAAAGGACTCTGCATTACAGGAATTTCCTCAGGGCTCCAGGCTGTGTGAACAACACTAATTCTGGACCAAAACTGACATTTCTACTCCCCCATGTTCATCTTGATTGCCCTTATGGCACACAACAGTTTCTTGTTGAGACTAGCTTCAATGATCCTCTCTTTGGACCTGAAACGTGAACTCTTTTCTCTCCACACATGCTGCCAGACCTTCTGAGGATCTCCACCAATTTCTGATTTCGGTTCTGATTTCCAGCAGCTGTAGATTCTTTGGGTGTGATTGTTAAAATCCTCCCTCTTTGCCATCTTTCCCTGTGGTCTTTCTGGTGAACCTCAAATCTCTGGGAAGGGGCAATTTAA
The DNA here is from genome assembly GCF_020745735.1 of Hemiscyllium ocellatum. Lineage (NCBI taxonomy): Eukaryota > Metazoa > Chordata > Chondrichthyes > Orectolobiformes > Hemiscylliidae > Hemiscyllium > Hemiscyllium ocellatum. The sequence goes on from NC_083418.1 coordinate 82,068,420, forward strand.
TGCCAACCAACAACTAAAGGGAACCACTAATGACAGCTCGGGCCCATCAACACAGCCTCCCCCGTCCCCCCGACACAAGCACATTTCCCATCGGGGTCAGCCTCAGACCCAGTGCTGCTGATGGTGGGACTGGGCTGATCAAGCTGCTCCATGCTGAACCCACATTACACCAACCCACACTCTCCAGCCTACATCTCCATATTCTCCTCATTAGCATCTCGGTTTTCACACACTTTTTAAACATAACTCACAGAAACTGTGTCAGCTTGGCTCAGTTGGTAGAATTCTCACCTCTGAGTCAGTCAGATGGTTGTGGGTTCAAGCCCCATTCTGGGATTTGGCTGACATTTCAGTTCCAGGAAGTGCTTCTGTCTGTCCGTCTGTCCTAGTGAGTGAAGTGAATGTACCAATCCCTACAGACAGTTTTGTATCCCAAATCACAGAGACTGGAGTTGAGAAACCAGATGACCATTCCACAGTGTAGCACTGTAAGGAATGCTGCACTGTTGGAAGTATTATTAAAGCCAAGGTCTCATCTGACACCCAAGTGCATAGAAAGGAACAAACATCAGTACTTGACGAGGAGCACCATCTCTCAGAGAAGGAGATGGCAACTTCAATGCAACAAAATATCCCACAGTGTTTCTGTGAGAATTACACAGAGGGGCTGTGTGGACAGGAAGGTAGGTTGGAAGGAGTTCCTTGCAGGAGGAGAGAGATGCAGAGGCAGAGAGGATTGGAAAGGGAATTCTCATACTTCATTCTTCATCAACCAAAGGCATGACCATCAGGCCAACAGACCAAGGGACCACCAGTGGGGAAGTGTGAGAGGATGCTGGGAACTCAGAGGGTTGTGCAGCTGGGAAAGGAAGAAGCTGATCCTGACCTAGTGAACAGCAGCTTCCTGCTCTGTTTTAGGTGAGGGACAATAACAATTAAAACGTCTTTAAATATATTGTGTTTCCTACATTGCACGAGAATACCTGCCAAATTAAAGTAAATCTTTCATGCATTCAAATGTAAAATTCCATGTCCTTTGAGATAAACTGAGGCTCTGTCATTGACCAGACTATCCAGCAGCACGGTGGCTCAATGGTTTGCGCTGCTGCCTCGTAGTGCCAGGGACCTGGTTCGAGTCCAGTTTGCGCATTCTTAGAACATAGAACATAGAAGGATACAGCGCAGTACAGGCCCTTCGGCCCTCGATGTTGCGCCGACCGAATCCTACCTAACCTATACTAGCCCAATAACTTCCAAATGCCTATCCAATGCCCGCTTAAATGACCATAAAGAAGGAGAGTTCACCACTGATACGGGCAGGGCATTCCATGAACTCACAACCCGCTGTGTGAAGAATCTACCCCTAACATCTGTCCTATACCTACCACCCCTTAATTTAAAGCTATGTCCCCTAGTAACACCTGACTCCATTAGCGGTAAAAGGTTCTTAGTATCTACCCTATCTAAACCCCTAATCATCTTATACACCTCTATCAAATCTCCCCTAAACCTTCTCTTCTCCAATGAGAACAGCCCCAAGTGCCTCAGCCTTTCCTCATAAGATTTTCCTACCATTCCAGGCAACATCCTGGTAAACCTCCTCTGCACTCGTTCTAAAGCTTCCACATCCTTCCTATAGTATGGCGACCAAAACTGCACACAATACTCCAGATGAGGCCGCACCAGAGTCTTATACAGTTGCAACATGACCTCAGGACTCCAGAACTCAATTCCTCTACCAATAAAGCCCAGTACACCATATGCCTTCCTCACAGCACTATTTACCTGGGTGGCAACTTTCAGAGATCTGTGTACATGGACACCAAGATCCCTCTGCTCATCCACACTACCAAGTAGCCTACCATTAGCCCAGTAATCCATCATCTTGTTATTCCTACCAAAGTGAACGACTTCGCACTTAGCTACATTGAATTCCATTTGCCACATTTCCGCCCAGCTCTGCAACTTATCTATATCCCGCTGTAACCTACCACTTCCTTCCTCACTATCCACAACTCCACCGACTTTTGTGTCATCCGCAAACTTGCTTACCCAGCTTTCAAGTCCTTCTCCAAGTCTGCATGGGCTTTCTCTGGGTCTTCTAAGTTTACTCCCACAACTCAAAGATATACCGGGTAGGTGAATTGGCCATGCGAATTACCCACAGTGTTCAGGAATTGTAGCTTAACTGCAGTAGTCAGGGGTAGATGTAGAGTAACAGTTTGGGATGGGTTACTCTGCAGAGGGTCGGTGTGTACTTGTTGGGCTGAAGGGCCTGTTTCCACACTGTAGGGATTCTATGATACCTATCATGTGTATGTTGTACATTGCATGCTTTGGCTACTGCAATTCCTACATCACAACACATTAGTTCTTCCAAAACTAATCAGTTCATTGGCTGAGAAAGATTGGGAGATTGAGCTGTTAAAAGGTGCTATATAAATGCAAACTTCGAATCTGTAAAATGCTGTGCTATGAAATTATTAAGATCAGTATTTTTCCTCAATGTGCCTCAGATGCAGGAAGTTCAAGGATGTCCTTCACATAAATACAACAAAGCAGATCGCACATTGATATCAAAGGGATCAATTTAAAATGGGTTCATTTGACTCTGAGGTGCACTCGGGATGTGAGTAAAGCCACATTTCCTGCCAATCTCCGTCTCCCTTAGCTGGTGCTGGTCTTGTTCCATGACCTGTTCCAGTTTATTTTGCTGATGGGAGGCAGTGATGACAAGAATGCCAATGCCATTGTCACAGGATAATAAAGAACGATCCAGTGATAAACATTCACAATCACAACCAAGTCTGACGCTGAGTGGAATCTGGAAATGACCATGTCTGTTCGATCTCGCTGCACCTGTTCTTCCTGCCATTGTCAGTGACATGTGTGAGCTGACAATCACAAACAGCAGTGTCAGTTTGCCCACGATGTTGCTGTAAGATTCTGTTTGGATGTGTGAACCAGTAAATGTGGCAACACATTCCGAAAACTGACAAGAGCATACACGACACTCAAATTTAACTCATCTCAACATGAGGGAACACACTGGAGAAATTCCTTAGCGATTGCAGGAATGTCTCTGGAGCTCTGTGTAACATGTGCCACAAAAGGTGCAAATGATTTTTAACACAGTCACAGCAGCTGGGTGAGCAAAGCAGATGGCTCCAGAAGCATTAGCTTCGGAGTTGGTGGCACAAGGATTTGCTGTTGGATCGGGAAGTTCGAGATAAAGCAGTAGGAAATACTAATTTGCTACACTTCTTACCCACTTCCAATCACAGCTGGTGAGAGTTAAACCTTTTGCCTCTTACCCTGTGCCTTACATTTTAATTATAAATACATTTGTCAAGAGCTGAAGAGACAGCTCTTAGTAAAATGCCCTGGGTCTATCAACGACTGAGGCCTTTCCTCATTTGTGAGTAATTGAAGGGATGGTATCTCATTGACATTAATAGTCACAAGATGATTTAAATCACTGAGTTTTAATTCAATTGTACATTAGCAATGCCTGCTTTGTTTGAAGGACACTCGCCTGTCAATGGTAGGGATAACCAAGGATCACTCATTGGCTTTTACTTAACTCAGAAGTGGAGCTTTCTCTGCATGCCTCACACATAGACATAACACGTTGTAGTAAAGAATAAAATATGGCCCACTAAATATGGCCCGGTGGGTGGCACGGTGGCACAGTGGTTAGCACTGCTGCCTCACAGCGCCTGAGACCCGGGTTCAATTCCCGACTCAGGAGACTGACTGTGTGGAGTTTGCACGTTCTCCCCGTGTCAGCGTGGGTTTCCTCCGGGTGCTCCGGTTTCCTCCCACAGTCCAAAGATGTGCGGGTCAGGTGAATTGGCCATGCTAAATTGCCCGTAGTGTTAGGTAAGGGGTAAATGTAGGGGTGTGGGTGGGTTGCGCTTCGGCGGGTCGGTGTGGACTTGTTGGGCCGAAGGGCCTGTTTCCACACTGTAAGTAATCTAATCTAAAAACTGATGGAGTCATTTTAACGCCCGCTCCCCCTGTCCCAGCTGTATACCAAAGCTTTAACGCCGTTTTTTTGGAGATGCCAGTGTTGGACTGGGGTATACACGTTTAAAAATCACACAACAGCAGTTTACAGTCCAACAGGTTTATTTGGAAGCACACTAACTTTCAGAGCAACGCTCCTTCATCAGGTGATTGTCCCTCAAACAACCACCTGGTAGATTAGATTTTTAACAGTGTGGAAACAGGCCCTTCGGCCCAACAAGTCCACACCGACCCGCCGAAGCGCAACCCACCCATACCCCTACATTTACCCCTTACCTAACATTACAGGCAATTTAGCATGGCCAATTCACCTGACCCGCACATCTTTGGACTGTGGGAGGAAACCCACGCAGACACGGGGAGAATGTGCAAACTCCACACAGACAGTCACCTGAGGTGGGAATTGAACCCGGGTCTCTGGCGCTGTGAGGTAGCAGTGCTAACCACTCTGCCACCGTGCCACCCATCTGATGAAGGAGCAGTGCTCTGAAAGCTAGTGTGCTTCCAATTAGACCTGTTGGACTATAACCTGGTGTTGTGTGTTTGTTAACTTAATGTCCTTTGTTACCTGCCCTCCTCGGTCACGTCGTCCAGCTCTACTGTCCTCAGATCTCCACATTCCAACCTGGCTTAATTCTGAACATTAATCACTGGATTAATTGTGATTGTGGTTTTAACTGTCTGGGCCCCAAGATCTGAGGTGTCCCACTCAATCCCCCTCCAAACATCTCCACTCCTCACCATTTCCCTCAAAGATGTCATTAAAATGTACCCTTTGACAAGCTGTTGGCCACGTCTCCTCATTCCTGATGAAGGGCTTATGCCTGAAACATTGATTCTCCTGCCCCTCGGATGCTGCCTGACCTGCCCCTCGATGCTCCCTGACCTGCCCCTCGATGCTCCCTGACCTGCTCCTTGGATGCTGCCTGACCTGCTGTGCTTTTCCAGCACCACACTTTATTAACTCGGACTCTCCACCATCTGCAGTGCTCACGTTCTGCATCTCTCCTCATACCCCCCGATAGTAACACTGGACAAGTCCGATCCCAGAGTGAAACCTGACCTGATGGATTACCTGGCTAATTTTTGCAATTGTTACCACGGTGATTCGCCATTGACAAAATATTCACATGTGGGTGCAGGTGTTCTTCAATAACAGAATATAAATCAATTACATCAAAGAGAGAACAAAAAAGCAAAACAAATTTCTAACCCATTCCCTAACACTTGCCTTTTACAGATAGTTGACTCCAGAGAATTGTCACTCAAACCTTGACTCACCTTCAGTTTTACTTGCCTGAGTGCTCCCTGTTGCTTCCCCTGGGACTGTGGGTACCCTGTTTCCCAATCTGCTGGCATGAACTCTTGTAATTCTAATGGTCTAACCTCCTGCAGCTCTAAAAACCTGAAGAGGTCTCTTCACACTCTCTCAGTTTGGAAGCTCCATTTGAGAGACCACTCTGGTCATTGTGACTGGTTCCCCTCAAGGAAAGGAATGGTTTCCCTGCTCGAAGAAACTGCTCTCCTCTGAACTGAACTCCTGGGTTTTATATAAACTGAGAGCTTCTGAAATCAAAACTGAAGGTTTTATTATCTCTTGTAAATTCAGTGGTGTAAATATTCCACCCGTGAACACCACAGCAGCTGTGCCAAACAGTCTCGTGCTTCCTTGGATTTGATGCACAGTTCAGGCCACTGCTCCAAATGACTGTGACATATTTAAAAAGTATCACTTTCACAGAAATGACACTCATCCATCTGTCTCTATTTTGAAATTCAAATCCTAAAATAGGATATATATTACGCACCTTTCATCACACCATTGATGCAGTTCAAATTTTATAAAGCATCTGCAAAGCATCTTGGAGCTGCTACATCAATGAACGTTCAATCAAGAAATGCAACTTGCCTGGATAGGGGCAGCTCTAACAACTCTCGAGAGGCTTGACACCATCCAGGATAAAGCAGCCTGCTGGATTGGCACCACGTCTACAAATATCCCCTCCCTCCACCACCAACACTCAGTAGCAGCAGTGTGTACTATTGACAAGGTGTGCTGCAGAAATTCACCAAAACTCCTTGGATAGCACCTTCTAAAATCACGGCCACTTCCATCTAGAAGGTTAGGGACAGTCTCCAGCTCACCATCCTGACTTGGAAATATATCCCTGTTCCTTCAGTGTCACTGGGTCAGAATCCTAGTACTCCCTCCCAAAGGGGTATTGTGGGTCAACCCACAGCACACGGACTGCAGCGGTTCAAGAAGGCAGCTCACCCCCACCTTCTCAAGGGGCAACTAGGGACAGGTAATAAATACAGGGCCCAGCCAGTGATGCCCATGTCCGTGAGCAAATAAAAATGTTCTTGCTGACAGAATTCATCATTGCCTTGTCAAAATAAACCTGCATCTAATGTGAGTATAAATACTTTTAATATTCATCCTCTCCTTCTCATCCAAGATTCAGCTCAATACTCAGCCTTTTTCCAAAGCTCTTGAGCACATATTGTAATACTAGAGACTCTTTCAAACTCCTATGGAGTGCTTCAGGACATTTCTACTCTGCTAAAGGTGCTATGATAATGCAAGTTTTGCTTTCTGTTCTGCAAGAACTCTGTCAGTTTGGCAAGCTCTGGCACACTGATCCTGACCCTGCACCATGATGATGAAATGGAGGTACAGTGATCAACATTAACACCTCCTGTTACCTGCAGTTACTCACTCACTGGCAGCAGGACAGAGAGGTGGCAGATACTGGTCCCTGAGCGTGAAACAGGTAAATTATTTTGAGGGAGGAGGGGGCTTGGTAAAGTAGAATCCTCTCCACAGGAAGACAGCACTGAGGGGCCACTGACACTAAAAGCCAGAACGAGCAGGAACCAGCAGAGACAGAGCCTGAGTTCAGTGACAAATATATAGTGATCGGAAACCAATGGGACAGAACAAACAGGTCAACATAGCAAAGGAAGAAATAAAGAAGAGGAGGAGACAAAGTTGAGGTTGGAGGAAGATGGAGATGGAGATGGAAATGGAGAGGGAGATGGAGATGGAGAGGGAGAGGGAGAGGGAGAGGGAGATGGAGATGGAGAGGGAGAGGGAGAGGGAGATGGAGATGGAGATGGAGATGGAGATGGAGAGGGAGAGGGAGAGGGAGATGGAGATGGAGATGGAGATGGAGATGGAGATGGAGATGGAGAGGGAGAGGGAGAGGGAGAGGGAGAGGGAGAGGGAGAGGGAGATGGAGATGGAGATGGAGATGGAGATGGAGATGGAGATGGAGAGGGAGATGGAGATGGAGATGGAGATGGAGATGGAGATGGAGATGGAGAGGGAGAGGGAGATGGAGAGGGAGAGGGAGAGGGAGATGGAGATGGAGATGGAGATGGAGATGGAGATGGAGAGGGAGAGGGAGAGGGAGATGGAGATGGAGATGGAGATGGAGATGGAGATGGAGAGGGAGAGGGAGAGGGAGAGGGAGAGGGAGAGGGAGATGGAGATGGAGAGGGAGAGGGAGAGGGAGAGGGAGAGGGAGAGGGAGAGGGAGATGGAGAGGGAGAGGGAGAGGGAGAGGGAGAGGGAGAGGGAGATGGAGATGGAGAGGGAGAGGGAGAGGGAGAGGGAGAGGGAGAGGGAGAGGGAGATGGAGAGGGAGAGGGAGAGGGAGAGGGAGAGGGAGAGGGAGAGGGAGAGGGAGAGGGAGAGGGAGATGGAGAGGGAGAGGGAGAGGAAGAGGGAGAGGGAGAGGGAGATGGAGAGGGAGAGGGAGAGGGAGAGGGAGAGGGAGAGGGAGAGGGAGAGGGAGATGGAGATGGAGAGGGAGAGGGAGAGGGAGAGGGAGAGGGAGAGGGAGAGGGAGAGGGAGAGGGAGAGGGAGATGGAGATGGAGAGGGAGAGGGAGAGGAAGAGGAAGAGGGCAGCATGTGAAAGAAGGCAATGTTCTTTCAGGTTATCAGAGTGTGGGATGTCTGTCTTGACCAATGGGATTGTCATTTAGAATGCATGCTGACTTTTCCTCCAGGGTTTAAGCTGGTAAGTTCAGCACGGTCCCCCAGCCCACCCCACCCCCATCTCCCACCTTAACCCAAATCCCATCTCCCACCTCCCTGTGACCCCCATCTCCATCTCCCCAACACCCCCCACCCCCACCTTCCCCACCATCTCTATCTCCCACTTCACCTCGAATTGCATCTCCCACCTCTCCCCAAACACCCCCAACTCCCACCTCTCCCCAAACACCCCCAACTCCCACCTCTCCCCAAACACCCCCAACTCCCACCTCTCCCCAAACACCCCCAACTCCCACCTCTCCCCAAACACCCCCAACTCCCACCTCTCCCCAAACACCCCCAACTCCCACCTCTCCCCAACACCCCATCCCCACCTCCCTCCAACCCCACTCTCCCTGTGCCTAAACCCCCCACCCTCACCTCCCCCCACTCCTCATGTCCCACCTCCCCCCATATCCCACCTCAACCCATGCCCAACCCCCTCACCCCCAACCCCCCCACCCCCGTCTCCCCCCAACCCCCCCATGACCCACCTCCCCACATCTCTCCCCATGCCAGCCCCTCACCCCCACCTCCCCCATCCCCCATCTCCCATCTCCACACGTCAATCTCCTACCACCTCTCTCCCCCATCCCCGTCCCACCTCCCTGCCATCCCCATCTCCCATCTCCCCCATCCTTATCTCCCCAATCCCCTACCTCCCACATTACCCCCCTCTTCCCACATACCACCTCCCCCTCCCCAACACTACATGTTTAAAATCAGGTGAAAGTACTCAGTTGCTGACAGAGACCCTTCCAACAGTGCGTGAACCAACAGCAAACTGAGGGCAGTCACAGGAAATGGTCATTATGGAAACTGACACAGTCTCAGGAGATTTGGAGCCATTCTGCTCTGCAGCTGGACGGTGTTTGATCACGGAATTAAAGCAGGCAAAAACATCCGATTTTCTCTCTCTGCCTCGTTCCTCATGGATGCTGTCCCAAAAGTGTTCCAAGACTTTAGCCAAGCTGCCATTTCTCAGCGGCAGGTCTGGGTACCTCGGCAGTCCCTGGCTGTGACTGGGAGATCATTGCTCCAGTTTATAAAGGGATAGATAACAATCTTGCAGTCACCACCATCGAACCAGCTGAAATCCTGTGAATGTGGGAAAATATTGCTCCTGCTATCACAGCCCAAACAAATCCAACCGGATTGGAACACAAACTCCTGACAAAGGGAGAAGCCATCTCAATGTTTCCCTTTAAAAAGGACAAACTGGTAAAGGAGTCCATAAGTTGGTGAAAATGGATTGGCTTTGATGGTCTCTGGTAGCAGCTTTTCTCCTTCCCTGGTATCTCATTACCCATTTCTCTATTTGCCCAACAGTTACTCTCTGTTGGTGGGCAGCACGGTGGCACAGTGGTTAGCACTGCTGCCTCACAGCACCTGAGACTTGGGTTCAATTCCCGACTCAGGCGACTGACTGTGTGGAGTTTGCACGTTCTCCCCGTGTCTGCGTGGGTTTCCTCCGGGTGCTCCGGTTTCCTCCCACAGTCCAAAGATGTGCGGGTCAGGTGAATTGGCCATGCTAAATTGTCCGTAGTGTTAGGTAAGGGGTAAATGTAGGGCTATGGGTGGGTTGCACTTCGGCAGGTCAGTGTGGACTTGTTGGGCCGAAGGGCCTGTTTCCACACTGTAAGTAAGTAAGTAAGTAATCTAAACTCTCTGACTGAGTTCTATCTGATCAGCCATGATGGTGATGAATGGCTTGAGGGGCCAAATGACCTCCTCCTGCTTGTATGTTGGATGTTTCTATGTTTCTATACTCCGATAGTCACCTTCCCTGCTCTGACAGGGCTGCGTATGTTTCCTGTGCTTTATGAATCAACTTACTCTGCCTTACCAATGTCCACTCCTCTCTTGCCCAATTCATTTGTCTACCCATTTTTCCAAATGACAGAAAGTAAGTCTCCACATGGCTTATTCCTCACTCCTTTATCCACTCCCCACCTTCAGAATATATACCACCTTCCCTAGCTACTACTGGATCTGAAGAAGGGGCACTGGACCCCAAACATGGAGTCTGCTTTCTCTCTACAGACACTGCCAGACCACCTGATTTTCTTCAGTATTTCCTGTTTTCCTTTCCGATCTCCAGCATCAGCAGCTCTTTGTTTCATTTTAAGGAAATGTTTAAGTTTGCACAGACACTACCAAATGTTGGAGGAAACAGATGTGGAGACTTACTTTCTGTCATTTGGAAAAATGGGTAGACAAATGAATTGGGCAAGAGAGGAGTGGACATTGGTAAGGCAGAGTGAGTTGATTCATAAAGCACAGGAAACATACGCAGCCCTGTCAGAGCAGGGAAGGTGACTATCGGAGTATAGAAACATAGAAACATCCAACATACAAGCAGGAGGAGGTCATTTGGCCCCTCAAGCCATTCATCACCATCATGGCTGATCACCCAACTCAATTGTCTCATCCGGCTTTTTCCCAATATCCTTTGGTCCCATTCACCCAAAGTGCTTTATCTGGTCGTCTCTTGAATACATTCAATGTTTTGGTATCAATTACCTCCTGTGGTAATATCAGCAAAGATTCCCAAATTTACAAAAGCAGTCCTGGATAGACCTGAGAATATGAGAATCAGAAACTGCATTTATTAAACTCTCAGAGGTATTATTTACTCAGGAGGAATTTAAAAACCATCTTTAGAACATAGAACATTCAGCGCAGAACAGGCCCTTCGGCCCTCGATGTTGCACTGACCTGTGGACTATTCTCAGCTCGTCCGCCTACACTATCCCATCATCATCCAAGTGCTTATTCAAGGATTGTTTAAATCTCCCTAATGTGGCTTTCATATTAAATAAACATAATTGAGGACCAAATAGTTAGGCAATGGCTGATGATTGAGCTAGACTATAAAGCTATCTTATGCCCCTTTCTCCCCCCGTCATTCTCAAAGTTAAAGGGACAGGAAATGGGAGAGTGAAAGGAAGGCCAAACCCAGGAATGGTCCAAGGTCTCCTGCACGCCCTCTACTGGAATATGCTTTCATTGATGCTGGTAACAGCTTTCCAAAGAAGGAATGGGGCAATATGGCCGATTCTGTTTTTCAATCAGGACCTCACTGATCTGATCATGTGATCCAACAGTCCAGCGTCCAGATCAATATTTGTCACTTTCTGTAGATAATGGAATCAATCAGCAAGCAGACAATGTTAGACTTGCTAATTACGATATCAGGTAGGCAAAAGGGAGGACTGCAGACGCTGGAGATCAGAGTCGAGAGTGTGGTGCTGGAAAAGCACAGCAGGTCAGGCAGCATCCAAGGAGCAGGAGAATCGACGTTTCAGGCAAAAGCCCTTCATCAGGAAATATCGATTCTCCTGCTCCTCGGATGCTGTCTGACCAGCTGTGCTTTTCCAGCAACACACTATTGACTAATTGTGATATCAGTCCTGCCTCGTTACATGTGATCTCAGTATGAACCCTTTAGAAAAACCTTCAGCTTGAGATACATTGGCGCAGAGTTGGTGAGCTGGTTATTAATGTTGGGACACTGTGACTCATCAGAAAGGGGAAGGTTAACATGATACTTTGGGCAGAATCTTCTCCTCTCACTGATGACAAGCTCAGAAGTGGGAAGGCTGTGAGGTTAGATATTGTGAGATAGCGGCGTAACAAAACCTCACCAGGAAGGGTCACTGGACCTAAAACGTTAACTCTGATTTCTCTTCACAGATGCTGCCAGACCTGCTGAGCTTTTCCAGCAACTTCTGTTTCTATTTCTGATTCACAGCATAAATGGTTCTTTTTGGATTTTATGATCATTAACATCTGTATCAAATCTCCCTCCAGCTTTCTCTTCGCCAATAAGAGAAGTCCGGCTTCTCCAATCTTTCACATTCAGTAAAGCTCCTCGTTCCTGGAGGCAACCTCAGAAACCTTCTCTGTGTTCTCTGTTATTTCTGGACAAGTCAGACTGAAGACTGAGATAGTACCTTGTTGTTGGTTCTAATGAGCTGGTCTGTCATTGAAACACAAGCAGACATTGCTGCAGATTTGGGTTATTACACAAAAGAGAAAATAAAAATCAGACTATTGATATAAAACACAAGTTTAAAGATTTCAGAATGCATGGAAATGTACTGCCCGATTAAGTCCAGCAACATCCTCTACAGTACTGACATGGCAGAGAGAATTAATACTATTTCCAGCTCAGTTTGAATTAGCTCTGGCTTCAGTTCCCAGTCTTTCATTTGATAAACTTCTTCCTTGTTTCACCATATAATTGAGCTTAGATCTTCTCTGCTTCAAATAACTCCTTCAGGGTATTAAGCCAACATTACTCATCTGGAGCTTTGAAACAAACTCCTGCACTGAGATAACCTATTTCTTAAACAACCTGCTTTTCTCAGGACAATTGTTTCACACATCGAGCTTCAGCCAGAGCTTGGGTAAACTTCTTAAACTGAAACTAAAAAACCTTTAATCCAAATTATGAGTGTTTCTCCTTATCAAAAGGAAAGAAAAATCAGTCTCTGACCTTGGAAGTTAACAGTGTAATTGCAGCTGTCAAACTCTCCCAATTGCAACTTCACCCCATTATATCCCAGCTGCTCGATTCCTCATGTGATTTATATAGATGACCATGGTTACAGAAATGCCTGAAAGTTAATGATTAAACACCTTCTGGTACATGATCCAAACTCACATGCCACTAAATCAAGTTCAAAATTCTAAAATAAATGATTCTGAAATATAGATAAATCACATCCGCTTACATCCTTCCTAAAGTACGGTGTCCAATACAGGACACAGCGCTTCAGTTGAGGCTGAACTTCTGGTTGATACAAGTTTACGATGTACATTTTGCTTTGCACTCTATGCCCTTCTGAATAACATCAGAGGATATGGTTTGCTTTAACTCTACCCATCCTGCTACTGGGGGACATGATCTCTGTACATAAACACACACTGCTTCTACATTCTGCTTACACTAAAGCCTTTATTTTATACTGGCTCGGAATGTTCTTCGAACTAATGGGGACCACCTCACACTTCTCCACATGAACCTCACCTGCCACGTGTCTGCTTGGGCAGGTGCGGTGTGTGCAGCTGAGCAGTTTGACCATTTGTATCAGAGTATGGATTGCCAGGAGCAGCGTGAAAAGGCCCGTTTAGCTGGAGATGACGATGCTGTGAAAACAATCAGATTAAGGAACAGTGTTACACAGGAAACACAGAGATGGAGAGCTGCAGAGAGACTGTAGCAGAGTCAAGTGGCTTGTGTGTTTGTGCATGTATAGAGACAGAAAGAATGAGGGAGAGCATGTGCACAGGAGACCTATATGGAGACTGTTCATGTACTAAAAAGCAGACAATAATCAGATAAAGGGAATGGAACAAAAACACATATCGATCAACAGATGTATAAATAAAGAGGTCAAGAGAAAAAAAAACCATCAATGGAATGCTGCATAGATCATAGCAACACTTAGGGACAGAAAGATAATTAAGAATAAAGCAGAAAATGCGAACAGAACGTGGTGAACCTGGAAATGGACTCGTGTATTTTTTTGAGCACTCAGCATTCACAGATCCCTGGGGGAGGAACTGCAAAGGTTCACAATCCTTCAGGTGATGACACTTCTCCTGGTTTCAGTCTGAAAATAACCAACTCCTTACTGTGAGAATATCCTCTAATTCTAGGCTGTCCACTCAAACGGAGTTCTCTCTCAGCATTTACTCGAGTCCCTTCCAAATCTTTTCTTTCCCCTCAATCTGAGGATTGCCTATTTTTCTAAACTTTGAAGAGAACAAGCCGATTCTATCAAGCCCTTTATCACTCGGCAACTCTTTCATCCCAAAAAATCAGTCAAATGATCCTTCACTGCAGCATCACCATGTACACGATCCTTCACTGCATCATCACCGTGTACATGATGCATCATCGCCATGTACACGATCCTTCACTGCATCATCAGCGTGTACACGATCCTTCACTGCATCATCACCATGTACACGATCCTTCGCTGCATCTTCACCGTGTACACGATCCTTCACTGCATCATCACCGTGTACACGATCCTTCACTGCATCATCACCGAGTACATGATGCATCATCGCCATGTACACGATCCTTCACTGCATCATCAGCGTGTACACGATCCTTCACTGCATCATCACCATGTACACGATCCTTCGCTGCATCTTCACCGTGTACACGATCCTTCACTGCAACATCACCGTGTACACGATCCTTCACTGCATCATCACTATGTACACGATCCTTCACTGCAACATCACAATGTACACGATCCTTCACTGCATCATCATGTACACGATCCTTCACTGCATCATCACTATGTACACGATCCTTCACTGCAACATCACAATGTACACGATCCTTCACTGCATCATCGTCATGTACACGATCCTTCACTGCATCATCACCATGTACACGATCCTTCACTGCATCATCACCGTGTACACGATCCTTCACTGCATCATCGCCATGTACACGATCCTTCACTGCATCACCGTGTACACGATCCTTCACTGCATCATCACCGTGTACACGATCCTTCACTGCATCATCACCGTGTACACGATCCTTCACTGCATCATCATCATGTACACAATCCTTCACTGCATCACCGTGTACACGATCCTTCACTGCATCATCACCATGTACATGATCCTTCACTGCATCATCGCCATGTACACGATCCTTCACTGCATCATCATCATGTACACAATCCTTCACTGCATCACCGTGTACACGATCCTTCACTGCATCATCACCATGTACATGATCCTTCACTGCATCATCACCATGTACACAATCCTTCACTGCATCACCGTGTACATGATCCTTCACTGCGTCATCACCATGTACATGATCCTTCACTGCATCATCACCATGTACATGATCCTTCACTGCATCATCACCATGTACACAATCCTTCACTGCATCACCGTGTACATGATCCTTCACTGCGTCATCACCATGTACATGATCCTTCACTGCATCATCACCATGTACATGATCCTTCACTGCATCATCGCCATGTACACGATCCTTCACTGCATCGTTGCCATGTACACGATCCTTCACTGCATCATCACCATGTACACGATCCTTCACTGCATCATCACCGTGTACACGATCCTTCACTGCATCATCGCCATGTACACGATCCTTCACTGCATCACCGTGTACACGATCCTTCACTGCATCATCACCGTGTACACGATCCTTCACTGCATCATCGCCATGTACACGATCCTTCACTGCATCACCGTGTACACGATCCTTCACTGCATCATCACCGTGTACACGATCCTTCACTGCATCATCACCGTGTACACGATCCTTCACTGCATCATCGCCATGTACACGATCCTTCACTGCATCATCGCCATGTACACGATCCTTCACTGCATCATCGCCATGTACACGATCCTTCACTGCATCATCGCCATGTACACGATCCTTCACTGCATCATCGCCATGTACACGATCCTTCACTGCATCATCGCCATGTACACGATCCTTCACTGCATCATCACCATGTACACGATCCTTCACTGCATCATCACCGTGTACACGATCCTTCACTGCATCACCGTGTACACGATCCTTCACTGCATCATCACCGTGTACACGATCCTTCACTGCATCATCGCCATGTACACGATCCTTCACTGCATCACCGTGTACACGATCCTTCACTGCATCATCACCGTGTACACGATCCTTCACTGCATCATCACCGTGTACACGATCCTTCACTGCATCATCACCGTGTACACGATCCTTCACTGCATCATCGCCATGTACACGATCCTTCACTGCATCATCGTCATGTACACGATCCTTCACTGCATCATCGCCATGTACACGATCCTTCACTGCATCATCGCCATGTACACGATCCTTCACTGCATCATCGCCATGTACACGATCCTTCACTGCATCGTTGCCATGTACACGATCCTTCACTGCATCATCGTCATGTACACGATCCTTCACTGCATCACCGTGTACACGATCCTTCACTGCATCGTTGCCATGTACACGATCCTTCACTGCATCATCGTCATGTACACGATCCTTCACTGCATCACCGTGTACACGATCCTTCACTGCATCATCGCCATGTACACGATCCTTCACTGCATCATCGCCATGTACACGATCCTTCATGGTGCCGTGGAGAAAGGGGAGATATCATTCCAAATACTCAGGCTGATCCTCACTGTAATTTGATATAAGATCAGAGGACCAGAGAAGTCTGACTCAAACAAATTACTTGGAAATCAGAAATAAAATCAGAAATGCTGGAAATCTCACACAAATCAGTGCAGGGGAAAGCAAATTTTCTGTTTCAATTCAGTGACCACTCATCAAAACGTAGGTGAGGAAATAGGTGTGCATGCAATTGACAAAATGACTTTCAGGGCTGTGTCACTTCACTTGTGTTTGCATTCCCCAGTGTGGAGGGAAACTAAAACTTGTTGCAGTGATTCTAACAAGCTGGGGAGAAAAAAAAGTACAACACGCACCCCCAGACACCACCCTCCCGCTGCCACCCCCACACAGCAGAAGGTAAGAGAAATGACGGGTGAAAGTGTGATACGTTGTTTTTGTTACAGGATGTTAGGTGGAAAGAGTAGGTCAGGTTGTCATGGGGGGAGTCTCTCAGATTAGTGGTGAGGAATGAGGAAGGTGTGACTGTTAGTAAAGGTCATATCGCAGGTGGAAGTGGTGAAAGATGATCTTCTCCATATTGCAGCTTAGAAGATGGAAGTGACAATTCAGGTCGTCACTGCCTGGAACATGAAGATCCAGTTAAGATTCTTCTCCCTGCTATTTCAAATAGATTGACACCTGTGCATTAAAACAATTCCCAAACATTTACGCCAGTCTGTATGATAATTTGAGGTTAGTTTTAGAGGGGGATATTTGAATTTAAAATATTTAATTTCTTCAAACCAAAATGATGTTGATTTTTAAATCAGCCTGTTCAGTCAGACTACAACACATCGGGGGTAGGTGGGAAAAGAACCAAGACCTTCTGGCTTAGAGGCAGGGACACTACCACTGTACCACAGTTAGACAATACAGAGATTGAAGTTACCAGTACCGTGATGTATCAGACCATGATGATACCCTGATAATCCAGAACCACCAGCGCAGGTTCTTGGGACAGGAGTTCCTGGTGGATCTCATCATTGGCAGGTGGTGAAGTCTGAATTTCATAAAAAGCTTAAATTAAAAGAAAGATAGTCTAACTGTGACTCTGTAACCACCATGAATTGCCATTAAAAAACCCCATCTGATTTATGAGTGTCCTTCAGTGAAGGAAACTCCTATCCTTACCAGGTCTGGTCTACATGTGACACCAGACTCACAACAATGGGGCCATCTGAGCCAGAAGGTCTGGCTTCATGTCCCACCTACTGGACAATTAGGGAATCCACAGCCAGTAATGGCCACATCAAAGGGTATAGGAATAAAGATCATTTAGAGTCATAGAGTCACAGAGATGTACAGCATGGAAACAGGCCCTTCAGTCCAACCCGTCCATGCCGACCAGATATCCCAACCCAATCTAGTCCCACCTGCCAGCACCCGGCCCATTTCCTTCCAATCCAAATATCTGGAACAAGTGCCACTCAAATAGGACGTACAGGTGATATTCACTGAGCTCTTTGCAATCACAAGATAATTGATGGTCAAGACATGGCAATGTAATAATTACTGTTGGCTTAGTCACATCACAAGAGCAGGAGTACAAATTGTTTCTGGACAAGTGTGGGAAATCTTCAAACCAAATCTCATGATTGTCAGCAGACAGTGGAACACACCAAGGGATGTGGATTGTTGCAAAACCCCTACTGTTTCACTGATGGCCTTCAGGGAGGCTGTTGAACACAGTACTCATGTCTGGTAGGAACATTGCCTTGATGCTTGTGAGGGAACTAGGGATGGGCAACTCAGGCTGGAGCTATCACAACACAAGAAAGAGATTAAAATATTCACGCTGAAGAGAACTGGGAATCGTTAAAACACCAGCATTCCAAGATCTTCAATTATTCAATCATTTCCTTCAGAGAGGATACAAGAGATGTGATGATTTGTGCTCTACAGCAGTCAATAAGATTGGTCAATTGTTTTACAGAATGAGATGGCCCATATCCTGTTTTCTCATTTTCAAATCTCTTGCTGCATCTGCAATTTCTTCCAGTCCCATAACGCTCTGAAATACCACTGTTATTTAATTCAGCTCCCCACCCCCACATCCCATTAACCTCCCTCGGTTGAAACAGCATCAGCCACAACACCAAAGCCTCCAGCTGCCTAGACTCGAGGCCCTAGAATTCCCTCCCTAAACCTGACGGGGCTCCTTGCACCATCAAGTCTCAGTCAAACCTATTTCATTGGCTCAGCTTTTGCCCATCTCACCAGGCACCTCTTTGTGGCTGACTGACCAGTTTTGTTTTGAGAACTCACCCTTGAGATGTTGTGGGTTTGTATAGTCTTCAATCACAAATTGTTCTTGTATAGAACATTGATATGTTAGGGGGAAATGACAGCTTCCTAATGTCAGGTTTGGTTATCACTGAGGGAAATGAGAGGTGCACGCAATAAGAAAGTCCAGCTGGAATAATGGGCGACTTTAATCTTCACATAAATTGGGAAAATCAAACCCTTAACAATATCAGAGGAGAAGGAATCCTGGAATGGGTTCAATATGGTTTTCTGAGTCAATACATTGAGGAATCATCTAGAGAACAGCCCCAAAACAGAAACTGTTGGAGAAACTCAGCAAATTTGCCAGCGTTTGCAGAGAGAGAAACAGAGCTAATGTTCCATTGGTCCTTCTGCAGAACATTAACTGTTTCTGCCTTCACAGATGCTGCCAGATTTGCCAAGTTTCTCCAATAGTTTCTGTTTTTGTGCTGAAAAATGTGTTGCTGGAAAAGCGCAACAGGTCAGGCAGCATCCAAGGAGCAGGAGAGTCGATGTTTTGGGCATGAGCCTTTGATGCTGCCTGACCTGCTGCGCTTTTCCAGCAACACATTTTCAGCTCTGATCTCCAGCATCTGCAGTCCTCACTTTCTCCTCGAAGATTTTAATCTACTGCGAATCCTCTTGCAAGGATGCTTTCCTTGAAGAAGCTCTCTTCCTCCCTCTACAAGGATTTCAGTGAGTCTCTGTCTCACTGCACACCCCAGGTCATCTCCTCTGCCCAGAAGCTCTTCAGCCACGTTCTCAAACCCTGAAGAAGGGCTCATGCCCGAAACGTCGATTCTCCTGCTCCTTGGACGCTGCCTGACCTGCTGCGCTTTTGTAGCAACACATTTTCAGCTAGAGAGGTAATCCACCTTGGGAGCAAAACCAGGAAGACAGATTCTTATTGGAATGGAAATGGGGAGGCACAATGAGACCTGGATGTCCTTATACATCAGTTACTGAAGGGAAGCATTGCAGGAGCAGCAGGCAGTGAAGAAGGTAAATGGGATGTTGGTCTTCATAGCGAGAGGTTGGATTACAGGAACAGGGAATTGTACAGGGTCTGGGTGAGGTCACATCCTGAAGTATTGTGTGTGCAGTTTTGGTCTCAATATCCTGAGCAAGTGAAGGTTTACCAGGCTGATTCCTGGGATGGCAGGACTGCGGTATGACGACATACTGGATTGGTTTGGACAATCACTAGCATTTAGAAGAATGAGGCAAGGAGATCTCAAACACCTAGAAAGTGCGAACCGGACGAGACAGGATAAATACAACAATAATGTTAAAGGGTAAGGGATAGTTTACTTAGAAATGAGACAAGGAGAAATGGTTCACCCAGGGAGAGAGATGAGCATTTTCTGTCTCAGAAGGCCATTGAGGCCAAAACATTGAATGTTTTCAAGGAGTTAGCTACAAGTCTTTGGGCTGAAGGGATCAAGGAGTATGGGAAGAAAGTGGGAAGAGGGAATGGAACTGGATGACCAGACGTGACCATATTGAATGGCTGAGCAAGAAAAAAAAGGGCTGAATGGCCTTCTCTTGCTCTTATTCTCAATGTTTCTTTGGTAAGTACTTGAGCACTCACTCACTTACAAACAGAGAGCTTCCTTACTGCTGAGCATTTCTGCTTCCTCACATTTACATTTATATTAAATTGGTGAGCTCATGATTTACTCTGCAGCCAGAGAAATAATTTATATAGAATCGTTAGAATTCAATTTAGATTGAATATTAACTTTACAAATGACAGACATGACACCAGATTTACACAGATTGTTCATGTGCAATAACATTCAACTTCAAAGCTTCAAACTCAATTATCTTAGAACAAGATCTTTTCAGTTATTATACCAAACAAGATTTAGGTGGTAATTCACCAAAACACCCAGAAATTAAGCAGCATTGCTTGTAACGAATGCTTTATTCCCGGGTTTTTTCAGGTATTTAGGCATGGAAAGGCTTTTTGTATTGGGGGAAAAGAATCTGACTTTGGGGGTCGTTAATGGGGAACACCTGCCTCTCTGGTGCATTTGCTGACTCACGCCCTATTGGTCCATCTTGACCTTGAGCCAAAGTTACCCAAGAGATTAATGTATCTGTGTAGGGCATTGAGGGCAATAGCCAATCAGAATCCTTGCTCACTATGCAGTGGTCGACTCTACAGGCCAGCCATAATGCCCCTGCCTCCCTATATCACCCCGCTCCCCCCACCCCTCACTCCCACACTCACCCTGACAAGACGCTGAGAACGTGCCTTGAGGCATGACAGTGGGAAGCAAGTGAGTTACAATGCCAGAAATCACCTCAAAAACTTACTTTAGAATAGGTTTGACAAAGGTTTTCAATAAACCTTTCCAAATGCAGCAACTTACATTCTGGTGTCTGTACCTTTCCTGTTTACACAGAGGATGGTTTGGAGGAAAAAGCCCTCAAAACCCTCAGACAACACAATGGTTAGCATGCCTGCCTCACGAGACCGGGGTCCCAGGTTCAATTCCATCCTCAGGCGACTGTCTGTATGGAGTTTGCACATTGTCCCAGTGTCTGCGGGGGTTTGCTCCGGTTTCCTCCCACAGTCCAGGGACGTGCAGGTCAGGTGGATTGGCTGTGGGAAATGCAAGGATAGGGTAGCGGGGTGGCCAGTCTCTGGAGTGTCAGTGTGGACTGAATGGCCTCCTTCCACACTGTAGGGATTCTCTGATTATATAACTGAGCAGGTCTAGCAGCACCTATAGGGAGGGAATATTTCAATCCTCATATGTTTCTGCTGATGACTCACACTGCACTCCGAACACTAAAATCAGGATCACTGTCCACAGATGTTCCCAGACCTGCTCAGTTTCTCTTGCACACACTGCAAAGAAATACACTTACGTTGTGTGACTGGGTTAAAAATTGGAAGATGGGCATTAATGCAGAAAACTGAAGCTGGTCATCAAAAACAGAGAAACAATATAATTTAAATGACACCTTGCCTCCCTGCAGCATTTGCTGTATTTTGCGTTTCTACATCCCCTTGTGGATTCTTTGTATCCTCCTGATAACTTAACTTCCTGTCACTGCATCAGCAGCAGTTCAGTCGATCACACTCAGTCCTTTATCTAAGTCATTAACATAGATCAGAAATAATGGAGGACGAA
This sequence comes from Hemiscyllium ocellatum, assembly GCF_020745735.1. Lineage (NCBI taxonomy): Eukaryota > Metazoa > Chordata > Chondrichthyes > Orectolobiformes > Hemiscylliidae > Hemiscyllium > Hemiscyllium ocellatum. Next base: position 82,090,116 of record NC_083418.1, read on the forward strand.
GCACTCATCTGTGACTCCAGCATTGGAATTTCAAATGCGAGAAGAGAACCAGCTTGCTTGACTCAAGCTTCCAATACCACAAACTCTTACCTTGGGCTGTAACGTTTTAAAGTGACAAACATCTTTTTTGAAATCCAAAATTCACTGTGTTTACCAGGTCCCCTTTATCGACTCCCATTATTCCACTGAATTCTAATAAATTTGTCAAACATTTCCCTCCCTGAAACCATTTTGACTCTGCTTGATTGTCATCGAGTCCAACAGCATGGAGACAGGCCTTTTGGCCCAACTGGCCCATGCTAACCCCATTTCCCTGCACTTGGCCCATATCCTTGTTTTATAATTTTTTAAACTTGCTTAACCATAGATTCTGGAAGTTTCCCCAGAGATAATGGCTGAAAATGTGTTGCTGGTTAAAGCACAGCAGGTCAGGCAGCATCCAAGGAACAGGAAATTTGACGTTTCGGGCCAGAGCCCTTCATCAGGAATGAGGAGAGGGTGCCAGGCAGGCTAAGATAAAAGGTAGGGAGGAGGGACTTGGGGGAGGGGCGATGGAGATGTGATAGGTGGAAGGAGGTCAAGGTGAGGGTGATAGGTTGGAGTGGGGTGGGGGCGGAGAGGTCAGGAAGAAGATTGCAGGTTAGGAGGGCGGTGCTGAGTTGAGGGAACCAACTGAGACAAGGTGGGGGGAGGGGAAATGAGGAAACTGGAGAAATCTGAGTTCATTCCTTGTGGTTGGAGGGTTCCCAGGCGGAAGATGAGGCGCTCCTCCTCCAGCCGTCGTGTTGTTATGTTCTGCCGATGGAGGAGTCCAAGGACCTGCATGTCCTCGGTGGAGTGGGAGGGAGAGTTAAAGTGTTGAGCCACGGGGTGGTTGGGTTGGTTGGTCTGGGCGTCCCAGAGGTGCTCTCTGAAGCGTTCCGCAAGTAGGCGGCCCGTCTCCCCAATGTAGAGGAGGCCACATCGGGTGCAGCGGATGCAATAGATGATGTGTGTGGAGGTGCAGGTGAACTCCACACACATCATCTATTGCATCCGCTGCACCCGATGTGGCCTCCTCTACATTGGGGAGACGGGCCGCCTACTTGCGGAACGCTTCAGAGAGCACCTCTGGGACGCCCAGACCAACCAACCCAACCACCCCGTGGCTCAACACTTTAACTCCCCCTCCCACTCCACCGAGGACATGCAGGTCCTTGGACTTCTCCATCGGCAGAACATAACAACACGACGGCTGGAGGAGGAGCGCCTCATCTTCCGCCTGGGAACCCTCCAACCACAAGGAATGAACTCAGATTTCTCCAGTTTCCTCATTTCCCCTCCCCCCACCTTGTCTCAGTCGGTTCCCTCAACTCAGCACCGCCCTCCTAACCTGCAATCTTCTTCCTGACCTCTCTGCCCCCACCCCACTCCAACCTATCACCCTCACCTTGACCTCCTTCCACCTATCACATCTCCATCGCCCCTCCCCCAAGTCCCTCCTCCCTACCTTTTATCTTAGCCTGCCTGGCACATTCTCCTCATTCCTGATGAAGGGCTCTGGCCCGAAACGTCGAATTTCCTGTTCCTTGGATGCTGCCTGACCTGCTGTGCTTTAACCAGCAACACATTTTCAGCTCTGATCTCCAGCATCTGCAGACCTCACTTTTTACTCAGAGATATTGGCTAACCAGCATATAGTTTCCTATTTTCCATCATTTATTGAATTGTGGCTTTCTATTTGAAGGTGAAAGTGAGGACGACAGGTGCTGGAGATCAGAGTCAAGTGGTGCTGGAAACACACAGCAGGTCAGGCAGCATCTGAGAAGCAGGAGAGTTGACATTTTGGGCAAAATTCACTTATTCCTGATGAAGGGCTTTTGTCCGAAACATCGATTTTCCTGCTCCCCGGATGCTTCCTGACCTGCTGAGCTTTTCCAGCATTTTATTTGTCGTTTCCCAATCTGCTGAGACCTTTCCAGAATCTTGGGATATTTGCGAGCATACAATCCATCTCTGCAGCGTCTTACTGAAACTTGCTTGGGTGTAGGATATCCGGTGTAGAGAGTTGTCAAACTGCTGGGACTAAAGGCAGATAAACACCTCTTGTCTCATGGAAAGCAATGGCCTAAAGCACCTGCTTGCCCTCTCTCCTCCTCCCTTGCCTTTTGACTGCTCTTTATCTTCCACCATGAACAGATATAAACCAAAGTGTCCCCATTTCTCATTATAGGAGAAGGCTGAGGAAGAAACAAGGATCTAGAAGTCCCTTCTGTTGCATTTTTCCTCTACAAACTTTTGCTTTTTGCTAAGTCAGTGATTTTTTTTGATTTCTAACACTTTCCAGGCTGCTGCTATCATCGCAAATAATACATGGCTTTTCTTGCAATGCGATGCTGTCTCTCATTTCCTTAGTTAGCCACAGGTACTATGTGATTGGACAACTCATGTACCTTTCAGGAAGAGCTAAACACTTGGGGGGGGGTACAAAACCAGGAATGCTTACATGATGTCATGACACAAGAATGGTGTATATTGCATATCAGGTAAATTCAAGGATCAGTTAAAATACAAATCAGTAGAGGAGGGGAGCAAAAAGGAAAATCAGAAAATCGGGCTAACGAGGATTGAATGAGATTGGAGTGGCAGCCAATGTAATAGGGCATCAAGATGGCTTTCCCAGCCACAGAACAGTTAGTGAGCAGTAAGAGTTGCAGCATGTGTCATTCACACCGTTACAGACACTAGGCAAGGCCCGTGTCCTTACTGAATACACAAGTACTCGGTATTGCTGTTTACAAAAGGAAGAGAGTGCTGACAAAATGTTAGAAGTGGAAGATAGTAGCAATGGTTGGAGTGAAAATGAAGGGGGAAGAGCACTGCAAAATCTGGTAAAGATCAGAGTGAATAACTCACCTGGTTCAAATAGTACATGCCCCAGTTTGCTCAAAGTAGTGAAGAAGTGTTCAGTATAACACTGCTACCTTCCTTAGATAGACAGGGAAAGTATCAGGATTGAAGGGGTCACAGTCAATATCCATTATTGACTCAAGAGAGGGCGAGCAATCATACACATCTTAGCATCATAGTAAGTAAATATTTAGGAACTATAAATGGAGTGCAGGGTGGTGGGGATCAGGTTTGAGTTGAGATAATGTTGAAAGGAATGGTAGAAGTCCAAATTTGCTCATGACACACAACTTGGAGGGAAGGCAAAAGGTGGTGAATGATACCAGTCAGCTGGTCTAAGACACATTGAGGCTTGTGAACCTGACAAGTGGAACTTAACTCCAACTATGAGGTGCTCAACTTTGGTGGAAGGGATGGCGTGAGGTTAAACCAACTCAAAGGCAGAGATTTAGAGAGGGTGCAGGATCTCAGGGACTAGGGAGTAGATGTAGATAGACCTTTGAAGGTAATAAATTATATGCAGAGTTCTAGAAAAACACATGAACAATTTACAAAGAGAGGCTGGAAGTTAGGCTGAACCTTGATAAAGCTGCATTTGGATCATAGCTCGAGATTTAGTCACGAGATTTTCAGAAAGATTTAGAAGTTCCTTAAGCAGGAACAGAGAAGAATTGTTCCAGGGAGGAGGGATTTTAATCACAAGGTTAGTTTGGAGAAATTGGGGCGGCTGATCTTGGTGTGAAAGGAGATTGAGGAGAGGAATGTTCGAGGTGGATATGGTTCTGTATCTACAGAAGGATGTGCTGGTGTTGGAAGGGGTCCAGAGGAAGTTAACAAGAATGAATCCATGGATCAATGGCTTGTCATATGAGGAGCAGTTGAGGACTCTGGGTCTGTACTTGATAGAATTACATTGAGGAGGAATTACATTGAAAGTTAGAATATTAGATTGAGTGACGTGGAGAAGATGCTTCCACTAGTAGGAGAGACTAGGACCAGAGGTCACAGCCTCAGAGTGAAGGGGCGACCCTTTAGAACTGAGATGAGGAGAAATTTCTTCAACCAGAGGGTGGTGACTCTGTGGAGGGCTATGGAGGCTCAGCCATTGAATGTATTAGATTAGATTAGATTATTTACAGTGTGGAAACAGGCCCTTCGGCCCAACAAGTCCACACCGACCCGCCGAAGCGCAACCCACCCAGACCCATTCCCCTACATTTACCCCTTCACCTAACACTACCGGCAATTTAGCATGGCCAGTTCACCTGACCCGCACATTTTTGGACTGTGGGAAGAAACCAGAGCACCCGGAGGAAACCCACGCAGACACGGGGAGAACGTGCAAACTCCACACAGTCAGTCGCCTGAGGCTGGAATTGAACCCAGGTCCCTGGCGCTGTGAGGCAGCAGTGCTAACCACTGTGCCAGGGATAAATAGGTTCTTGATTCGTAGGGGGGTCAAGGGTTACAGGGAGAAGGCTACAGGATGGGATTAAGAAACATATCAGCCATGAATGAATCTCTCCATCAGAACAACTTTCAAGTCTCCAAGACAACAATCTCTCCATCAACATCAGCAAAATGAAGGAGCTAGTTGAAAGTGAGAGCTGCAGATGCTGGAGATCAGAGAGTTGGAGGGTGTGGTGCTGACTGGCTGTGCTTTTCCAGCACCCCACTGTTTGAAGGAGCTAGTCATTGACTTCAGGAAGCAGAGTGGAGGGCACAGCCCTGTCTGTACCAACGGTGCTGAGGTAGGGATAGCCGACAGCTGGGGGTGACGATTACCAACAACCCGCCCTGGTTCATCCATGGCAATGATAGAGCAACTGTTCTTCCTGAGACCACAAGAAATTCCAGCCCAGTCCATCACACAAACCAACCTTCCATCCATTGACTCTGTCTACACTTCCCACCGTCTTGGGAAAGCAACTAACATCAAAGACCCCTCCCACCCTGGTTATACTCTCTTCCATTGGGCAGAAGGCATAATAGTTTGAACACAAATGCAAATAAATTCAAGCACAGACCTCTCAAATGTTAATTCTGATCTCTCTCTCTCTCTCTCTCTCTCTCTCTCTCTGCACCCCCTTTATGGTTTGTAACACTATTCTGCACTCTGCCACCTTGATACACCCAGTGTGGTACAATCTGTCTGTCGAGCACACAAAGCAACACTTCTCCCCGTACCTCAGTTTATGTGACAACAAGAATAAAAATCTCATGTGGATCAGATTTGACGGGCTGACTTGCCTAATTCTGCTTCTATATCTTCTGGTCTTATGGAGAAGATTCGGACAGGTTTGAATAAGATCGACAAGGAAAAGTGCCCTCTATTGCCAAATCCTAACCACTCAATGCCCAGGGGACGAACTCCTCATCTTCCACCTTGGGACTCTACAATCACATGGGATCAATGTGGACTTCACCAGTTTCCCCATTTCCCCTCCCCTCACCTTTTCCCAGATCCCAGATCCACTGCCCTCTTGAACTGTCCTACCTGTCCATCTTCCTTCCCATCTATCTGCTCCACCCTCCCCTCCAATTTTTCACCTTTGCCCCCACCTTCATCTGACTACCACTTTCCCAGCTACCATCCCCCAGCCCCACCCTCCCTCCCTCCCATTTATCTCTCAGCCCCCTCGGGCCACAAGCCTCATTCCTGATGAAGAGATTCTGCTTGAAACATCGATTCTCCTGCTCCTCGGATGCTGCCTGACTGGCTGTGCTTTTCCAGCACCACACTCTTCAATCCTTTAGGTAATGGCATGAGAATATGAATTTAAAGATCTAGGCGAGACATGCAGGAGGAAAGATTTTAGGAAACTGCTTTTCAGGAATAAATTCAGCAAAATTGGTACCACATCCACAAGCATCCACTCCCACCCACCACCCCCAACACCACCCCCACCACCACTCCCGCCCACCCCCACCCACCACCCCCACCACCACCATTCGGTAGCAGCAGTGTATACTGTCTACAAGATGCACTGCAGAAATTCACCAAAGACCCTCAGACAGCACCTTCCAAACCCACGACCACTTTCATCGAGACAGACAAGGGCAGCAGGTACATGGGAACACCATCCCCTGCAAGGTCCCCTTCAGGCCACTCACCACCCTGCCTTGGAACTATATTGCTGTTTCTTTGTGTCGCTGGTTCAAAATCCTGGAACTCCCTCCCTAAGAGCTTTGTAGACAGACTGCAGCGGTTCAAGGAGGCAGCTCACCACACCTTCAAGAGGCAACTAGGGATGGGCAATAAGGGATGGGCAATAAGTGCTGGCCCAGCCAGTGACACAAGTGAATACAGTAAAAGATAGAGCAGTAAGAAGCTGGGATTCACTGCCCACAAGCTGGGAGATGCAGAGCTGGCCAATGCTAAATGAAGCAGACAATTGAAGGCAATGAATGTGTATGGATGATGATAAGGCAGGAGAAGGGGAATGCCTGAATTGTTCTGTTGAGGGTCGGGCAGGAAAACAGTGTTGACTCCCTGGGATGAATGGCCTCCTCTTGCAGCTCCTTTTGATGCTAGAACCAGGAGGAAGCTGGTTTTTTTTTAATTAGATTACTTACAGTGTGGAAACAGGCCCTTCGGCCCAACAAGTCCACACCGACCCGCCGAAGCGCAACCCAACCATACCCCTACATTTACCCCTGACCTAACACTACGGGCAATTTAGTATGGCCAATTCACCTGACCCGCACATCTTTGTGACTGTGGGAGGAAACCGGAGCACCCGGAGGAAACCCACGCAGACACGGGGAGAACGTGCAAACTCCACACAGTCAGTCGCCTGAGTCGGGAAATGAACCCGGGTCTCAGGCGCTGTGAGGCAGCAGTGCTAACCACTGTGCCACCGTGCCGCCCACCGTGCCGCCCACCGTGCCGCCCACCGTGCCGCCCACCGTGCTGCCCACCGTGCCGCCCACCGTGCCGCCCACCGTGCTGCCCACCGTGCCGCCCACCGTGCCGCCCACCGTGCCGCCCACCGTGCTGCCCACCGTGCCGCCCACCGTGCCGCCCACCGTGCTGCCCACCGTGCCGCCCACCGTGCCGCCCACCGTGCCGCCCACCGTGCTGCCCACCGTGCCGCCCACCGTGCCGCCCACCGTGCCGCCCACCGTGCTGCCCACCGTGCTGCCCACCGTGCCGCCCACCGTGCCGCCCACAGAGGGTTAGGACTCTCTGATCTGTTCTCCCAATGAATGAGGCCATGGCTAATCTGTGACCTCACACCAGTTGTGTACATTTACCTCATTTTACTAAATACCTTTGAATTAGAAAACTATCAATTTCAGATTTAAAGTTAACAATAAATCTAACATTAGTTGTCATTTACATATGGGAATTGAAGCCTTTCACTCTGTGGGGAGTGCTGTTTCTGAATTTCACTCCAGAACAGCCAGGCTTGAATTCTAATTCCATGTCTCCAATTCCAAGATGCCTCAATTATGACCATCCGCCCACTCCAATTCCCTTAATACCTAGAATATTTGATCAAATCACCTTTAAACCTTCAAACTTGCAGGGAATACAAACCACACTTGAGAGATACCTCCTCAATTAACCCTCACATTCCAAATATCATTCCTGAAAATTGACTGAGTACTCTGTGTGTCTCTCTGGAGCCTACAGTGGACACAGTGACTCGAGCTGTGGTCTGACCTGGGTTTTGTAAAGCTGGACTATGACGTCTAATCCCTTGATAGATCCGTTTTGCGGAGACATAATCGATTTACCTGGACTGCCAAACTTACTTCGGAGATACGTTGCCAAGAGATTTTCAGCTTTTGGAAAAGACTCTTTGCCTGTTCCAAGTCCAAAGTGAATGACCTGACACTTACCAACAGTGAAACCTGTAGTGATTGTAATGAGGTCAGCCAGGTGGGTCTCATAGAATAGGAGTTCCCTGATTGGGCTGTTAACCTGGCCTAATCAGGGAGCCCTGGCTGACAGATATAAACAGAAGTGTCAGAGGATCTGTTCACTCTGAGACCTAGCTCTGAGGGAACTGGATCAGTGTCAAGGACTGTCCCTGTGTAAATAAAGGGGGAACGTGGTGACGGGATACCGGCCTCTGGGGAGTTATTTCAGTGGGTGATGAGAGGAAATGTTGCTCCTGAAAAGATTCACCCGTAGCAGTTCCCTTTGAGTTCGGGGAAGCTCCTCTGGCATCATGCCATTATTTAGGAAGCTAGACTAATTCAATCCTGCCAAAGACTAGGCCCAGTACATGGAACACAGAACAGTACAGCACAGTACAGGCCCTTCGGCCCATGATGTTGTGCTGAACATTTATCTTAATCTAAGGTCACCGTAACCTACACACCCTGCATTTACTGCCTTCCATGTGTTTATCCAGCAGTCGCTTAAATGTCCCTAATGTCTCTGACTCTACTCCCACAGCTGGCAGTGCATTCCATGCACTGACCACTCTCTGTGTAAAGAACCTACCTCTTCCATCTCCCCTAAACCTTCCTCCAATCACCTTGAAATTATGACCCCTCATGACCCCCATTTCTGCTCTGGAGAAAGGTTTTTGGCTATCTACTCTCTCTAAGCCTCTCATTACCTTGTACACCTCGATCAGGTCACCTCTCTTCCTCCTCCTCTCCAGTGTGAAAAGCCTGAGCTCACTCAACCTCTCTTCATCAGACAGGCCATCCAATCCAGGCAGCATCCTGGTAAATCTCCTCTGCACCCTCCCTGAAGCATCCACATCCTTCCTATAATGAGGTGACCAGAATTAGACACAATATTCCAAGTGTGGTCTAACCAGGGTTGTATAGAGCTGCAGCATAACCTCGCGGCTCTTAAACTCAATCCTCCTGTTAATGAAAGCCAACACACCATACGCTTTCTTAATAACCCTATCAACTTGGGTGGCAACTTTGAGGGATCTATGTAGGTGGACCCCAAGATCCCTCTGTCCCTCCACACCGCCAAGACTCCTGTCTTTAATCCTTTACTCAGCATTCAAATTCAACTTTCCAGAATGCACCACTTCACATTTATCCAGATCCTGCCCCTCACAAAGCCACACTGACTGTCTTTAATCAAACAATGTTTTTCCAAATTGTCATAAATCCTATCTCTCAGAATCCTTTCCAATACCTTTCTAACCACAGATGGAAGACTGACTGGTCTGTAATTCCCAGGGATTTCTCTATTCCCTTTCTTGAACAGAGAAACAACATTTACCTCCCGCCAATCATCCGGTATAACTCCCATGGAGATTAAGGATGCAAAGATCCTCACCAGAGGTGCCGTAATCTCATTCCTCACTTCCCATAGTAACCTTGGATATATCTGGTCTGGTCCTGGAGACTAATCTATCTTGATGCTGCCCAGAATTTCCAGCATATCCACTTCCTTCATATCAATCGGTTCAAGCCTATTAACCTGGTCCACGGTGTTCTCACTATCAATAAGATCCCTCTCTCCAGTGAAAACTGAAGTAAAACCTCATTTAGGGCCTCTCTCCTATCTCTTCAAACTCCAGACACAACTTCCCTCCAGTATCCCTGATCAGCCCTACCCTCGTGAAAGCATGCAAATGTTTTTCCTGTATAAATGACATTAAGACAGATGAAAAGCAACCAGTAATTATACTGACAGCTTGCGGACCTGCAGTTTTCTCGGTTATTAGAAGCCTGATGTTTTCCAAGGTGACAAATATTAAAACCCTTCATGAGTTGATGGATCTTGTTAAGGAACATTGCAAACCCAAGCTCCTCTAATTTGAAAATGGGTTTTATTTTGCAGCTGAAAATGTGTTGCTGGAAAAGCGCAGCAGGTCAGGCAGCATCCAAGGAGCAGGAAATTCGATGTTTCGGGCACAAGCCCGAATTTTGTAGTTCAAGAACTAGGGGAAATCGGTGTCGGGCTTTTTGAGGAGGTTAAGCTGTCTGGCAGAAGTATGTGACTTTGGTTTAACTCTTATTGAGATACTGAGAGACTGTTTGATATGTAGGATTAATAATGTAACTATGCAAAACGCCTTCTAGCTGAAACCCAACTGAATTTCAAACTGTCACTTCAACTGGCTTTATCATTAGAAAATGCAGCAAGTGGAGCATATGTGTTGGAGGGTATACTGATGGAAGTGGACAGCCTCCCCAATCTGCCTGAGCTTGGAGAATTCTGGATCAGTGGTGCTGGAAGAGCACAGCAGTTCAGGCAGCATCCAAGGAGCAGCAAAATCGACGTTTCGGGCCATTCCTGATGAAGGGCTTTTGCCCGAAACATCGGTTTCGCTGCTCCTTGGATGCTGCCTGAACTGCTGTGCTCTTCCAGCACCACTGATCCAGAATCTGGTTTCCAGCATCTGCAGTCACTGTGTTTACCTCGTTCTGAGCTTGGAGAACACCATTTCAGTGAAAGCAATTGCACAGCCTCACTCAGGCCGCATCCTGAATACAGGGACTCAAGGTCAGCCCACAGCAAAACCCAAAACCAAGCCAAGCCGCAGCCAAATGGGTAACATGTCCTTCAGGATCGGGCGGGTAAGCTGGTAATCTGGGCAGTTGCTGCTGGTGTGCAGATTCAAGACAGCTAATGAGTCCCACTTAGAACATAGAACATAGAAGGATACAGCGCAGTACAGGCCCTTCGGCCCTCGATGTTGCGCCGACCGAATCCTACCTAACCTATACTAGCCCAATAACTTCCAAATGCCTATCCAATGCCCGCTTAAATGACCATAAAGAAGGAGAGTTCACCACTGATACGGGCAGGGCATTCCATGAACTCACAACCCGCTGTGTGAAGAATCTACCCCTAACATCTGTCCTATACCTACCACCCCTTAATTTAAAGCTATGTCCCCTAGTAACACCTGACTCCATTAGCGGTAAAAGGTTCTTAGTATCTACCCTATCTAAACCCCTAATCATCTTATACACTTCTATCAGATCTCCCCTAAACCTTCTCTTCTCCAATGAGAACAGCCCCAAGTGCCTCAGCCTTTCCTCATAAGATTTTCCTACCATTCCAGGCAACATCCTGGTAAACCTCCTCTGCACTCGTTCTAAAGCTTCCACATCCTTCCTATAGTATGGCGACCAAAACTGCACACAATACTCCAGATGAGGCCTCACCAGAGTCTTATACAACTGCAACATGACCTCAGGACTCCGGAACTCAATTCCTCTGCCAATAAAGCCCAGCACACCATATGCCTTCCTCACAGCACTATTTACCTGGGTGGCAACTTTCAGAGATCTGTGTACATGGACACCAAGATCCCTCTGCTCATCCACACTACCAAGTAGCCTACCATTAGCCCAGTAATCCATCATCTTGTTATTCCTACCAAAGTGAACGACTTCGCACTTAGCTACATTGAATTCCATTTGCCACATTTCCGCCCAGCTCTGCAACTTATCTATATCCCGCTGTAACCTACCACTTCCTTCCTCACTATCCACAACTCCACCGACTTTTGTGTCATCCGCAAACTTGCTTACCCAGCTTTCAAGTCCTTCCTCTAGATCATTTATAAAGATAACAAAAAGCAATGGTCCCAAAACAGATCCTTGTGGTACACCGCTAGTAACTGCGCTCCAAGATGAACATAATCCATCAACTACTACCCTCTGTCTCCTTCCAGCCAGCCAATTCCTAATCCAAACCTCTAATGTATCCTCAATGCCATACCTCCGAAGTTTTAGCATTAGCCTACCATGGGGAATCTTATCGAACGCCTTACTAAAATCCATATACACAACATCTACTGCTTTACCCTCGTCCACTTCCTTAGTCACCTTCTCAAAGAACTCAATAAGGTTTGTGAGGCACGACCTGCCCTTCACAAAACCATGCTGGCTATCCCTGATCACGTTATTCCTACCCAGATGTTCATAAATCTTATCCCTTACCATTCTCTCTAAGACTTCGCCCACCACTGAAGTCAGACTCACTGGCCTATAGTTACTAGGGCTATCCCTACTCCCTTTCTTGAACAATGGGACCACATTCGCTATCCTCCAGTCCTCTGGTACTATTCCCGTTGACAATGACGACATAAAAATCCAGGCCAATGGCTCTGCTATCTCCTCCCTAGCTTCCCATAGGATCCTGGGGTAAATGCCATCAGGCCCAGGAGACTTATCTATATTCATCCTTTCCAATATTCCCAAAACCTCTTCCCTGCATATTTCCAGGGCATCCATTCTAATTATTTGTGATTCCATATTGACATCAGCAACAGTGTCCTGTTCCTGAGTGAATACTGATGAAAAGTACTGATTTAATGTCTCTCCAATCTCCTCCACCTCCACACACAACTTCCCACTACTATCCTTGACTGGACCGATACCTACCCTAGTCATCCTTTTATTCTTGACATACCTATAGAACTGAATAAGAGAAAGAATCAGGAAAGCCCACCTACATCTGGGTCGGTACGATTAAATTACTGAGCAACATCCAAATCAGAATCAATCAAAATAAACATCTGGTGAAATTATCACACAGTTCTAATGGAGATGGATACCAGCATCGTCATTTAGTGATTACAGAACCAGTGTTTAACAAAATTCACTCTGGATTCTAACCTTTTGCACGAGTCCTCAGCTGGAGTGCGAACCTGTACTGGGGAACCTTTACAGATTAAGGGGACAACTTGGGTTCCAGTCTCTTATAAGAAGCAGCTGGTTCAGTTCCCACAGACTGTAATAAAAAAGGCGCGGGCCCAAGCTTGATGGGGCAAATTGGTTAAGAAAGATTCACCGAGATTGGCTCAACATTATTCCATTTGAAAATGGCTGTCTGAGTGAAGTCCTGATTAAATACCTGGATGTTTTTCAGGAAGGCCTGGGGATTATAAAGGAGCCACGGCCACCTCATATGTTGACCAGGAAGCAATTCCATGATTCTATAAGGCCCTCCCAGATGCTATTTGCATTATGGGAAAAAGTAGAGGCAGAATTCAGGAGGCTGGAAAGTGAAGGAACCATCAAATCAGACAAGTATGATGAACCCTCCCAACTTGTTTATACTCTCTTCCACCCACTTCTGTCAGCCAAAAGATCTCAAAGTTTGAATCCACGAACAAACAGATTCAAGAACAGCTTCCTCCCTGCTGCTATCAGACTTTGGAATAAACCTCTCAAATGTTAATGTTGATCTCTCTTTGTGGCTGTAACACTGTACCCTGCAGACTGTTCTGCAACCCTGATTGTACAGGGTACAATCTGGTTGGATAGCAGGTAGAACAACACTTCTCACTGTATCTCGGTACACGCGACAACAATAAATTAACCAATATTTGGATGCTCATCCCTCCTATGGTCATTAATAGACTGTAAATCATTTCAGCTAGATGAGCAAATTTCAGTTATATTAGCAAATTTCACCTTTGATATATACGTTTGAAAAATAAAAACATTATCTGGTACATTTTACTCTGACAGAATTATTTACCACTGAACTAAAAGCTGTTCCTGAGACACTGTAATGACTTGCAAAAGCTTGCATTAGTTTATAAGTGAATAACCCTTGTGCTAGCACAGTTGAGAGTTATACAGAGGGAATGATACATAAATCTAATAGCTGTATTATTCTGAGCAACATTTCTGCTACAGGAGATTTTTCTCATTCCACAGCACCTTCCCAGCTGCCCCGATCACTGACTGATGCTGTCTCCTGTGAATCCAAACCTCATAGAATCATGGACCCTGAAGCCCATTGGTTCAAAACGCACTCCAGAAACATTGATACACCGTTGAGATTGACAATCTCGTGAAATGCTACATTCAGGTGCCACATTAAAAGGCGAGGGTGATTGCCCTCCCAGGTAAATGGTGAGGATGTTGCAGATACATTTATAAAGGACAGTTCAGGACTCCTGAAGACGGTCCCTCAGCTAATCCCAGTGAAAACAGTGCCTTGTTGCTATTTACTGGGTAAGTTGCATCGATATTAGATGTTGTGGTTGCTGCATGACAGCATTTACAGTGCTGCAGATGTACTTAATGAGCGAGAAAGTCCTTAGGGGCCTCCAGTGCGATATAAACACTCAGGGCTTCCTTTCTCTCTGACCTTCATTGTAAATCATTTACATTTCACATTTCACCCATTCCTCTGCTTTAAGAGATTTCGATTCTAGCAGCTCAGTCTTTCTGGAAATAGTTTACTGCTCATTTTGTACTCGGCTTTTTGCACCAATATTGGTTTGTGGACAATTCATAGGTGCCCAGAGTAAATGTTCAAAACTGTGGTGGAGCCTCACATGCTGTTCACCCAGGTTCAGGTCAGTGTTAGGATTATCCCTGTCACCCAGGTTCAGGTCAGTGTTAGGATGATCACTGTCACCCAGGTTCAGGTCAGTGTTAGGATGATCCCTGTTCACCCAGGTTTGGGTCAGTGTTAGGATGATCCCTGTTCACCCAGGTTCAGGTCAGTGTTAGGATGATCACTGTCACCCAGGTTCACGTCAGTGTTAGGATGATCCCTGTTCACCCAGGTTCAGGTCAGTGTTAGGATGATCACTGTCACCCAGGTTCAGGTCAGTGTTAGGATGATCACTGTTCACCCAGGTTCAGGTCAGTGTTAGGATGATCCCTGTTCACCCAGGCTCAGGTCAGGGTTAGGATGATCCCTCTCACCCAAGTTCAGGTCAGTATTAGGATTATCCCTGTCACCCAGGTTCAGGTCAGTGTTAGGATGATTCCTATTCACCCAGGTTCAGGTCAGTGTTAGGATGATCACTGTAACCCAGGTTCAGGTCAATGTTAGGATGATCACTGTCACCCAGGTTCAGGTCAGTGTTAGGATGATCACTGTCACCCAGGTTCAGGTCAGTGTTAGGATGATCACTGTCACCCAGGTGAAAGTGTGATCAAAACCACATGGTGTCATCTCTGATCTGGCAAGAGGAGGATGATCATGCTGAGGTTTGCATCCAGGGATTTACAGACGAAGGGCTTTTGCCCTAACCGTCGATTTTCCTGCTCCTCTGATGCTGCCTGTCTTGTTGTGCTTTTCCAGCACCACTCTAAACTAAACTCTGGTTTCCAGCATCTGCAGTCCTCGTTATTGCCTATAGACATTTACAGACTGCCACACCCTCACATGACCAGGAAAGTGATAAATCTCTCCCAAAACAATGGCCATTGTTTGTGAAAGGAGACCAGAAACATTCCCCATGGGTTTATCATTAAATGGAGAGGTCCTTCGGCATTGAAACCAACTGCATGGGTGAATAGTTGGTTGGGAGTGTGAGCTGTGAGCAGGATGCAGAGATATCTCAGTGGGATTTGGACAGTCTGGGTGAGTGGGGAATTGCATGGCAGGTACAGTAGACTGTGGATACATGTGACGGTATTCACTTTGGTTACAAAATCAGGAAGGCAGATTATTACATGAATGGTGATAGATTGGAACAGGGGACGATGCAATAAACTGGATGCCTTTGTACATCAATCGCTGAAGGTTAGCGTGCAGGTGCAGCAGGTAATGATAAATGTAAGTGATATGTTGTCCTGCATTGCGAGAGGATTTGAGTACAGGAGCAGGGATGTCCTACTGCAATTATCCAGGTACTTGGTAATGCTCCACCACATTCTCCGACAGCACATTCCAAATCTCACACCATGGTGGCTATTTGTCAATTATCTTCAATTTGTGCCCTCTTGTTCTGGATCCCTCCACCAACAGGAACAATTTCTCCTCCCACTCTCCTTTGTGCAGACCTCCCAGTTTCAAACACCTGAAACAAGTCTCCTCTCAGCTTTCTCTTACTTCAGAGAAAATAATTCTGACTTCTCCAATCCATTCACATCACTGAAGCTCCTTATCCCCAGAACCTGGAGTGTTGCGTACAGTTCTGCTCACTGCAGTATAGGATGTGGAAGCTTCGGAAAGGGTTCAGAGGAGATTTACCAGGATGTTGCCTTTATGAGGAAAGGCTGTGGGACTTGAGGCTGTTTTCATCAGAGAGAAGAAGATTGAGAAGTGACTTCATGGAGACATACAAGATGATCAGATGGTTAGATAGGGAGAACAGAGAGAGACTTTTTCCTCGGATGATGATCGCTAGCACAAGGGGACATAGCTTTAAATTGAGGGTTGATAGACATAAGACAGATGTCAGAGGTAGTTTCTTTACTCAGTAGTAGGGGCGTGGAATACACTGCCTGCAACAATGGTAGACTCACCAACGTTAAGGCCATTTAAATGATCATTGGATAGACATATGGACGAAAATAGAATAATGTAGGATCGCTGGGCTTTGGATTGGTTTCACAGGTTGGCGCAACATCGAGGGCCAGAGGGCCTGGAGTGTGCTGTAATGTTCTATGTTCAATGGAACAATATCCTGAATCGACTTCCTTCACATCCTTCCCAAGTGGAGAATCCAGAACTGGACACATACTTCCTGTTGAGGGCAAACTAGTGTTCTATAAGAGTTTATCATCTTACTAATCACAAGAATCTTTTATTGGAAAAACAAAATTCATGTTATTGCTCAAATATAATCATTAATTGTTCCTACGCATCATTGTAGCCAATGCAGTGTGCTTGCTGTGGTCACTTTCCCAACGACAGGTCAGTTCAGTAATGCACTGCAGTAATGTTCATTTCGAAAGGCCTTGGTGATTCATGTTGCTCAACTCCTGTTGATGATACAGTGACTGTGCTCTTTGGGAGATGAGATATAGAATCACAAAGTCAGACAACCAGATAATTGAACCACTGCAGCCTACAGAAACTAATGATGTCCTGTCCTATTCATCTCTCAGATTCTGTTGTTTTACCTATTTTGCCCAAACTGTGATGATGAAGATCACTTGACGATAAACTGCTGAATTAGAGAAAGCAAAAATCAACAGGGCAGCCAAATCGCATCAGTAATGAAGCAGCTGCATTTTTCAGCTTCAGAAAACTTGAAATTCTATTTGTATGTTGTAGGTAACTTATGAAAACATTTGCTATCAGTCTCAACCCTTCAGTCAGGATACTATCATTTCAGGCAGATCTGGGCCAGAGTTAATGACCTTCTGCGAATGGTTCCAGCTGTTCTGTTTGGGTCTAAGCAAATGCTGACTTTACAGCAAGATACACAACATTTCAAACTGACCAAAGAAGGGGCTAAGGGGAGGGGGAAATAAACAATAATTATCATGAAAGACAAACAAGTACAGGGGAAACTGATGGGGCTAAAGACCTGTAAGTTCCTGGGACCTGATGGGATGCATCCTGGGAGATTAAAGGAAGCGATTACAAAGATAGTGAATGACGTGGAGAAGCCGGTGTTGGACTGGGGTGGACAAAGTTAAAAATCACACAACAACAGGTTATAGTCCAACAGGTTTATTTGGAAGCCCCAGCTTTCGGAGCGCTGCTCCTTCATCAGATAGCTGTGGAGCAGGACCATAAGACACAGAATTTATAGCAAAAAGATGACAGTGTCCTGCAACTGAAATGATATATTGAATAAACCTGGATTGTTATTAAGTCTTTCATCTTTTAGAATGGGTTGCAGGTTTTAGTTCATTAATATGAAAATCCCCGAACTTCTTTTAAATCACCTTCTAGAGCTAACTTGAAGTTTTATACCAAAAGATGACATCTCAGCTCAGATAATGCATTCAAGGTGAGAGGTTAGAATCTGCCTGCATCCAAGTCTTGAGTCAGACTGGTTCTATTTCCAAAGTGGAATTTACAAAATATTACATGGATTGACTGCCTGCATTGCCTATAGTGCATGCAGTGGCCTTCCCAGAATCCTTAAATTCTGCACAAGTTTGAGGACTTATCCACTGAGGGGGTGCTGAGGTTAGAAACAGGAAAGGAGAGGTCACCCTGCTGGGAGTTTTCTATAGGCCTCCTAATTATTCCAGGGATATAGAGAAGAGGATAGTAAAGATGATTCTGGATAGGAGCGAGAGTGACAGGGTAGTTGTTATGAAGGACTTTAACATCCGCAATATTGACTGGGAATAATATAGTTAAATTAGTTTAGATGGATCATTTTTAGTTCAATGTGTACAGGAGGGTTTCCTGATACAGTATACAGATAGGCCAAAGGGCAATGCCACATTGGATTTGGCACTGGGTAAGGAACCTGGCCAGGTGTTAGGTTTGGAGGTAGGTGAGCACTTTGGCGATAGCGACCACAATTCGGTTATGTTTACAATAGCAATGGGCAGGGATAGGTATATACCACAGGGGAAGAGGTATAACGGGGTGGGGGGGGGGGGGGGGAAGCAATTATGGTGCAATTAGGCAAGATTTAGGATGCATAGGATGGGGAAGGAAACTGCAAGTGATGGGCACAATTGAAATGTGAGCTTATTCAAGGAACAGCTACTGTGTGTCCTAGATAAGTATGTACCTATCAGGCAGGGAGGGAGTTATCAAGAGAGGGACCCATGGTTTATTAAAGAAGTTGAAGATCTTGTTAAGAGGAAAAAGAAGGGTTACGTGAGGTTGAGGTGTGAAGGCTCAGATGGGGGTTTGAAAGTTATAAGTTAGCCAGAGAGATCTAAAGACAGGGCTAAAAAGAACCAGGAGGGGACATGAGAAGTTGTTGGCGGATAGGATCAAGGAAAACCTGAAGGCCTATAGGTATATCAGGAATAAAAGAATGATGACAGTAAGATTAGGGCCAATCAAAGACAGTAGTAGGAAGATGTGTATGGAATCTGAGGACATGGGGGAAGCACTTAATTAATACTTTTCATCAGTATTCACATTGGAAAAGGGCAATGTTAGTGAGAATACGGAGATACAGGCTACAGGATTAGATGGGATTGAGGTTGACAAAGAGGAGGTTTTAGCATTTTGGAATATGTGAAAATAGATAAGACCCCTGGGCCAAATGGGATTTATCCTCAGATTCTCTGGGAAGCCTTTGGCTTTGATCTTTATGTCATTGTTGACAGGAATAGTGCCAGAAGACTGGAGGATCGCAGATGTTGCTCCCTTGTTTAAGAAGGGGAGCCAGGACAACCCTGGTAATTATAGACCAGTGAGCCTTACTTCGGTTGTGGTAAGGTGTTGGAAAAGGCTATCAGAGATAGGATTTATAATCATCTGGAAAGGAATAATTTGATTAGGGACAATCAACACGGTTTTGTAAAGGGTAAGTTGTGCCTCACTAACCTAATTGAGTTCTTTGAGAAGGTGACAAAATAGGTGGATAAGGGTAAAGCTGTTGATGTGGTGTATATGGGCTTCAGTACAGCATTTGATAAGGTTCCACACAGTAGGCTATTGCACAAAGTATAGAGTTTTGGGATTGAATGTGATTTAGTTTTGGATCAGTAATTGGCTAGCTGAAAGATGACAGAGGGTGGTGGTAGATGGGAAATGTTCATCCTGGAACTCAGTTACCAGTGGTGTGCCGCAAGGATCTGTTTTGGGGCCACTGCTGTTTGTCATTTTTATAAATGATCGGGAGGTGGGTGTGGAAGGATGGGTTAGTAAATTTGCAGATGACACTAAGGTGGGCAGAGTTGTGGATAAATGCTGAAGGATGTTGTGGGTTACAGAGGGACATCGATAAGCTGCAGGGCTGGGCTGAGTGTTTAATGCAGAAAAGTGTGAGGGAGTTCACTTTGGAACAAGTAACAGGAACGCAGAGTATGGGCTAATGATAAGATTCTTGGCAGTGTAGATGAACAGAGAGATCTCGGTGTCCAGGAGCATAAATCCCTGAAAGTTGCCACCAGGTTGATAAGGTTGTTAAGAAGGCATATGGTGTGTTGGCGTTTGTTGGTCAGGGGATTAAGTTTCGGAGACACGAGGTCATGATTCAGCTGTGCAAGACTCTGGTGTGGCCGCACCTGGAGTATTGTGTACAGTTCAGGTCACTGCATTATAAGAAGGATGTGGAAGCTTTGGAAAGGGTGCAGAGGAGATTTACTGGGATGTTGCCTGGTATGGAGGGGAGGTCTTACGAGGAAAGGCTGAGGGAACTGAGGCTGTTTTCATTGGAGAGAAAGTTGAGAGGTGACTTAATAGAGACATAGAAGATGATTAGAGCGTCAGATACGGTGGGCAGTGAGAGCCTTTTTCCTCAGATGGTGATGGCTAACACAAGAGGACATAGCTTTAAATTGAGGGTGATAGATATAGGACAGATATCAGGGGCAGTTTCTTTACTCAGAGTATAGGGGCATGGAATGGCCTACCTGCTACAGTAATAGACTTGTCAACATTAAGTGTGTTTAAATGGGCATTGGATAAACATATGAATAATAATGGAACGATGTAGGTTAGATGGGCATCAGATTAACCTCACAGATCAGCACAACATCCAGGGCCGAAGGACCTGTACTGCACTGTAACGTTCTAAATCCTAAAGGATTGCAAAACTGCCAATGTAACACCTTTATTTAAAAAAGGAAAAGCAGAGACTATAGTTTACTGTGTAGTATTGAGAAAATGTTAGAAACTATTATGAAGGGCATAATCTCAGAAGTCGGAATCACACATTTTAGACAGAGATGAGAAGGAGTTTCTTCTCTGAAGGTAGTGAAGAAAAAGCAGTAAAGTGGAAGTGAAGAGTTTCAGATCAGTAATGATCTCATTGGAGGGCAGAGAGGACTCGATGGGCTGAATGGCCGAATTCTATCCTTTCATCTAATGGTCTTATGGAGGACAGCAGCTGTTCAACTGGTTTGGCTGAATACATCCAAAGCAGAGTGGGATAGAATTAGGCCATTCAGCCCATCGAGGCCTCTCTGCCCTCCAATGAGATCATTGCTGATCTGATACTCTTCACCTCCACTTTACTGTCTTTTCCCCTCGATTTCCATTGTGATTAAAAACCTGTCTATCCCAACCTTGAATATTTGCTGTGTGTCCAAAGGGTTTAATGATTAACGTCTGCATTTCTACAGCCATGTTGCCTTCTTTTAAAACAATTTGATAAAAGGAAGCTTCCAGAACAAATGTATTTTTCTTTACATTGAGAGGGTTTACAGCTGAGCAAGGCAAACTGTTGTGCAATCTTTCTGTTAGAAATTTCTGGCCTTTTAAGTTTAGGGGGAAACACTCTTAAATTAAAAAAGATTTACTTTCAACCTTCAGTCTGGAGTAATTGTGGGTGAATAAAAATAGTGCTCCTGAGAAGGGGAGAAAGTTATCAACTTCAACTATCTGACAGCATGGATTTTAGTAATGCATCCAGGTTAAACCATGGAAGAGTTTATTTGAAGCTCAAAATGTTTAAGCTCGGGTGTATGAAAGCTCCAGGAACAGGCTCATATTTCTAGACTGAGGTTGAATTCACAGTCAAGATAAAGCTATCAAGGGGTTAGATAAAGGACACTTCTCTGGGGTAAATCTAAAAATGGTGCATGTCAATACTGAACAAGGCTTTTGGATCTATAAAAGATTATTTTGTGATTAATGAGATTATGCTTTCACTATGTTCTCATATTTCCTCTGAACACTGTTCAACTAACCAGGCTCTCAATCCCATTCTTTTAATGGGAGTCATAATTAGTTTGGTTTATTCCATTTTATCTTTAAAAATACTTTCATGGTTAAAACAAAATTTGTAACATTGTGTGCTTATGTCTGTGACAGAGCAACTCTTTAAAAACAAAAGAAAATATATTTATCAAGCCCGTCACGAAGATCTCAGGGCAGATTTCATAGGCAGCACCCACACTCAGCTGCTCACCCAACCTCCCCAGCTCCCAAACCAAGACCTCTACCCCCCTTCCAACCCAACAGACAACCACGATCTCCTGGTCCCTGGCAGTAACCAGGATGCCAACTTCCCTCTGCCCAACATGCTTGGGGCTTTTGCCAAGAAGGCAGCTGCATTCTGTCAGATCTTGGCCAAGAGCCAAAGGTTTGGCTGAAAAGACAGAAGGCCAAAAGACCCTGGCAATGCCCAGGACTTCTACCAGCGGTGAGTGACAGATTACTGTTCAAACCTCTGCTGCTTTCATCATTTTTATTCTTTTATTAGTTAGTCTCTCAGGGCAGGGCTGTACCTTTTTTTTTAAGCTGTGTTGCTGTGTTTCCTGATGTGAAATGTCTGGCTACCAACAACACAGCCTGAAGATTTGAAAGTTCCCTGCCTAACCTTCCTCAGTGTCTGACAGCCCACAGAGTAGACAGCTGAGTTAGAAGTCTTACCACCTGTAACTCAGTGAATTGAAATGGTGATCCTGAACATTTCCAGCAAGGCAACTAAGGAGTGCACACTTCTGCCTATGAAACAAATCGCGATGAAAACCATTAAAGGACTCCAGCCTGTTTTGCTCTTTTATTTATCCCTCAGCTATGTTTGTTTGTTTTATTTGTTTTATGTGCAAATGGGGACTGAAAACAAAAGCTCTGGGTTGAAAGCAAAGACATCAATTAGATTACCTTGTTTAATTTTTTTTCTCTGCTTAAGTTATTGTGAATTTAATAATTTGTTTAAGTTACAAAACTGTTGTCTGGAAGTAATTATTTGCAAAGTCTGGGATTGGTCATTCAAAAGTCTGGTTAGGAACCACTGGAGTAACTACTGAGGGTCTTTGAAGAGTTTAATTTTTACTGTGTTGTGAAGTAGAAAAGCTGACTTGGTTCAGCTGTTTCTCCTGTAACGATATGAATGGTTTGCCATGGGATGTGATACTTAGTTATTCAGTTTCAAGTTTATTCAGATTCAGAGTGAAGAATATCTCTAGGGTCCAGAGAGAGAAATCCACCATGAAACTTCTCAAAAATGACACTTTGGGACTGAACAGTTGATACTTTCCCTGGAATCTACATCTCAAAGTGATGAAAAAGTTATTGCAGAGATGGTGTCGTAGTCAAGAGCAACTCTGAAAATTATATAGATTCTGGACTGGATCCTGCAGCTTGGAAGGTGGTAAAACGTAACCCCAGTCTCCAAAAAAGGAGTAGTGGTGAAACCTGGGAATGAGAGCCTGGTTAGCTGAACCGAGGAAAAATGTTCAAATCTGTGCAAAGGGACGTGCTGTGCTCACGGGATACGAGGGTTGGATCGGCCCAACATTGATTTCTGAAAGGGAAATCATGCTTAAACCTGTTGGATTTCTTTTTTGAGGATTTATTGAGAAGAATAGGAAAGGGGAGGGAACAAAATTAGTGAATATGTAGATTTTACAGAGAGCTTAAAAAGGAGGTTATTAAACAAAATGATAACACATGGGATTGTGGGAATATACTGCCATGAACTGAGACTTATTTAGTGTGCAGGAATAATGGGTCATACACAGATTGGCAGGTTGTGACCAGTGGGCCACTACATGGACTACTGCCTGTGCCCCAGTCATTGGCAATCTATATCGATGACTGATCCAGCATGAAGTATAATGTTTAAAACTTTGCAAATATTACAAAACTAGGTGGAAGAGAGAGTTGTGAGGAGGTTGCAGAGATACTTTGAGGGGATTTGGAAAGGCCAAGTGAGTGGGCTGCAATTTATCTGATCAAAGGCATTGTGGAGGAATGTGAGGTCATCTATTTTGCAGGAAAAACAGAAATAGAATTTTGCTTAAATAGAGAGAGGCACTGAGAAGTGTGTATTTCAGAAGGACTGGAGTGTCCTTATTAGTGAGTCACTGAAAGTCAACACCCAGGTACAGTAAACAATTTAGAAGGCAAATGTTATGTTGCCTTTATCACAAGAGGATTGGTGTATAGGAGCAAATATGCCTCACAGCAATCATTAAAAAGCTTTGTAGGACCACATCTGGAGTATTGTGTGCAATTTTGGCCTCTTTACCCAAGAGAGGATTTTAATGTTCTTTCTGGATGGACAAAGATGGAGCAAATGGCCTCTTATCTTGAGGAAGTTCTTCGAAAAGAGCAATTCTGAGAAAAAGACATGATTATTAATCTTGAACAATTGCCAGATTTGTTCTGTAGAATGAATAGATTTGAGTCTCTTTAATCTAATCACTATGGACCACTAATAGTTCAGACAAGTGTCTACTTCCTTTGTGTATTCTCAGATAGTGGCTGTCAGCCTTCCTGAAATTATTGTTTACTACAGAGTTAATGTTAAGGAGTGCATTAATGGATCCCACACTCCCAGCAGGAGAGCGCACTCAAAAGGCAGTGAAGATAAAAAAATGTTGACGACACAGGAGAGTAGTCCCATCTTTGACCCATGCTCCTTTTCAGCACACACAGCTGCAGAGGGAGACTGGTGAGCTTACCCTTAAATGTGCTGCTGTCAAATGTGATAGGAAATCTCCTCACTGCACTGACATTAAAAGGAAAATCACTGCCTCTCCACTGTGGCTCAGAGTGTGGGCTGTATCAGGAGACTTTCCATCTTCCTTTGGGGGTGAGAGTGATTGCACTGCCAACATTTGACCATTTCCTACCAGTCCTCAAGAAATGAATAGTGAGTGGTCAGTGTTGCTAGGCACGGCACTGCAGGATGTGAGCCAGTGACAGTGAGGAATTGTAACATATTGGAGTCTTAGGTTTTAAAAGACTCAAAAGAATGGAGCAGATTTTGCAGTTGTTCACCTGTAATCTGTATACACACACACACACACACACACACACCCCCTTGGGATAGCATTAGCATTACCTAAACCATACCCTATCCCTGTAACCCTGCATTTGCTATGCCCAATCCACCCTAGTCTGCCCATCTCTGAACTGTGAGAGAAAACTGGAACACCCAGAGGAAACCTGTGCAGATACGGGAGAACATGCAAACTCTACACAGACAGTCACCTGAAGGCTGAATCAATCCCAGTCCTTGGTGCTGTGAGCAGCAGGGCCAACCACTAAGCCACCATGCTGCCCCAAGTCAGGGCCCCAAGTGCAATAAGTCTCTCCATTGAAAAAGTGCAGCAGGGTGTCACTTGGCCCATCATGTTTGTGCTTGCCCTCAATAACACAAGTGCCATTCTGTTGTCTTTTCATCATGACCCTGCGTGGCCTCCAAGACCAGGAACAGTACCATTCTGTGGAAGAGTCAGATTGGATAACCAAATGTTAACTGTTTCTCTCTCCACAGACACTGCCAGATTGTTTTTTTTAATTTCAGATTTGCAGCATCTGCAGTATTTTACTTTTCTAGCTGTACCACTATGACTAGCACCTCTCCCCCAGTATCGAGGCTGGAACTGATGTTCAGTATCGAACACACATTGCATTGAAAGGAAAAGGAAACTCAGGCCTCAGTCAGACCTTAGAGAATCCTGTTACTGTTGTCTACTAATCACATTACTGAGCAAAGATCCATCAACCCCAACTGAAAATTCTCACGAGATCCCCAGCTACGGTCACTTTCCGAGGCAGTGCGTTATGGATTCACTGCTCCATTACCACCGAAAGGCTATGCTGCAGCATTATACCAACTGACTGTGGACATCTCCCCACAACCACACCAATTTCCCCAAAGTGAAATGTCATGAAATGAACACAGTATTTCAGATGGTCTACCTTGACCAGTGGAGAGGGTAGAGGAATGATTTACTAAAATGGTTCCAGGAATGAAGAGCTTCAATGATGAGGGGAAAGGGTGGTGGAGAAGAGACTTGACAGAGATTTTCAAAATCATGAATGGACAGAGAAGATTGGGAGAAGCGGTTTCTGTTCATAAAAAGCAAAAGTGAAGGGGCAGTCAAGGATAGGAGTGGGAAGTTGTGTGTGGACTCAGAGGAGATAGGGGAAGCACTTAATGAATATTTTTTGGCAGTATTCACTCTAGAAAACGACAATGTTGTCCAGGAGAATACTGAGATACAGGCGACTAGACTGGGTGGGATTGAGGTTCACAAGGAGGAGGTGTTAGAAATCCTACAGAGTGAGAAAATAGATAAGTCCCCTGGGCTGGATGGGATTTATCCTAGGATCCTCTGGGAAGCTAGGGAGGAGATTGCCGAGCCTTTGGCATTGATCTTTAAATTGTCATTGTCTACAGGAATAGTGCCAGGAGACTGGAGGATAGCAAATGTGGTTCCCCTGTTTAAGAAGGGGAGTAGAGACAACCCTGACAATTATAGACCAGTGAGCCTCACTTCAGTTGTTGGTAAAGTGTTGGAAAAGCTTAAGAGATAGGATTTATAATCATCTAGAAAAGAATAATTTGATTAGGGATAGTCAGCACGGTTTTGTGAAGGGTAGGTCGTGCCTCACAAACCTTATTGAGTTCTTTGAGAAGGTGACCAAACAGGTAGATGAGAATAAATCGGTTGATGTGGTGTATATGGATTTCAGCAAGGCGTTCGATAAGGTTCCCCACAGTAGGCTATTGTACAAAATGCGGAGGAATGGGATTGTGGGAGATATAGCAGTTTGGATCAGTAATTGGCTTGCTGAAAGAAGACAGAGGGTGGTGGTTGATGGGAAATGTTCATCCTGGAGCCCAGGTACCAGTGGTGTACCACAAGGGTCAGTGTTGGGTCCACTGCTGTTCGTTAGTTTTATAAACGACCAGGATGAGGGCGTAGAAGGGTGGGTTAGTAAATTTGCAGACGACCCCAAGGTCGGTGGAGTTGTGGATAGTGACGAAGGATGTTGTAGGTTACAGAGAGACATAGATAAGCTGCAGAGCTGGGCTGAGAGGTGGCAAATGGAGTTTAATGCGGACAAGTGTGAGGTGATTCACTTTGGTCGGAGTAACCGGAATGCAAAGTACTGGGCTAATGGTAAGGCATGGTGGCACAGTGGTTAGCACTGCTGCCTCACAGCGCTAGAGACCCGGGTTCAATTCCCGACTCGGGCGACTGACTGTGTGGAGTTTGCACATTCTCCCCGTGTCTGCATTGGTTTCCTCTGGGTGCTCCGGTTTCCTCCCACAGTCCAAAGATGTGCAGGTCAGGTGGATTGGCCATGCTAAATTGTCCGTAGTGTTAGGTAAGGGGTAAATGTAGGGGAATGGGTGGGTTGCGCTTCGGCGGGTCGGTGTGGACTTGTTGGGCCAAAGGGCCCGTTTCCACATTGTGAGTAATCTAATCTAATCTAATACAAGATTGTTGGTAGTGTAGATGAGCAGAGAGACCTCGGTGTCCAGGTACACAGATCCATGAAAGTTGCCACCCAGTTTGACAGGGTTGTTAAGTTTTTATTAACAGAGAGATCGAGTTCCAGAACCATGAGGTTATGCTGCAGCTGTACAAAACTCTGGCGCAGCCACACTTGGAGTATTGTGTACAGTTCTGGTCACCGCATTATAAGAAGGATGTGGAAGCTTTGGAAAGGGTTCAGAAGAGATTTACCAGGATGTTGCCTGGTATGGAGGGAAGGTCTTACAAGGAAAGGCTGAGGGACTTGAGGCTGTTTTCAAGAGAGAAGGTGGTTGAGAGGTGATTTAATAGAGACATATAAGATAATCAGAGGGTTAGATAGGGTGGACAGGGAGAGCCTTTTTCCAAGTATGGTGATGGTGAGCACGAGGGGGCATAGCTTTAAATTGAGGGGTGATGGATATAGGACAGATGTCAGAGGTAGTTTCTTTACTCAGAGAATAGTAAGGGTGTGGAATGCTTTGCCTGCAACGGTAGAAGATTCGTCAACTTTAAGTACATTTAAATCGTCATTGGACAGGCACATGGACGTACATGGAATAGTGTAGGTTAGATGGGCTTCAGATTGGTATGACAGGTCGGTGCAACATCGAGGGCCGAAGGGCCTGTACTGTGCTGTAATGTTCTATGTTCAATGTGAAAAATAAACAGCGAGTAATTTGGGTGTAGAATGCACAGCCTGAAAATGTGGTGGAGGCAGATTCAACTGAGGTGCTCAAGAGGGATATTGGATGTTTTTTTGAATAGTAATGTTTTGCAGGGACAAGGAAAAAAGGCAGGAGATAGAAGTAATAGAATCAGTGCAGCATGATGGGGAAAATGGCCTCCTTCTGTAGTGTAATAATTCTGCTGGATTACCAGCAAGGACTGGGGAAACATCCATAGGTAGGAGGTGTGCCCCAATATCAGGACCCCTCTCAGTCCAACGTCCCTAGAGACACTGGCTACTGCTAATCAACTGTGATGTGTTGAGCCACATCATCTGCATTCTTCACAGGACTTCTCAAACAAACCCTGCATTCCAAGACTCTACATGGCAAGTGGTTAGCAGCAGCATGGAGAGTATGCTTTGTGACCAAAGCTCCCCTGAGAAATGCAGTAGCCCCACCGATCCACGGGAATCTCTTGCCCAAGGCCACCCAGACCAGAGAAGAACTATGTGCAAAAGAAACCAACCACATTCAATATCTAATAGAGCCAAGTGTCCTGCCCAGTTCACCAGCAGCCCCTGTAGCAGGGTGTGTGAATGCAGAATTAGACTCCTCTAGAGCCACAACAGCAGAGTGGAAGTATCCACCTTCAGTGCGGAGAGACTGCCTCAGACAGCAACAGCTGTGACATACTTTCACCTCTTTGTATTGTAGTCACTTTAAAGATAAAAAGATCAACATTCAACAGACTACAATCCTTCACTCATACAGTCATAGAGTCACAGATGTACAGCACAGAAACAGACCCTTCGGTCCAACCCGTCCATGCTGACCAGATATCCCAACCCAATCTAGTCCCACCTGCCAGCACCCGGCCCATCTCCCTCCAAACCCTTCCTATTCATATACCCATCCAGATGCCTTTTAAATGTTGCAATTGTACCAGCCTCCACCACTTCCTCTGGCAGCTCATTCCATACACGTACCACCCTCTGCGTGAAAACGTTGCTCCTTATATATTTTTCCCCTCTCACCCTAAACCTATGCCCTCTAGTTCTGGACTCCCCGACCCCAGGGAAAAGACTTTGCCTATTTTAGATTAGATTAGATTACTTACAACATGGAAACAGGCCCTTCGGCCCAACAAGTCCACACCGACCCGCCGAAGCGCAACCACCCAAACCCATACCCCTACATTTACCCCTTCACCTAATACTATGGGCAATTTAGCACGGCCAATTCACCTGACCGGCACATCTTTGGACTGTGGGAGGAAACCGGAGCACCCGGAGGAAACCCACGCAGACACAGGGAGAATGTGCAAACTCCACACAGTCAGTCGCCTGAGGTGGGAATTGAACCCGGGTCTCTGGTGCTGTGAGGCAGCAGTGCTAACCACTGTGCCACCATGTCGCCCACTATTTACCCTATCCATGCCCCTCTTAATTTTGTAAACCTCTAAGGTCACCCCTTAGCTTCCTACCTCCATGGAAAACAGCCCCAGCCTGTTCAGCCTCTCCCTATAGCTCAAATCCTCCAACTCTGTCAACATCCTTGGAAATCTTTTCTGAACCCATTCAAGTTTCACAACATGTCTCTGATAGGAAGGAGACCAGAATTGCACACAATATTCCAACAGTGGCCTAACCAATGTCCTGTACAGCCTGTACACTCAATTTTAGTAATTTCCAAACTGGGATTCCTCAATCTCTGCTCACCTACAGTTCCCTGCTACATACCAGTTAAGAAAATTAAACACTATTTTCAGATCCACAGTAGGTAGCCTCACCCTTTCTCACAGTGAACTCCATCCACCACTGTTTTACACATTCACCCCTTTGCAGCTTTCTTCTGGGATCTGCACAATTTACAGTGCTGTCATTCAGATCCTCCCAGTCTGAACAAGTCTCCATGATTGTGACTATTCATCTCCTTCCCATCAATGAGCTCTCTCTCTCCAATCCATCAGAACACTTCCACACTTTCACTTTTGTTCAAGGTTTTGTGGATATTTATCGAACGTCTTGAAGTCCAGTGTTCCCTTGAGTACTCCATCACATTCAATCCCCTCACAAAGTAATTAATGCGTTTGTTAATGTAACTTAACCTTTGTTAATCTGCACAGATTCCAATCAGTGTATACTCATCTGCATTCCGTTATGATCTGGAACAGATTCTAGCAACTTCTTCCACTAATAAGCTAAAACCTTCAACTCGTAATTACCGAACGCTTCTTCAAGTAAGGAATTAGGCTGCCAATTTTCCAACCTAAGAGGGCAATTCTGAACCAGAGAGAGAATTTGGAAGATTGTGATTGAAGCAGCAATATTTTCCTCAAGTGCCTTTAATTGCCTCATTTAGACAGCATCATGTTCTAAAGAATTTCCCATCTTTAGCAGTCTGTTGATCTATCAATAATTTTATTGCTCACAGTATTTGTTAATGCATCCATTAATTCACTGTCAACTGTCAGTAAAACACACCTGGGTCACTAATGTCCTTTAGGGAAGGTAATCTACCATCCTTACCTGGTCTGGCCTATGTGTGACTCCAGACCCACAGCAATATGAATGGCTCTTAAATGCCCACTGGACAATTAGGGATAGGCAAAAAATACTGGCCTGGCCAGTGATGTCCATGTCCCAAGAATGATTTTTTAAAAAATATTTTCCTTGTTTCTCTAGCATTTCATCCTTAACAATCAAGACCAATGTTGTGCAGCCATTTATTAAAACTGGCATTTCCTGAGTTCCAACAACAACATCACCCACCTCAGTCATTACTGAGAGACAACTTTTTGACTTCATACAAAATTGTAAAAATCCTTATTGTCCTTGTATTTCTTATACGTCCTTGGGCCTTTTAATGAGCTTTTACCATTATTTTCAGATCTTTTATAGTCCTTTCCATTTCTCCGAGTCCATGGTCTCACTCGGATTCTCTGCCATCCTTTGAGAGCGATGGACTTGTTTTTTTTTGGGAAGGTTTAAATGAACTCAGCTGGGATGAGGGAGTCAGAATATCAGAGGAGTACCAAAATGCACAGAGTATTGGGGGACATTGAAGTAGTATTATTGTAGGAATAAAGAAACTACTGGTGTGTCCAGAGTAAGGAAGGAAATAATGAAATCTGAATAAGGATCTGGATAAACGGACAAGGTGTGGTAAATGGGATTAATGATTGGCAAAAACACATTGCCATCTCAAAGCATGATGTCGCGGTGATAACAGAGAGATCCTGCTCGAGGGCAGGATGTTATTGGACAGGAAAGGGAAGGAAGTGGGGTAACAGCATTAATTAAGGGAAATAGCATAATGCTGGAGAAAAAGAATGTCCCAGAGCGTTTGAGGGCAGAGTCTAGTTGGCTAGGGATAAAGGCCAAAGCAGGTACAATTACTTTGTACAGAGTCATCCATCGACCCTGGGAAGGATTTGGAGTAATACATTTGTGAGGACATTGTGAGAAATGCAAGGATAAGAGGACAGTCATAAATGGGAGACTGTAATTATCCAAATATAAATTGGGACATGAGTGATATAAAGTGATATGGGACAGGGATTCCCAGACAAGGTTTTCAGGAGAATTTCTTCCAGCAGTATGTGTCCAGTCCAACAACAAGGAATACATTACTGGATCTGGTTCTTGGGAATAAAGTGGATCAAATGGGTTAAAGTTTGTGAGAAGATTTGTAGCTCGGGTGCTCGTTGTTGTGGTTCTGTTCGCCGAGCTGGGAGTTTTTGTTGCAAACGTTTCGTCCCCTTTCTAGGTGACATCTTCAGTGCATGGGAGCCTCCTGTGAAGTGCTTCTGTGCTGATTCCTCCGGCATTTATACTGGTTTGAATCTGCCGCTTCCGGTTGTCAGTTGCTGTCCGCTGCAGTGGCCGGTATATAGGGTCTAGTTCGATGTGTCTGTTGATAGAATTCGTGGATGAATGCCATGCCTCTAGGAATTCCCTGGCTGTTCTCTGTTTGGCCTGCCCTATAATAGTGGTGTTGTCCCAATCGAATTCATGTTGTTTGTCATCTGAGTGTATGGCTACTAGGGATAGCTGGTCGTGTCGTTTCGTGGCTAGTTGATGTTCATGGATGCGGGTTGTTAGCTGTCTTCCTGTTTGTCCTATGTAGTGTTTTGTGCAGTCCTTGCATGGGATTTTGTACACTAGGTTGGTTTTGCTCGTGCTGGGTATCAGGTCCTTTGTCCTGGTGAGTTTGTCAGGTCCAGGACTGCACCTTTTCTTCTCTAAAAGTGGACAATAGTGAAACAGACACTTATTTTAAAAAGACTGATTGACTGGGATTACTAGGGTGTCTTTAGGCCAACTCTTTGCTCCAGCTTTTATTGAAGTTGATATTACTGTCTGCCCTGATAGGATTAAACACACATCCTCAGATCAGATCATTATGTGTATTGATAAGCTTGGTAACTGCAGGCCAATCCCTTTATAGAGGAGAGACCTCCAGAAAGGACTGACAAAAGTATCATTCACAGAATAAAAAGAGAGAGTAGCAACATGGAGAAGCGATGGAGTGATGGGAGGCAGGAACAAGTTAATGATTGGATCCTCATTCCAATCCTCAGGATACTGGGTCCACATTTCCAAATGTGTGAACTGTTTGGGGGGGGGGGGGGGGGGTGGCGGGGGCAGGTGTTGCATACCACTACTAAAGCACACAGGAAAGTTAGTGCAGTGCGCTGACAAGTGCAGGTGAAATTTAATACAGGAAAATGTGAAGGACCAGACAGAACACCGAGACAATGGAAAATAAAGAATGTGACTCTGAAAGGGGTGCAGATCCTGAGGGGCCTGGGTGCTTGGCTTCATAAATGATTGAAGGTGGTAAGGCAGGTTTGACTGAGAGATGAATGGAGCACACATTATCCTCAGCTGATATGGGAGCAGGCAGTACAAGAGCAAATAGATTAAGTTAAACTGTTACAGAACACTGTTTAACCTCAACGAGAACACTGGGGCCAGCTCTAGGAGCTACAGTGAAGGATGTAAAAGTATTAGCGTGTGTAAAAGTCTCTTTGGAATAGAAAGTAGAACATAGAACAGTACAGCACAGAACAGGCCCTTCAGCCCACGATGTTGTGCCGACCACTGATCCTCATGTATGCACCCTCAAATTTCTGTGACCATATGCATGTCCAGGAGTCTCTTAAATGTCCCCAGTGACCCTGCTTCCACAACTGCTGCTGGCAACGCATTCCATGCTCTCACAACTCTCTGTGTAAAGAACCTTCCTCTGACATCTCCTCTATACTTTCCTCTAACCAGCTTAAAATTATGACCCCTCGTGTTAGCCATTTCTGCCCTGGGAAATAGTCTCTGGCTATCGACTCTATCTATGCCTCTCATTATCTTGCATACCTCAATGAGGTCCCCTCTCCTCCTCCTTTTCTCCAATGAAAAAAGTCCGAGCTCAGTCAACCTCTCCTCATAAGATAAGCCCTCCAGTCCAGGCAGCATCCTGGTAAACCTCCTCTGAACCCTGTCCAAAGCATCCACATCTTTCTTATAATAGGGAGACCAGAACTGGACACAAAGTTCCAAGTGCAGTCTAACCAAGGTTTTATAGAGCTGCAACAAGATCTCATGACTCTTAAACTCAATCCCCCTGTTAATGAAAGCCAAAACACCATATGCTTTCTTAACAACCCTGTCCACTTGGGTGGCCATTTTAAGGGATCTATGTACCTGCACACCAAGATCCCTCTGTTCCTCCACACTGCCAAGAATCCTATCCTTAATCCTGTACTCAGCTTTCAAATCCGACCTTCCAAAATGCATCACCCTTGAATTCCATCTGCCACCTCTCAGCCCATCTCTGCATCCTGTCAATGTCCCACTGCAGCCTACAACAGCCCTCTATACTGTCAATGACACCTCCAACCTTTGTGTTGTCTGCAAATTTGCTGACCCATCCTTCAATCCCCTCATCCAAGTCATTAATAAAAATTACAAACAGTAGAGGCCCAAGGACAGAGCCCTGTGGAACACCACTCACCACAGACTGCCAGGCAGAATATTTTCCTTCTACTACCACTCGCTGTCTTCTGTTGGCCAGCCAATTCTGTATCCAGACAGCTAGGTTCCCCTATATCCCATTCCTCCTGACCTTCTGAATGAGCCTACCATGGGGAACCTTATCAAATGCCTTGCTGAAGTCCACATACACCACATCCACAGCTCGGCCCTCATCAACTTTTCTAGTCACATCGTCAAAGAACTCCATAAGGTTTGTGAGGCATGACCTGCCCCTCACAAAGTCGTGCTGACTGCATTTAATCAAGCCATGCTCTTCCAGATGGTCATAAATCCTTTCCAATACCTTGCAGACGACAGACGTGAGACTGACTGGTCTGTAATTGCCGGGGATTTCCCTATTTCCTTTCTTGAAGAGAGGAATTACATTTGCCTCCCTCCAGTCCTCAGGTACGACTCCAGTGGAGAGCGAGGATGCAAAGATCTTTGCAAGTGGCGAAGCAATTGCATTTCTCATTTCCCAAAGCAGCCGAGGACAAATCTGGTCTGGGCCTGGCAACTTGTCAATCTTAATGTTTGACAAAATTTTCAGCACATCAGCTTCCTCTATCTCTATCCATTCCAGCATGCACACCTGCTCCTCAAAGGTTTCATTCACTATAAAGTTCGTTTCTTTCGTAAAGACAGATGATTCGAACAAATGTGGAACTTTAGTAATGCAAACGGATTGAGGAAGTTGGGAATGTTTTCTTTGGAGAAGGTTGAAATTTGAAAGATACAAACATCATATGGGGTCTGGACAGTGTAGATAGGGAGAAATTGTTCCTTTGCTGGAAGGACCAAAAATCAGGGCACAAAATCTGGAGGCAAAATAGAAATAGTGGCATAAGGTAGAAAGCTTTCTCATGCAGCAAGTGGTTAGGAGCTGAAATACACTGTCCACCAGGTGGAGGCAGGATCAATCATACTGATGCGACTTAGAAGGTGTAGGGCTATGGAGGGAAGGCAGGGAATGATTGGAGGTGAACTACTCATCTGCAGAGTTAGCACAGAAATGATAGACTGAATGGCCTCTTCTCATCCTGTAACAATCCTGGCATTAAACCTTCACCCACTGTCAACAAACAGATCTTCTGGTCATTCACTGAATGCTCTGAGAGACACCTTACTCTGTCCATGTGAATATCCTCCATTACAGCTGTTCAAATCATTTCACAAGGTCCTTCCCTGTTTATAAAACTCTGAGTGATACCCTGAAGGTTTGAATGGAGATTTTAGGGCACAGGAGACCTTTCAGCTCATCACATCTGCACCAACTCTTCAAATGAGCATCATTATCTGATGCCAATCTCCTGCTCTCTCCCCTCCCCCCCCATACCCATGCACATTATTTCTATTCAAATAATCATCACTACTGTCCAGAAAACCTCCATTGAACAAATTGAAAAATGCTATTTAAATGCAAGTTTTTACTTTTGAAACACTCAAACAATTTTTGTTTATTCTTAAAATGCACACATGGGTTTAAATGCAAGGCTGACAGGACAATACAATTTGCAAAAGGGAGTCAG
Source organism: Hemiscyllium ocellatum (assembly GCF_020745735.1). Classification (NCBI taxonomy): domain Eukaryota; kingdom Metazoa; phylum Chordata; class Chondrichthyes; order Orectolobiformes; family Hemiscylliidae; genus Hemiscyllium; species Hemiscyllium ocellatum. The sequence goes on from NC_083418.1 coordinate 82,125,195, forward strand.
CTGTTTGACACTCATCTCCTGATCGGACAATGTTAGTACCAAAGGAACTCCTAACAATACAGACCTTTTGCTGTGAATCAGGTGTTAAAACTTGAACTGACTGAAAAAAGGGAACAGAGAAAGACCGGAGCTCCCAGCCTTGCCTCATCAGCATGCTCACTCCCAGGAGATGTCCTTCATCACTGCTGGTCAGTGAAACAACATTCCACCATCAGCAAAATGCAGCAAGTGAAAACAAACATTACTCTATATTTACTGAGAGATAAAACCAAATACAGATGGGAAGGGATGTTTCAAAATCATGTGAATGCATGTTCTGGATGGGACAAAAACACATATGTTAATCCATTCTGATGAAGGGTCACTAGACCCGAAACATTAACCTCTGCTTTCTCTCCCCAGCCGCTGCCTGATCTGCTGAGCTTTCTCAGCAACTTCTGTTTTTGTTTCTGATTTCCTCAGTTCTTCCAGTTTTTTATTTTAACTTTCTTTTGAATTATATTCATTTCATTTTAAAATCATGGTCACTTCAAATTAAGCAGGATCACCACGACAGCTTATATTTATGTGTCATGTTTTATATTGTAAAGTGTCATGGGATATTGTCAAATCTGATACTAACCCATGAGGAGATGTAACAGCAGATGAGAGAAAACTTGGTAAGAGAGGGGGAGGTCTCAATGATTGCCCCGAGACTAAAGCAGAAGCCACCAAATGGTGAAATAATTTGAATGATAGAAACGTGGTCAGATGTAAATGGCAAGGTTCAGTTTGCTTCCACTTTTGCTGCCATTAGCTTTTATATATTCCATTGCAACATAACTCATTGACCTTGAACAGTCTTCTCCTTCAGCGTGCATCATTCGTTGCATCTTAAATGTCCTACATGAGGATTGAAAAAACAATCTCAACTTTCCACAGCAGATAGGCAAGGTCACTGCCAACTTGAGTTCCATAGGCTGAACCTTATTTTTTTTAGATTAAAAAAGATTACTTATAGTGTGGAAAGAGGCCCTTCGGCCCAACAAGTCCACACCGACCCGCCAAAGCACAACCCACCCATACCCCTACATTTACCCCTTATCTAACACTACGGGCAATTTAGCATGGCCAATTCACCTGACCCGCACATCTTTGGATTGTGGGAGGAAACCAGAGCACCCGGAGGAAACCCACGCAGACACGGGGAGAACGTGCAAACTCCACACAGTCAGTCGCCTGAGGCGGGAATTGAACCCGGGTCTCTGGCACCATGAGGTAGCAGTGCTAACCACTGTGCCACCATGCCGTCCACAACAGTATTCTTACTGTCGATCTCAAAAACTGTGTCCAATAACAAAGTGTTATGCCTGGATTTGCCTTTTAAATGTTAATTGTGGCAGATTTAAAAATTGCAGTTAGTAAATTACAATTTGATCTGGGTTTGACTTTGCTGCAGATCTCATTATCTTGTGTAACTGGTCTAAAACAAGGGGATGTTGAGAAATTTGAGACTTGCTGCTCTCCACATGTACTAAGACGTGTTTTGAGTTCCCTCTGGGAATCTGTTCGATTAAGAACACAGGAGAAGCAGTTTCAGCCCTCAAGCCTGCTCTAAGCCAGTTCACAACTGGGAAATAAAATGTTAATGTGTTACAAGAAAGAGGACACATCAAAAATCACGTGAACGTACCTCCTGGAATGAAAAGAATACGGACATTCAATCCATCCACCAGTTTTACAGCTCTTCAATCTGAACCACCCCACTATAATCCCAGTTCTCTTCTGCACTATTGCTATTGTACTGGATTTCAAAACTAATTCTATTAAGAGACAAATTGAATTGTAGCATTTCAGTTATACTCAAAACAAGGTCTGAATGTCTTTATCAGCATTTCTTTTCCAGTCTGACATTACCAATGTCAGAGTTAATCTGCTGTCAAAACTCTCATTCAAGTTTCCTCATCTCAAAACTCAATGATTCCTCAGTTGGTCTCTCACGTCCTACACCCTGTGGACATGAGATCACCCAAAAACTCTATTGTCCATGCAGTAAGTCCTATTCACCTATTCCCCCACTATTTGCTGACTGACCCTGCCTCTAGTTAAACAACAGCTCGACTTAAAACAAAACCTCCCTGTTTGAAATCCTTCCATGGCCTCACCTCCCAATCCCTGCAACTTCCTCCTGGCTCCACAAACACAGGATTGCTTCACGCCTCTCACTCCGGTTCGGTGTGTATTCACAGTATTGGCTACTCCATTACTGGGAGCTGCAACCTTGGTGCCAAACTCTGGAGATCCTTCCAAGCAAGTCACCTGACTTTAAGGCAAATCTTAAAGTTATTTGACCAATGTAACTTAACAACATTGTATTAAAGTGCTCTTGCTTTATGATTGTTAAGGCATTATGTAAATACAAAAACTCCTGTTGTCCAATTCCTTCCTTCCTGCAAAATAACTGAGAATATATTTATAAGCATCCATATCTCCACTTTCAAAGTGTGGTCTGTCCCCTTAAATCAATGATCCCTCTGGAAGTGACAGCCCATGCCAAAGCAGCTGTTACCCATGTTCGGAGTTTGTATTCTAACCCTTGATTTCTCAGGAAGGTGAAAGACATGGACACAGCATTTTAAAAGCTAGACTGTCCACTAAAAACTCTCAACTCGAACAATTAACAAGGTGTCACACCAGAGTCCCATCCCATGACCAGCTGGGGGATGGAAAAGACCCAGAGGGTAATTATTCCCAGATTCAAGAAACTTGGAGCTAAATAGCATCTCACAAGGACAGCCCTGTTGGAGCTCAACTAACTCACCACAGGCTCAGGCTCAAACTCCTGAGCTGAGAGTTATTTGACTAGTTAGCATGACATGTAAGATACAGTATTTACAATCTGAGCAACTTGGCCTGGTTAAAACTTGTCTTTCAAGTTAATGTAGGAATTAGGGAACAATGGATTGGAAAAACAGGATTTTCCACCCATTATGCTTAGCCCCTCCAATTTATCTCTCAATCTTACTCCTGACCTTCAGCTATTGTAGGAGAAAGAAAAACAAAATTTAAAAAGTAGCAAAGATTTCAGATGGGGAAATAATGAAGTTCACTCAATTTAATTCCAGTACTCAGGGAGATACTCTTTTGAAAGAATTTGGAATATATTTAACATTCCTTACTCTTTGAGGAGATTAACAAATTAGTGCAAAAGACAAGGCTAAAGAATTTACACCCATCTTTTGTCTAAAGTGCTGAGCGGATGATCCATCTTGGGCACCTTCAGTGCTCTCCAGTACCAGCCAATTTCATTTGCTCTACACGATATCAGGAAACAGCTGGAGGCTCTGGATGCTGAAAAGGCAATGGGCACAAGCAGCATTTAGGCAACATTAGGGTAATGTGGTAGCACAAAGTGAGCACTACTGCCTCACAGCACCAGGATCCGTGATTTGGTTGATCCTCAGATGACTGTGTTTGTACATTCTCCCAATGTCTGCGTGGGTTTCCTCCAGGTGCTCCAGTTTCCTCCCACAGTCCAAAGATGTGCAGGTTAAATAGTTTGGCCATGCTTAAATGTAGTACCCAGGGATGAGTAGGTTAGGTAAGGTCTTTCCTTTAACTCCAATAGAGGGGAAGTAGTGCAGTGGTGTGCTCCACCTGTGAGCTGTGGGAGAACAGGGCGTGTCCCTGACAACTCTGTCTGCAGGAAGTGTTTCCACCTGCAGCTCCTGTGTGGATTGGAGGAGCAGTGAAAAACATAAAGGGGGCATAATGTTTTATAGACAGGAGCTTCAGGAATATGGTCTCTCCAAAGGTTCAGCCAGATTGATGGGTGACCACCAGGAGGTGCCAGCATGTAGTGCGAGGAGTCCACTGTGGCCATTCCCCTCTCAGACAGAAACACTGTTCTAGATTTCGATGGGAGTGGTGGTGGTGTGGGGAGATTGGGGTTGGGGGAGGGCACCAGCTGCAGCCAGGTCAGTGGGCACCACAACTGGCATTATTGTACAGTAGGGAGGGTCTAAGTGAAGGGGAATAGCAGTGATAAGGGGACTGTGTAGGTACGGGCACAGACAGGTATTTCTGCAAGAATAAGCAACACTTCCAGGATGGTGTGTTGTCTCCCTGGTGCCAGGGTCAAGGATGTCTCTGAGCAGGCACAGGATAATCTGAAGGGGGAGGGTGAGGCAGAGGTCTTGGTCCATATTGGTTCGAACGATATAAGCAGAGGGGGGGGAACATCCTGCAAAAGGAGTTCAGGGAGATCGGTAGGAAGTTGAAAAACAGGATGTCTAGTGCTGTAATCTCAGGATTACTCCTGTGTTCCAGTGAGGTTAGGAATAGGAAGATAGTACCGTTAAATACATGGCTAACCAGCTGTTGCAGGAAGGATGGTTTCAGATAGCTGAATCACTGGGATGTCGGCCAGGGCAGGAGAGACCTGCACAAGAAGGAGATAGCTGCACAAAGCTGGAGGGGCACCGATTTCCTGGCAGACAGTTTGCTAATACCACTGGGGAGGGTTTAAACTGGTATGAGAAAGCAGAGAGGTAGGTCCTGCAGGTGGAGTGACTGAGGAGACGGCAGAGGTTAAGTCAAGTAAAACAACAATGTTGGAGCCATTACTGAAACCTGGTTGAGAGAAGGACAGGTCTGGCAGCTCCATGATCCAGGTGAGACAGGAGAGATATAAAACGGGTGGGGAGGTACATTACTGATTAAGGAGAATGTCACAGCTACACTAAGGCAGGACATTGGGGGGGGGGGGGGGGGTGCTCACCCAGCAACGCCGTATGGCTAGAGCTCACAAATAAGGAAGGTGCAATCTTTGGGACGGGGTTATAAAACAGGCCTCCCAATAGCCAGCGGGAGATAGAGAAACAGATAAGGCAGTGGATTATGGAAAGATGTGGTGGTGGGCGATTTTAACTTCCCCAATATTGACAGGGACACCCTTCATGTCAGGGGCTGAGATGGGGCAGAACTTGTTAGATGTGCCCTGGAGTCAGGATGTAAATAGTCCAACTTAAGCTGGGGCCAGACTAGACCTTGTCCTGATGAAGGAGCCTGGCCAGGTTTCAGTGGGGAGCATTTTGGGAACAGTTATCATAATTCCATAAATGTTTAGACCGTTATGAATAAGGTTGGTTCTCAGGTGGAAGTTTAAATTGGGGGTTCGGCAAATTACAACAAGATCCAACAGGAACTGGAGAAATTGGATTGGGAGGGGGCGATTGTGTGAGGGTAAATCTATATCAGACCTGTGGGAATCTCAAAAGGCAATTGATCAGAGTTCAGGACCAACATGTTCCTGTGAGGGTGGAAAATTAAGGGTGGCAAGATTCAGGAATCCTGGATATTAAGACATGTTGAAAGTTTAGTCAAAAAAAAGAAAAGGAATATGTGAGAGTATATTTAGGAAACTGAAATCAGACAAAGCCCTTAAGGAATGTAAAGAAAGGAGGAAGTAATTTAAACCAGGAACTAGGAGAATTAAAGAAAAAAGGGCTATGACACGGCCATGGCAAGTCAGAAAAGGCAAATCCCAAGGCACTTTACACATCTACTCAGAGCAAGAGGGTAGCTAGGGACTCAAGGACAAAGGAAGGAATTTATGCATGAAGCCACAGGAACTGGGTAAGGTCTTTAACGAGTACTTTGCATCAGTATTCACCAAGGAGCAGGACATGTGGATGGCGAGTTTAGAGAGAGGTTTGTTGATATTCTCGGGCGTGTAAAAAAATGGTATTTTAAAAAAGCATGAGGTAACAAGTCCCCAGGGCCTGATGGGATCTATCCCAGAATCGCAGAGTGGAGATTGCTGGAGCCCATATAGAGATCGTTGTATCCTCTTTAGTGACAGGCAAGGCCCTAGAAGACTGAAGAACAGCCCTTGTTTAAGGCGGCAAATAACCTTAACGCAGGAAATTAACTACACGGAGGTGTATATATTGTAGATATAGTGAGAGCTGTAATCCATGCTTTCACAACAGTATTTGACGGACTGTTGGAGGAGCATTCACTAAGTGGGTCCTGCCTTCCCACTCCCACAAACCTGATGGGAAGCTTGTTTGGGGATGAGGACCAATGGGAAGGGGGGGTGAAATAAAATAAATAAAATGAAGTATTATCACATTTTCGGAGGCAACTGTAAAATGTGAGAATGGACACATGTCACATTCAATTGATTCATCAATGTTATCACCAATAAAGCCAGTTAACAGAGCTCAACATAGATACAGCTGTAGAGACACCAAATAATCATAACAGACTGGGTGCAGTGTGTTGGAACAATTGCTTTATACCTCATAATGTGTTCAGAATGAGTGTAAAAAGCTGCATTATTTATTTTAGACCTTGAGTATATACCAGGACAAGGAAAGGATATAAGTTTTCACAGGATCAGAACATCATTGGCAATTAAGGCCAGCATTTATTAGCGATTGCACAAAATACGGAGGTATGGGATTGAGGGTGATTTAGTGATTTGAATCAGAAATTGGCTAGCTGTAAGAAGACAGAGTGGTGGGTGATGGGAAATGTTCATCCTGATGTTCAGTTACTAGTGTGTACCACAAGGATGTGTTTTGGGGCCACTGCTGTTCGTCATTTTTACAAATTATCTGGATGAGGGTGTAACCGGATGGGATAGTAAATTTGCAGATGACACTAAGGTCGGTGGAGTTGTGGATAGTGACGAAGGATGTTGTAGGTTACAGAGGGACAGAGGTAAGCTGCAGAGCTGGGCTGAGAGGGAGCAAATGGAGTTTAAAGTGGACATGTGTGAGGCGATTCACTTTGAAAGGAGCAACAGGAATGCCCAGTACTGGGCTAATGGGAAGATTCCCAGTAATGTAGATGAGCAGAGAGATCTCGGTGTCCATGTGTATAGATCCCTGAAAGTTGCCACCCAGGTTGATAGAGTTGTTAAGAAGGGTATGGGTTTTGGAACCATGAGGTCATTCTACAGCTGTACAAAACTCTGGTGTGGCCACACTTGGAGTATTGTGTACAATTCTGGTCACTGCGTTATAGGGAGGATGTGGAAGCTTTGGAAAAGGTTCAGAGGAGATTTACTCAGATGTTGCCTGGTATGGAGGGGAGGTCTTACGAGGAAAGGCTGAGGGACTTGAAGCTGCTTTCATTAGAGAGAAGAAAGTTGAGAGGTGACTTAATTGAGACATATAAGATAATCAGAGGGTTAGATAGAGTGGACAGTGAGAGCCTTTTTCCACGGATTGTGATGGCTAGCACGTGGAACATAGCTTTAAATGGAGAGTGATAGCTATAGGACAGATGTCAGAGGTAGTTTCTTTACTCAGTAGTTGGGGTGTGCAATGGTCATTGGATAGACATACGGATGAAAACGGAATAATGTAGGTTAGATGGGCTTCAGATTGGTTCCACAGGTCGATGCAACATCAAGAGCCAAAGGGCCTGGCCTGTGCTGGAAAGTTCTATGTCATATCCCTTACTGCCCTTGGAGGTAAAGCTGCAGATAAGAGACAGCAACTTTAAAATAAGATGGGGAGGAATTGCTTCTTTCAAAGGATCATGAATCTATGGAGTTCACTAGCCCAGGGGGGAGTGGATGCTGGGACATGAAGATGAACGAGGAGATGGACAGATTTTTAATTGATGGGGAGTGGGCAGCAGGCTGCAGTTGAAGCCATGATAAGATCAGATATAATGGTTTGGAATGACAGAACATGGTCAAGAGACTGAATTGTCTGCTCCTGCTCCCTGTTCCTATGGTCTTATATTCAGAAATACTTGCATGTCAATGATTAACATCAGAGAGTAAATCCATATGTTTCTGCCTCAAATCTCAGAAACTTACAATAAATTATATTGACCATTACATATACAGACTGTTGTCATCAGAAAGCCCTGATATTTTACACAGCTTTCTACTAGTCACCCTGTCAAGTGTGAGGTTGTCCATTTTGGAAGGACAAATAAGAATGCGGAATACAGGGTTTACGGTAGGGTTCTTAGTAAGGTGGAGGAGCAGAGGGATCTTGGGGTCTATGTTCGTAGCTCTTTGAAAGTTGCCACTCAGGTGGATAGAGCTTGTAAGAAGGCCTATGGTGTATTAGCGTTCATTAGCAGAAGGATTGAATTCAAGAGTCGTGAGGTGATGTTGCAGCTGTACAGGACCTTGGTAAGGCCACATTTGGAGTACTGTGTGCAGTTCTGGTCGCCTCACTTTAGGAAAGATGTGGAAGCTTTGGAGAGGGTGCAGAGGAGATTTACCAGGATGTTGCCTGGAATGGAGAATAGGTCGTACGAGGATAGGTTGAGAGTGCTAGGCCTTTTCTCATTGGAATGGCGAAGGGTGAGATGTGACTTGATAGGAGGTTAATAAGATGATCAGGGGAATAGATAGAGTAGACAGTCAGAGACTTTTTCCCCAGGTACAACAGAGTGTTACAAGGGGACATAAATTTAAGGCGAAGGGTGGAAAATATAGGGGGGATGTCAGGGGTAGGTTCTTTATCCAGAGAGTGGTGGGGGCATGGAATGCGCTGCCTGTGGGAGTGGCAGAGTCAGAATCATTGGTGACCTTTAAGCAGCAATTGGATAGGTACATGGATAGGTGCCAAAGCTAGGAGAAATGTTCGGCACAACATCGTGGGCCGAAGGGCCTGTTCTGTGCGGTATTGTTCTATGTTCTATGTTCTACTACACAAGTAGTGTGCATGTCACACTTGTTGGAAATCAATTTGATCCTTATCCAAGTGCAGTAAATGGTGGGTTCTCAGCTCCATTCATTCAATATTTCTGATAAATGGAGCCAAAAGAAAATCAGCAGCAGTGTTCAATGAGTGATTGGGCCCAAATGCAATTCCTCCAGTTTTCCCACATCTGGGGTTATCCCCGTTGTATCTCCCTGTGGATATATTTGGTCATTGCATTAATTCACAGCTTAAGCACCTCGGTAATGTACAGACCTCAACAAAAGACACGATTAGACATTCCTGGCAAGACTAATGCATCCACGTGGTTAGGTATTTTCATTTGCTTGTGAAGTTTTGTGAACCAATCTATTGCAAATGTGGCTTCCAGCCACATTTTTTCAAAAAATCTGTGAGAATCCAAAATATTTGCCTGAAGAATTATCAGCAAATATATTCATTGATGAGTCAGCATAAATTGTATATTTCCCCACACATACAGTAACTTGTCTCTGGGCCATTACCAGGCCACAGAAACAGCAACAGGAGGAGGCCATTCAGCCCCTCAGGGCTGTTTCCCCATTCAATAGGATCATGGCTGATCATTAACATTCCAAAGAATCAAGTAATCAATCTTCAGTTCACTGAGTTTGAGCACATCTATTTTCCTGCCTTTTCCCTGGAATCCTTGATGTCCAACTGATTCAGGATCTGGGCTGGTTTCTTAGTGTGTCAGCACCCTAACTGCTCAGGTGTGTTTGGTCACTCAATTGCTTGTGAAAGTTCAAGACAATCTTGAGTTATTGTGGCAGAACCATAGAATCCTTACAATGTAGAAGCAGGCCATTCAGCCCATCAAGTCCACACTGACCATCCGAAGAGCATCCCATCCAGACCCAGACATTTACCCTATCCCTGTAACCCTGCAATTCCTGTGGCTAACCCATCTGGACAGGATGGGTAGTTTCCCATGACCAAGCCACCTGACCTGCACATCTTTAGACTGTGGGAGGACACCGGAGCACACAGAGGAAACCCACGCAGACATGGGGAGAATGTGCAAACTCCACACAGACTGTCGTCCAAGCCCGGGATTGAACCCAGGTCCCGGTGCTGTGAGGGAATAGTGCTAACCACTGAGCCACTATGCTGCCCAAAGTTTACAGATATAAACTGTAAAAAAAAATGAGTGTGATGTCAACACCAGGACCTGGAGTTCCTGCTGGAGGTGAACAAGGGAGTCATGCTCCATTTACTGCACACTGTGCTAGTTATGTCAAGGTGAAGAGGTACTCAGCTTTCTACTCAAACTTGGTGAACTGAAGATTGATTACTTGATTTTTTGGAATGTTAATGGTCAATAATTATTGGCTATACCAAGGTCTCAAGCTGACTGAATTAAACACTTCAATTGAAACTGTCTGAGCAGTCGCTGCAGCTGGACAAATAATCGCTACCATTGTTTGTTGGGCATAGGTCTGACTGACGAAGGAAGATCAACTAATAGAGCTTCATGTCATTTCCAATTAAAACGATTGGAGCACAGTGGTCAGGACACGGCTGGGGTTAGTGCCGCCGCGTGTCATTACTGATTGATTCATTTGTGCTCAGGTGTTCTTTGTTTTAAAAAAAACACAGGCACGTCCCCAGGTTGTGAATGGGTCCATCTGGAGGTTTATTCACAAACTGGAACACGATGTAGGTCAGTATAGAGTCAATATTAGAGTGGTGCTGGAAAAGCACAGCAGGTCAGGCAGCTTCAGAGGAGCAGGAGAATCAACATTTCGGACCAGAGCTCTTCATCAGGAATGTATGGGACAGTATGGAGTTGCCATTCAGAATTACAGCAAATGTTCACCTCTCAGATCTTTACAATTGACACCACTGTATGGGATTGTCAGATGTTTGTAAAGTGGGAACCTCCTGTAAATCATTCACAGATTTGGGCCTTGTTGTCAGAGCCAGGATTTGCTACCCATGTCTGAAATGGAGATAAAAACCAAAGTAACAGCGGATTCTGTAAATCAGAAACAAAACCAGAAATTTCTGGAAAACCTCAGCAAGTTTGGCAGCATCTGTGGAGAGAAATCAGAGTTGAGGTCTCAGGTCCAGTGAGGAAGGGTCACTCCATCTGAAAGGTTAACTTGGATTTCTCTCCACAGATACCTGCCTGAAGCGGAGCTGCTTACTGAGCCAGTCCAGTGTCACCCACATCACTGTGGGTCTGGGGTCACATTGGGTCAGAGCATGTAAGGACAACGTATTTTCTTTCTTTGAGAAGGACATGAGTAAAGAACATTCTAGTTCCAACAATGGGCTGGTGTTTATGGGCACCATTCAGTTCTTAACGACGGTCACTGAACCTGAAACAATTAACTCTGATTTCTCTCCACAGATGCTGTCAGACCTGCTGAGATTTTCCAGCAATTTCTGTATTTGATTTCTAGCAACCATTGCTAGAATCATAGAGCTCTACAATATAGAAGCGAGGCCTCTCGGCCCACCCAGTCTGCACCAAGCCTCGAAGAGCATCCTACCCTCTCTCCCCCAATCTCTAATAATCCTGTTTTAAGCACGGCCAGTCCACCTGGCCTGCACATCTTCGGATTAGTGAGAGGAAACCGGGGCACCCATGCAAATACGGGGAGAATGTGCAAACCCCACACAGACAGTCACCTGAGGCTGGAATCCAACCCGGGTCCCTGGCGCTGTGAGGCAGCAGTGCTAACCGCGGAGTCACTGGGCTGCCCTTTTTGGCTCTCTCAGGTTTTTTTCTCATGTCACTGTTACTGATGTTTAGATTTCTGTATTAGATTTATTAAAAACCTCTGCTCCACCGGCTGCTGTGTGATTTGAACCCATGCCCCTAGGTCATTGGCCTGGGTCTCTGAGTTACTAATCCAGTAACATTATTACTACACCCACTAGCTGCTCCTGAATTTGGCGTCAACGATGGACAAAGAAAAACAGACAACGCACTGGTAGTAACGGAGGGGAGGGGCATGTGGCCAATGGAGGGGAGGGGAGGGGCATGTGGCCAATCAAATTGGCGAACCAATTTCAAGGCACTATTAAGGGATCTAGCACTAGGATAATGGAATGTGTTACATGTTCCAATATTCTACAACTGTGGAAATTTGAGCACATGTGAAAATAGTCAATACTGCCCAGATTATGCAAATATCTTGGGGGGAAGCTGCACATCCATATATATATATAATTTGCCTGCCAGTTCAGATATTACAATTTAACTTTCATTCTTAATTGTTGCCCAAGGTTCCTGAGACAGCACTGTTCAAACCCATGACCCACTTTAATCTAGAAGGACAAGGGCAGCAGGTACATGGGAACACCACCCCTCCAAACCACTCACCATCCTGACTGGGAAATACAACATTGTTCCCTCATTGTCATGAGAATGGGCCAAGGCCCCAAAATACTATGGTTGTTTTTAGCTCTGAATTCCAAACTATGTTCTCTTTTCAAAAAAAGTTGTTTGATTTACAGCATCTGCTGTTCTTTTGGTTTTTATCTCAGTTTCAGGCAAGGGCAACAAATACTGGCTGCAGCAACAATGCCCAACTGATCTACAGGAGGTGCCCAACTTATAAACATCTGTGGGAGTGATGGCATGCAACACCTTAAAGGCATCAAGGAAGTTTCAAATAGAGTGGGCTGTGATCTCCTGTGACCAGAAAGATCAAAAAGGGCAGAGAATCCTCTGCTCAACAGCAATCCATCCCCTCCAGATTATATCCCAAATTACAGGTGAAGGACAGACAAGAACAGGGGCTAAAAAGCCATTTAATTCTAATGTAATAGACGAGTGGGACTGAATTAGATTAGATTACTTACAACATGGAAACAGGCCCTTCGGCCCAACAAGTCCACACCAACCTGCCGAAGCGCAACCCACCCATACCCCTACATTTACCCCTTACCTAACACTATGGGCAATTTAGTATGGCCAATTCACCTGACCCGCACATCTTTGGACTGTGGGAGGAAACCGGAACACCCGGAGGAAACCCACGCAGACACGGGGAGAACGTGCAAACTCCACACAGTCAGTCGCCTGAGTCGGGAATTGAACCCAGGTCTCAGGTGCTGTGAGGCAGCAGTGCTAACCACTGTGCCACCGTGCTGCCCAAATTCTCACATAGCAGCCTGCATTCTGGTGGCTCTGTATTACAGGTAAAGGTCCTCTCTCACAAAGCTGAAATGTTGGAAGTTAATGACTATTCAAAGGCATCAGAACAACAGAATCTCAATCAAATAAAAGGCAAACTATTGTAGATGCTGGAAATCTGAAATAAAGACAGAAAATGCTAGAGAAATTTAGGAGGTCTGGTATCATCTGTAGAAAAGGAACAAAGTTAAAGTTCTGGTTTTGCTAATACTCTTCTGGTTGGGCCAAAGGGCCTGTACCTGTGCCATACTGTCCTTGGTTCTTCAGAATTTCTGAAGAATTCCTTCAATAGAAATTGCTGGAAAAGCTCAGCAGATCTGGCAGCATCTGTGGAGAGAGAACCGACATTAACATTTCGAGTTTAAAGAAGAAGGAGTAAAAACCGAGATCTGAGGAAGGGTCACTGGACCCAAAACATTACGTTTGCTTTCTCTTCACAGATACTGCCAAACCTGTTGACTTTCTCCAGAATTCCCAGTTTCTGTTTATAATCATTCTGTAAAACTAAGGATTGTAGAAGTAACTGTTCATCTTAAAACCTGATGCTCCTGACAATCTCTACTGCAGCAGTGTAATGCTCAATTATCACAACTCACAAACAATTAAGAAGCTAATCATCATATCAGCCTTTTAACTTTTCTCTTTTTCAACTCACCGTTTTCTAATCTACATGTATCATGTCTGAAATAGTGATTAGTATTTAGTACACTCACTGATGAATTATGGAAAGTCTGGTTAAATTGACTCCTCTTAAATCACAGTTCATTTTGATCAGGGAGAAATGTCTGTACAAGAGAAGGGATTCTTTTCAACTAACTGAGGCAGTACCCAGCTGAGGGACTGTGTGCATAAAGTTTGTCACTCCTTTTCTAGGAGTTTAAAGCTGGGGTCTTCTATCTGGAACTGTAGCCAATTAGAGATCCTTGCTTGGGACACTGTCACAAATAGCACAGCAAGTGGCCTGAAACTATAGATTGTAACTGTTGAAAGTGGCAGCTCACCCCCACCTTCGAGGGGAATCCGAGATTGTCAATAAAAGACAATCACACCAGCTGTAACCACTTCCCAGTGAACAAATCATTTGCAAAATATTGTAAAATAGACATTTTTTCAAGGCTTTGCATCTTGCACACATCAGGACAATTTGCAAGAATTACCAAATTCAAAGTTTATACTGTGAGGAGAGCACTGATTGGTTGGCAAGTGGACTCATTGGCAGAGGAGTTGCCATGGAGAATGTACTGGTGCAATGACTGACAGATAATTGCCAAGTTTTGTTTAAACTTAAACCAGGAAGGGTGAACCCTGATTAGTCAAAGAATTGTCCTGTGAAATTAACCAGAAAGTAGCCACCACCTATTTTGCAGAATTGAAATCAAACATCACACACACACACACACACACACACGTCCCAGTCTGTAAAAGAACACAGCCATATATATATCTGCTTATTTTGCAGTGATAGTCAAATTCTCTCTTACCAAAAATCTAATTTAAAAGAAGCTAATACCTCTATGTCACTTAAAACTAGAGTCAGAGAGCTACCTGATCCCAGCTCTAGTTGGTGATTTTCCAAATGGGGAATTACACTGCTTTGTAGAAAGTCCAGTCACTGTCATGGGTTTTTTTAAAGCAGGATGTTTTTGATGGAGTTTCTATAATTGAGGGTGAATTCCTGCTGGATGTAAGATTTGATAGCGTCTTGGTAACAGGTAGAGTATAACCTACTGTCTTTACAAGGGCTGGCCTTTGTACATTTGGTTTTTAGACTTACTCTACAGTCAAACAGTGAATTGAAAGTGGTTCCTGGAGGAAAAGAGAAGTCATACCATTTCTGATGAAACAAAGATGAAACCACATACTTCCAAAGTATTACAAGGTAAAATTGACCTTTAACAAGCATCTAAATTCTGACAGCCGTACCATGTGAATTCAATTCTGTAATGTGTTTTATTCATGGCATGTGGGTGTCTCAGACAGGACCAACATTGGTTACCTCCCCTCAGCCAGGAGAGGCTGCTGCAGGGCTCGCTCAGTGGTTTCTACCGGGGTTATTTCAGAAAGCAGCAAAACAAACCAGCTGCCCTGTTCTGGGGCAAAGTCAGAAAGAACCAAGACAACAGATCTCCTTCTGCAGGAGGAGGACACAAGTGAACCAGGTGGGCTTTTACAAGAACGCACTATTTCATAATCATTTTTACCTTTGATTTGACAGAATATGAACTCACCAGCTATCTAATGGGATACAAATTCACGTCACCACATATTCCTAGTCTCTGGATTACTAATCTGTTAAACCACCTTGTCTTCTTGTATTTATAATATTTCATCTGGAATGCCAAACTACAAGTTTTTGGCTGGTGTATTATTCAGCCTCAAATTAAAGCAAAATACAATAGATGCTGAAAATCTGAGATAAACACAGAATGCTGGAGAAACTCAGCAGGTCTGGTAGCATCTGTTGAGAAAGAGAATTCGGGTTAATGTTTCAAAAATCTGGCTTGACTGTTTTCCAATTTGCTAGTTCTGAAGAACTTTATTTGAGATCTGACCATGACATTGTCACTCATTCAAACTCCTGTCAGTCCCTCCCGAGCAGCACTGAGTAGCTCAATCCCACAGATGACAGCACACCCCCATCTCCCAGGCAAACCAGGAGCAGGCAATAAATACCGGCCAAACTGACAGCAGACACATGTCAGTGAAGGAATAATTTAAGTAATATTGTTTCTGTAGAATCATATGTGATTTGAAATGTTCACCGTTTCTCTCCCCAGAGATGTTGCTAGGCCTGCTGAGTTTCTCTGCATTTGTATTTGGTTATATGGAGAGATGATGGCCTCATGGTATTATCACTCAACTGTTAATCCAGACATGAAGTTGAAAAATGTGTTGCTGGAAAAACACAGCAGGCCAGGCAGCATCCGAGGAGCAGGAGAATCGACATTTCGGGCTGAAGCCCTTCTTCAGTTAATCCAGACACCCAGGTAACAATCTGGGATAACTGAAAGGATCTACAGACACCGTAAATCTGAAACAAAAACAGAAATTGTTGGAAAAGCTCAGCAGGGCTGACAGCATCTTGGAGAGAAAGCAGAGTTAATGCTTTGGGTCCAGTGACTCTTCCTCAGGAACTTTAACTCTGATTTTTCTCCATAGATGCTGCCAGATCTGGTGAGCTTTTCCAGCAAATTGTGTTCTAGGGATCTGGGTTCAAATCCTGCCATGGCAGATGGGGGACTTTGAATTCAATAATAATCTGGGAATAAGATTCTAATGATGACCACAAATCCATTGCCGGTTATCAGGAAATCTCATCTGGATCACTAATGTCTTTTAGGGAAGGAATCCTCCATCCTTACCCGGGTCTGGCCTACATGTGACTCCAGCAATGTGGTTGATGCTCAATTGCCCTCTGGGGTAATTAGGGATGGAGAATAAATGCTGGCCTGGTCAGTGATACCCTCATCCTGTAAATGGCCCGGTCAATTACCTGGACTGGTTTTGGTTTTTGAAAAGAGTCAAGGGGAATTTTCTTGTGTTTTTGGTTCTGGATTTTGTCTGATTTGTCTCTCCTGCAAGATTACACAGTCTATGGGGAATGGAGGGGTCGCTCCAGGTCACGTCGATCTTATCATTATCAATGCGTTAATAGGCAAGATGGAAAAGGCAAAATATTGGACCTTCAGTTAACATCCTGAGTGAAACGGAATCAGAACTCAGATCAAGGCAAGTGTTAGTAGCTCACAAGTGAAGTTCCCTTCAACATCAATTTATTGTGGAAGGCTCTTTCATTGGTCATTTTGTGTAATATAACAGGCAGAGACCCCAAAAGGTTTGATAGCCTTCACCCTAGAATACTTCAGGAAGTGGGCCCAGCAACAAGAGATGCACTAATGGCCATCTTCCAAAATTCTACAGACTCTGGACAAGCTAAGGATTGTTGGGTAACTCGTGAAACATCACTACTTCAGAACAGAGGCAGAGAGAATATAGGGAATTATTGACCAGTTAAACGTGACAATGGGAGTGGAGAAAGAGATATAATAGCAGATCACCTGGAATAGGATCAGGGTCAACAGTCAGGATTATCTGAATGGTGATACATTGGGGCTGGCTGCAATGGGACCCTGTGTGTTCTTGTACATCATTGGCTGAAAATAAGCAGGCAGCTGCAGCTCAAAGTGAGAAAGCAAACGATACACTGGCCTTCACAATGACAGGGTTCAAGCACAGAAGCAAGTTGTCTTACTGCTATTGTACAGAGCCTCGGTGGAAGAGACCACCCCAGGAATACTGTGTGCAGTTTTCGTCTTCGTATTGGAGGGAGAATGGTCTGACTATGGAGAGAGTTCAACAAAGGCTTTCCAGACGGATTCCTGGACCGATGTATGAAGATCACTTTGGGCTAGATTTACTGGAGTTTAGACACATTTGGGGGCAGGAAGGAATAGAAGCCTCTAAAATTCTAGCAGGACCAGACAGGGTAGATGCAGGAAGGGCATTCGGTGATCACAGAACCCAGAACCAGAGGTAACAGTCCGAGGACTGACCTGATGTGGAATTCCTTCACAGAGGCAGTGATGAGTCGGTGGAATTCTCTGCCAGAGGAAAACATGTTGAGACCAAAACATTGAAGACTTTCAAGAAATATAGGAAGTTGCAATTCTTTGGACTAAAGGGGTCAAAGGTTATGGGGAGAAAGCTGGGACCAGCTGGCTCCACTCTCTGCATAGCAACCCCCTTAATGCTGCCTTCATTCACCCTCTCCCAAACCCCTTCCCTAATTAGTTTAAAGCCCCCTCTGCATCCCTACTTGTTTGATTTGTCAGGACACTGTCCCGAAACCTTTAAAGTGAAGCCTGCCCCAGCAGAACAGCTCCATGCTACCTAGAACTTGTGCCAATGCTCCACAAACTGACACCCATCCATCCACACCAATCTTTGAAGCACACATTTAACTCGTAGACATTATCTACTCTGGGCCAGTGTGTCCATGGCTCAGGTAGTAATCTAGAGAACCTGTGAGGTTCTGCATTTTAATTCAGCTCCTAACTCTTCAAATTCTCAGTGAGATCTCCTCCCGAGTCCTATCAAATCTGTTGGTACCGAACGTGGACAGTTCTGAAGAAGAGTCAACTTGGACACAAAGTTAACACTTTCTCGCTCCACAGATGCTGCCAGACCTGTTGAGTTTCTCCAGCATTTTCTGTTTCCAGTCCTGAGGTGATGTCCTTAACCCTGGCACCAGGGAGCCAGAGGCTTCGGGACTCCTGTTCACGGTTGTGTAGAACAGGATTTATTCCCCTAATTGGATTGTCTTCTATGATTACTGCATTCCTATTACCTTCCCCAATTTGAATGACTCACTGTACCCAGGTGTGGTCAGTTTGCACATCCTGCCTGCAGTCCTCACTCATGTCCCCACAGCTTGCATCCACCTTGTATCGTGTTAGACAATTGCAGGGGCCATAGCTTCACAATTTTAACCTCCTGGGTCCACATACTTTCCTGTCTCTGTCACAGGCCAATGTTGAATGACCAAATTGCAGGATATGGGATAAAAGTTAAACTATCCCCTTTCCTGATCTGGTGTAATGCCTGCAGCTCAAATTCTAGCTCTTCAGCTTGGATCCAAAGTTCCTCAAGCTGCAGACATCAACTACTGACGTATTGGTAAAGATACAGTCAGTCAGTCATATAGAAGTACAGTAGTATAGAATTACAGTCAGTAATATTGAAGTATAACATATTTACCCTCCAAATATTCCACAAACACACACACTTCATGAAGGTAGAAAGAAAATTGAAAAGAATTTCTCCGCAGAGATTGGTTTTGAGAAACCGGTATTTGTCTAATGGGTCATTCTTCGGGGACAAAAAGGATAACATACAGGATGTTCTGGAGCCTGTCAATCTGATGTTGGCATGTCTTGTCAAATCTAGAATCCAATAGTTTTCACTCAGGAACCTCACAGAAACAGCTCGTCAGAAAATACCATATTAAAGAAGTTCCTGCAATCACTCTTCCAGAGAGGAAATAGCTTTCATCCTGAACTCCACCGGAGGGATTCTCATTCAGAAAGTGGAGAGACCAGCTGGGTTGCTCTTCCCCAGCTCCTTGTCCCTGAACTCGAGATCAGGTAAAACCAATATCTGTCCCCAACAGTACCTATTCAAACAGCCTCAGCTGGATTTACAACTGAACAGGCAGCTCTTGGTTAAAGATTAAAAGACCTTTGGTTAAAATAAACATTTTCAGTGTTTACAGGCATTCAATTACCTCTCTTCAACAAACCATTCCAAGTATTTCCACTAAGCTGGAAATTACTATGTTTTCAAAGGATTGTGGGAAAATGAATGTTGTATAAAATATTAAACATGAAACCTCTTCATAAAATGTATCTCTCTTGTTTATACAATTGACTGTAGCAACTGAAGAATTCCATACAATTTCTATCTTGTGTGTAAGTCAGGGAACCTTCAGCCTCTACATCTCAGAAGGAATAGGTTAAAAACAAAACACACCGTTTTGAAAGTTGAAACTTGACCTTATCTAAATCTTAAATTTGCCTTTCAGTTTGATCAATGTTTTCAGGGAGGATTGTAGCGGCAAAATTAAAAGCCTTCTCCCCCCCTCCCCCCAATGCTATTGACTCCTGTGATACAAACCAATTTCCTAATTGAAAATCCAAATCAGTTCCCAACTTGGATATGATAAAAACAATAACATCATAGCTGTGAACCTCTTCCTTGAAGGTGGGGTATCTGTAAACACAAAAGTGACTGTCTGCCTTCAGCAGGTTTGGGAGTACAGCAGTATTTTTCATTAAAATGATTATTTTATGATCTCAGTGGCAGTCTGTAGCATTTTTATTTCTTCATGAAATTGAAAACCCAGATATTTAATGTAGGAGGATGAAGCAAGTTTAAAATCAAAAGAATTTTACTTCAGTAATAATTACAATCTATTCAAATGAATAAAAAGATTATCTATACTTTGAACCTGACTTTGGGGCTCAACTCTCTGACTGCACTAATTTACATGCAGACACCATGGAGAGAGTGATAGACTTCCATCAGCTCATCCCTCAGCCTCAGACACTCCAGTGAATACAATCCCAGTTTGTCTAATCTGTCCTGAGAGCTGACACACTCCATCCAGGCAACATCCTTGTTAACCCTCTTTAGAATTCTTTACAAAACCTCCACATCCTTCCTACAGTGTGGTGATCAGAATTAGACACAACATTGCAAATGTTGTCTCAAGATTGTGGGTGGCACAGTGGTTAGCCCTGTACCTCATAGTGCAAGAGACCTGGGTTCAATTCCCGACTCAGGTGACTGACTGTGTGGAGTTTGCATGTTCTCCCCGTGTCTGTGTGGGTTTCCTCCGGGTGCTCCGGTTTCCTCCCACAGTCCAAACATGTGCGGGCCAGGTGAATTGGCCATGCTACATTGTCCGTAGTGTTAGGTAAGGGGTAAATGTAGGAGAATGGGTCTGGGTGGTATACGCTTTAGTGGGTCGGTGTGGACTTGTTGGGCCGAAAGGCCTGTTTCCACACTGTAAGTAGTCTAATATAATGAAATTCTTCCCTGACAAGCTTCCCCTATAAGCACTCTTATGTTTTACATCATTCTTCAAATGTTTTTCATCTTATGCCTTCCAGGTCTTAGAAACCATCCAATGTTGAATTCTCCCCCCCAAGCCAACCCCAGTGTGTCCATTTTCTGTTTAATTGATTACATTCAGGACGAGACAAGGATTGCAGTTCAATTCCATTCCTTCAGCATTGCATCTATCTGGTCTAGATTTCTGACTTCATCTCTCTAAATGACTGCTGTTGAAATGTTTCATTTGCATGTTACATAACATTTCAGTCCTGTTCATGATGCAATGTGAGCAGTTACCAGAGGAGCCATGTCAGAGTGCTGTCATATAACACTGCATTTCCTTCACCAGTCAGTGACACCATCCTCACTGTCAATAGGATCAGCCACCAAGTGCTGCACCTGCCCATTAGTTTAAGGATTCCAACTTGCAATCTTTACCATCAGAACAGGAGTAGGCCATTCAGCCCCTCAAGCACCATTCAGCACCATTCAATGAGATCATGGTTGATCTATGTCCTTACTCCACATACCTGCCTCTGGCCCATGTCCTTTACTTAACCAAAAACAAAATCAAATTTAAAATTAACAACTGATTCAATATCCACTGCCATTTGTGGAAGACAGTTCCAAACATCTACCACCCTCTGTGTATTAACGTGTTTCCTAACATCTCTCCTGAACGATCTGGCCCTAAATTTTAATCTATGCCCCTTGTTCTAGAATCCCCAATCAGTGGAAATAGTTTACCTTTATCTACACTGGCTTTTCTTGCTAAAAACTTGAAGACTTCAAATTAGATCACCCCTCACCCTAAGTTGAAGAGCAAATAGCACTAATTTGCATAATCTCTCCTCATAACCTAACCCCTGAAGTCCAGGGATAACTCTTGTAAATCTACATTGTACTCCCTCTGAGGTCACTATCTCCTTCTAAGGTCTGCTCACAGTGCTCTAGGTGGGGTCTAACCAGAGTTTGTATATCTGCACCTTAACATCTAATCCCTGTACTCCAGTCCCCGAGATATAGAGGGCAGCATTCCAATGGCTCTCAATGATTATTTTCTGCTGTTTGTGGCAGTCTAAAAAGCAATGTAGCTGAACCCCCAAACCTCTTTGGACATCTGCTGTATTTAACTTCATACCATTCAGTAAAAGCCCTGATCTATCTTTTATTGATCCAAAAATAGCTGACCTCACACTGGCTGACACTGAACTCCAACTGTGACAGTTTTGCCCAGTCAGTCAGTCTCTCGGCACCCCTTTGTAATTTGATGCTTGTCATCTACACTGCCACTTAAATTTGCGTCATCAGCAAATTTGGATAAATGACCTTCTATGACAATATTCAAGTTGTTAATAAATATTGTGAATAACGAACACCACTGGTCCCATCCTGCCAATTTGAGCACCTTCCCATGATCTCTACTTTCTGTTCCCTCGAACAATTTCCCAGCCATTTCAGTAATTTGGGCCCAAGTCCATGGACCTCTGCCTTAGTTAACAGCCTCTTTGGTGGAAATTTATCAACTGCCTTCTGGAAGTCCACATAAACAACATCCTTTGACATTCCATGGCCTATTGCACCAATACAACAACCAAACGCATCTGCAGCAAGATGCAATTATTGCAAATTTAATGAAGGAACAGGGCAAAATCGTCCCCTCTGGAGTATGTGGGACTTGAATTTGGGCCTCCCAATTTGTCCCTCAGAATTGCTTCCAATCGTTTCCCCAGCACTGAGGTTAGATTGACTGGCCTGTAGTTTCCTGGTTTATTCCTTGCCCTCTTCTTGAATAACGGTACTACTCTGACGCCTTTCCTGTGGCCAGAGAGGAATTTGAACATTTTTTCCCCAGTGCCTTTGCTATTTCCTCCCTTGTCACATACATACGGATATTCATTTAGGATAGTGAAGAAGGCGTTTCGTATGCTTTCCTTTATTGGTCAGAGTATTGAGTACAGGAGTTGGGAGGTCATGTTGCGGCTGTACAGGACATTGGTTAGGCCACTGTTGGAATATTGCGTGCAATCCTGGTCTCCTTCCTATCGGAAAGACGTTATAAAACTTTGAAAGGATTCAGAAAAGATTTACAAGGATGTTGCCAGGGTTGGAGGATTTGAGCTGTAGGGAGAGGCTGAACAGGCTGGGGCTGTTTTCCCTGGAGCGTCGGAGGATGAGGGGTGACTTTATAGAGGTTTATAAAATTATGAGGGGCATGGATAGAATAAATAGACAAAGTCTTTTCCCTGGGGTCGGGGAGTCCAGAACTAGAGGGGTTTATGGTGAGAGGGGAGAGATATAAAAGAGACCTAAGGGGCAACCTTTTCACGCAGAGGGTGGTACGTGTATGGAATGAGCTGCCAGAGGATGTGGTGGAGGATGGTACAATTGCAACGTTTAAGAGGCATTTGGATGGGTATATGAATAGGAAGGGTTTGGAGGGATATGGGCTGGGTGCTGGCAGGTGGGATTAGATTGGGTTGGGATATTTGGTCGGCATGGACAGTTTGGACTGAAGAGTCTGTTTCCATGCTGTACATCTGTGACTCTATGGCTCTATGACTCTATTCCCCCATCGACTATCTTAATGATCTTTACAAAAAGAAATCAATGAGGTTTGTCAGGCATGACCTATCTGTCCTGAATCCATAGGACTCTCCCTGATTAACTGAGAATTATCAAGGTGTTCAGTTACCCCATTCTTGATTATAGACTCCAACAATTTCCCCATTACAGATGTTAGGCAAAGTGGTCTTTAATTCCCTGGTTTTTATCTTTTGTTCTTCTTAAAAACAGAGTGATGTGTGCAATTTTCCAATCCAGAGGGACAACTCCTGTATCTGTGGAACTTGGAAAGATTAGAGTTAGGGTGTCTGCCCTACTTTCCCAGACTTTCTTTACATACCACCCACAAATGGAAACACAGTGAGGTCTCAGGGATTTGTCACTCTTTACTCCCATTAATTTCCTCATTATTAATATTTTATTTACATCAATTTCATTCAGACCTAGCCCTGACCCACTGTTAACTTCCTCAGGATCTCTGGTAAGCTATCTTCCTTTTTTACTGTAAATAATTATGTTGCGTCAGTATTTAACACATCTGCTATTTAAGTAAAAACAATGACTGCAGATGTTGGAAACCAGATTCTGGATTAGTGGTGCTGGAAGAGCACAGCAGTTCAGGCAGCATCCAAGGAGCAGCGAAAGCGATGTTTCGGGCAAAAGCCCTTCATCAGGAATAAAAAGCTTTTTATTCCTGATGAAGAACTCTTGCCCGAAATGTTGATTTCCCTGCTCCTTGGATGCTGCCTGAACTGCTGTGCTCTTCCAGCACCACTAATCCACATCTGCTATTTCCCCATAGTCATTGACAATTTCCCACTTTCAGTAAAAACTGAAAGAATTACGGATGCTATAAAATCAGAGATAAAAATAGAAATTGCTGGAAAAACTCAGCAGCTATGGAGAGAAATGTGAGCTAACGTTTGTGTTGAGTGGCCCCTCCTCAGAATTGAAGTTTGAGTCTTTCCCCTTCAGTCTTTAGTAGGCCAACATTGCCCTAACTACATTTATGTAACTATAAACAGCTCTTCTTATTGATTATGATGTCCTTGGCCGAGTTTCCTTCCATAATGCTCCCATCTTTGTACTTCTTGTGAACATGGGGATTTTTGACAAGTTTCTGGAAACATTTTGGCAGTAAAATCAGAGGAACCTCACTCTGAATATCTCAGTGGACAGTGGGAAGCTGGTCTCTGATTGGCTTGTTGAACAACATTAGTGTTTTTTACTCTCCAGATCACTAAGTCAGACGTGCGTTAGTGTAGCCCCTTTAACCCCAAAGCTCTTTCCAGCCAATGATGTACAGGCGTTATGTTCAGTTGAAATTGCAGCTCCCACAGACAAACAGCAGACAGATACCAACCCAAATGATCTAATGTCTTGAATTAAACTGGGTAAGAGATGACTTGGGAAAAAAAATAACAATCAGGGACAACTCCTGTGTTCTTCCCCAAAGTAAATGGATCTTTACTTTCATGTGAAACGTCAGACTAAGCCTCAGTTTAACATCTCATCCAAAACAAAAATACAGCTACAATAGAATGTTTGATTTTTCAAAGCTGTATTTAGACAAATGCCGATTAATTCTCACTGGTGCTTGAGGGCTAGAGAGGGAGTGAATAGCTAATGTAGCCCATATATCATGCAGTGTTTTTTTTTAAATCAAACAGCTAGAGTAAATTCTGAACAACAGACTATTTGTGGTAAAGAAAAATAAAAATCCACGGCTTTCAATCAAACTGTTCAATTGTCCATCAAAGAACAAATAGACTTCAATCAAAACACTTCTGGTGCACTCATTATGGTCAGTATGAAGGCATTTCAACTTATTGCTAACATTAAATCTTCACAATGTAAATTTCATTGATAGGATTCCAAAGCAAATGAAAAGTGAATCCTCACAACAGGTTGCCTCCTTAAGAATCACAGATGTTTCCACAAGGACAGATTTGGCTCATTGTAACTCTTCAAAAGGGTTATCACTTCGTCCCAAAGCCTCGAACCTTTTACTAACGCCCTGCAAATCATTCCTTTCCTTTCAATATACAAATTTCTTTTTGAAAATGTACTATTAAGTTCACATCCATCATTCTTCCAGGCAGTACAATACAGATAACAACCCGAGTGAAATAAGTTATCTTTCACCTGATTCTTTCACCAATAATCTTAAATTTGTGTTTTCTAGTTACGGACCCACTCACTAACTGTTTCTGTGAAATTTTCAAAAGTAAAATCCTTCATAATTTTAAACATTTGGGTTAAATTTCCCTTTCACCTCATTGCTTCCAAATAATAGCCAGTTCCCATCTAGAGGATTCCGATCCCCATCTGAAGCCGAGATATCCTCCCGAAAGAAGGGTGCGCAGAACTAGGAACAATACTCCACTTCAGATTGATGCTAAACCTTTATAAATCACTGGTTAAAGTTTTTCATTTTAAGCTTTTACTTATAAAAATCAATAAAATGCAATCTTATACATTGAAAATTAATTTTTTTGGGTCTCAAAATCGATATTGTATTTAAATCGATATTATTCTCTCATTATGCCACAGGAGCACTTTCCAAATGCAGATCAATAGCTCTGTACATACCTATTAGGGAGAGTGTGCAGTAGTGTAGTCACTGGATTATTAATCCAGAAATTAAGTTTAATCCACTGAGTACATGGATTTTAAATTCCATCACCTGCTGTGGTGGGGTTTGAATTTAATAAACCTGGAATCTAAAGCTACTCTTAGTAACAATGACCATGAAACCATTATCATTGGTCATAAAAACCCATCTTGGTTCACTATTGCACATTAAAGAAGGAAACTGTCACCCTTTCTTGGGTCTGTCCGAGACGGGACTTCAGACCCACTGAAATGTGGTTTGCTCTCAACTGCCCTCTGGGCAATTCGGAATTAGCAAAAACCATGACCTTGCCAGCAACACCCATCCCCCCCACGAATGAAGAGAAAACCCCTCCAAACCCCCAATGTAATGGGAAAAAAGTCATTGACACCATAAAGAATGGCCTCTTAAAATGCATCAGTTCCTATGTTGCTGTGCTACATTTCATCAGTAGGCAGCACATTGCTTTCACTGGGCTATCCAGATCATCCTGAAATCTGCCACCACACCTTGACAGTTTCCAGTACCTGACATGCTGCTATTCAGGTACGGAAAAGGGTTAGGAGCCCACAAAGAAATCACCTTCAGAATTTTCAACAGAAAAAAAAATAGTCTTTTGAAAATTAGAAATTGAAATGGGGCAATTAATGCTTATTCTGAAGTAACTCTCATTTAGAGACAGAAAGAATTTAAAAACAAGTCTGAGTCTGGAGATGATAAAATTAATTTAATATCTTCACCTTCCAGAGCAAAGGTTGAAACACCTTCCTTCATCATGTCAGCCAATGGCCATGTACATTTATACAAAATGATTTAGTAAGGGTATCCTTCACCCTTTGCTTCAATTCACTCAGCACATGGTAATTTTTTTGTTTCAATTGGAATCAGTATTTTGAACAATATTATTGAAATGTTGTGCCCGTGATTCTGTTTTAACGGACACTGCTTGTCATGCATTTTGGCTAGTAGGAAAATGGAATGGATGTTGCTAGGTGACTGTTGCTCTGCGTTACTGTTCTAACTGCAGTGCTAAATAGCTCAGTGAACAGAAAAAGTCTTTTTTTAATACACCGTCTTAGTTACCATTTGACAGTATTCTTGGTGTTAAGCAGAAATTGTTTAAAAATGAAACATGTTTAAACTTATCCACTCATTGTTCTTGTCCCTTATTTGGAGGTGGTCTTCAGATGTACGCATTTAGATCATTAGAATGTTTCTCAACAGAACAATTCAGAAAAGGAAGCTTCAAATGATTACAAAACTTGTTGTAATATTCAGCAAAACAGGGTATCTGATAATCATGGGATAATAAAATGTATTCCTTTCTCTGCTCTGCAAAAGCACGGTTAGTCAGAGCATCTGAAATTGCTAAGACAATTAACTGAAAACCCTGAGAGCTGTTTTAATCAGGAAGCAATCCTACTCTGAGCTCCACTTCGAATGGGCATGAAATCAGCAAAACACATTTTTAACTGCCCAATTGCAGTTGATGTGACAGCAGCATGTAGTGAGCTAGTTAGGAACATGGGAACAGCAACAGACCATTCACCCCTTTCAACTACCATCCACTGCTCGGTTAAAGCACGCCTGACCTGTTAAACCAAGGACATTCTGTAAGTGGGCACCAGGCTGCAGCTGTGCCTGTCAAAGAACTGGTCAGGTTTGAGACGGAGAATGAACTGGTGGGAGAGGGGACATTGGGAGCAGATTTGCAACTGAGTGAAAGCAAGACGGGTGTTTTGGGGGAAATTGAAGGGTTTCCAGGAAGAACAAGTTCTTGGATCACTGAAAAATATAGTTGTTTGTTAAAAAAGAGAGTTTTTGGGAGCAACATGTTGCAATTGTCTCCTGTGTCTCCTGGTGGATTAACCCATTCACTGCCTGGTATCGATGGAGAGGGTGGAGATGCACACTCAATTGTGAAACCACAGAATGGTGTCTTTCAACCCCACAGACCTATAGCAACTCTCTGCAAGATCACCTGAGCTAGCCACACTCCCCTATCCTTTCCCCACCTCCCGGAAATCTTTTTCCCCTCCAGGAGTTTTCAAGTCCTTTTCAAAAAGGCAGCATTATATCTGCCCCTTCCCTACCCTGTCAGTCCACAGCATAAAGATAGCCATTTTCCAGCTTCGTTCAATTCTGACCAAGTGTCCTATTGGACTCAAACTGTTCCTTGCTCTTCCCTTCACAGAGAATGCCACACCCACTGAGGCTCTCCAGCAGTTTCAATCACATCAGCCTCCACTTGGTCCTTGAGCACTGCATTCCAGATTGTAACTGGTTGCAGTGAAAAACAAATTCCTCAGGTTGCCTTGCATAAAGTAAACACTTTAAATCGGTGTCCTGTTCTTGGTTCATCCTTCCACCAATAGCAACAGACTCTCTATCTCTCCCTACTTAGTCCAGACTCCTTGTGGCAGACATCAGCAAAGTCAAGCTTCATTCTTGTAAAATGTATTTATACCCTACCTAATGTTTACAAGTCTGTCCTCAAGTCCAGGACTAAGACCTGGACACATACACCAGTTGAGGCCAGACAAGAATTGCTAAATTGTTAGTTAATCACAACTTCCTATAAATTACACGCAAGGACTTGCAACTATTTACATTTTGAAGAAACCCTCCATATATTCCATGTACACAGATAGCTCAGTCATTGTCAGGTCTATCAGAAAAAAATCTGAGGGGTCTTCAGGGTCAGTAGGTTGCTCATTAGTGGGCCACCACTACTATACTGACCGTCGGTTATTAAAGTGAGAATATTACCATTGATGGGTGAGCCATCTGGGACCATGGTAGTGTCCCTATCTCTGAGCCAGGAGGCCCACATTCAAGTTGAAGGTTCCAAAAGGTGTGCAATAGAATCACTGAATAAATTGATGAGGAAAGTATCTGAAGAGGCAATGGTAGCGTTGTGCTAATCTCAGTGGGATTCTAAGTTCCTGGGTCAGGCTCATGGGTTCATATCATACCAAAGTAGCTGCTGGAATTGAAATTATTTTAATAAAAATCTGGAATTGAAAGCTAGTCTCTGGAATCATGACCACAGCATTAACTATCACCGTAAAGACAGTATGGACCCTTGGAAAAAGGAAATATATCATCCTTACCTAGTTTGGCCTTCAGACCCACCAAGTGGCTGACTCTTAACAATCCTCGGAAATGATTGAGTAAGCCACTCAGTTGTGACAAGAAATGCTGGCCATTATTTGTCACCCTTGTCAGCGATGCCTTCATGTAATGACAGAATGTAATAGGACTGATTCTGGGGACCCTTTTACAATTACCGTTTATCATTTCTGAATGAGACTGGAATAACAGAAGTCTCCATGTTGTCTCTCAACTTGCAAACATCTTATGTTTTTTGTGGGCAATATCAGTGCATTTGTTTCAATTACAGAATATATTTCAAATGAATTCTTGAATACTGTAATCTACAAAATGTGCATTTCAATATCCTTGGAAATACCTTAATAAGACCATAAGAGCAAAAGCAATGGGAGTCGGAGTAGGGCATTGGCCCTGTGTTAATATTGCTCCCATCCACTTTCCTGCCCTTGCCCTGTAACACTTGATTCCCCAACTGATCCAGAATCTCTCGATCTCAGCCTTAAATATACACAAGTACTCTGTCCCCACAGGTTCATAAAAATGGAGAGTCACAGAGTCAGAGAGATGTACAGCACAGAAACAGACTCTTCGGTCCAACTCGTCCATGCTGACCAGATATCCCAACCTAATCTAGTCCTATTTGCCAGTACTTGGCCCATATCCCTCTAAGCCCTTCCTCATCATACACTGGTCCAGATGCCTTTTAAATTGTACCAGCCTCCACCATTTCCTCTGGCAGCTCATTCCATACACGTACCACCCTCTGCGTAAAAGTATTGCCCCTTAGGTCTCTTTTATATCTTCCCCCTCTCACCCTAAACCTATACCCTCTAGTTCTGGACTCTCCCACCCCAGAGAAAAGACTTTGTCTATTTATCCTATCCATGCCCCTCATAATTTTATAAGGTCACCCCCTCAGCCTCCGACGCTCCAGGGAAAACAACTCCAGCCTATTCAGCCTTTCCCTACAGCTCAAATCCTCCAACCCTGGCAACATCCTTGTAAATCTTTTCTGAACCCTTTCAAATTTCACAACATCTTTCTGACAGGAAGGACACCAGAATTGCACACAATATTCCAACAGTGGCCTAACCAATGTCCTGTACAGCCGCAACATGACCTCCCAACTCCTGTACTCAATACTCTGACCAATAAAGGAAAGCATACCAAATGCCTTCTTCACTATCCTATCTACCTGTGACTCCACTTTCAAGGAGCTATGAACCTGCACTCCAAGGTCTCTTTGTTTAGCAACACTCCCTAGGACCTTACCATTAAGTGTATAAGTCCTGCTAAGATTTGCTTTCCCAAAATGCAGCACCTCGCATTTATCTAAATTAAACTCCATCTGCCACTTCTCAGCCCATTGGCCCATCTGGTCCAGATCCTGTTGTAATCTGAGGTAGCTGAAAATGTGTTGCTGGTCAAAGCACAGCAGGCCAGGCAGCATCTCAGGAATAGGGAATTCGACGTTTCGAGCATAAGCCCTTCAATCTGAGGTAACCTTCTTTGTCCACTACACCTCCAATTTTGGTGTCATCTACAAACCTACTAACTATAACTCTTATGCTCACATCCAAATCATTTATATAAACGACAAAAAGTAGAGGACCCAGCACCGATCCTTGTTGCACTCCACTGGTCACAGGCCTCCAGTCTGAAAAACAATCCTCCACCACCACCCTCTGTCTTCTACCTTTGAGCCAGTTCTGTATCCAAATGGCTAGTTCTCCCTGTATTCCATGAGATCTAACCTTGCTAATCAGTCTCCCATGGGGAATCTTGTTGAATGCCTTACTGAAGGCCGTATCGATCACATCCACTGCTCTGCTTTATTCAATCCTTTTTGTTACTACTTCAAAAAACCTCAATCAACTTTGTGAGACATGATTTCCCACGCACAAAGCCATGCTGACTATCCCTAATCAGTCCTTGCCTTTCCAAATACATGTACATCCTGTCCCTCAGGATTCCCTCCAACAACTTGCCCACCACTGATGTAAGGCTCACCGGTCTATAGTTCCCTGGCTTGTCCTTACCACCCTTCTTAAACAGTGGCACCATGTTTGCCAACCTCCAGTCTTCTGGCACCTCACCTATGACTATCGATGATACAAATATCTCAGCAAGAGGCCCAGCAATCACTTCCTTAGCTTCCCACAGAATTCTAGGATACACCTGATCAGGTCCTGGGGATTTATCCACTCTTATGCAGTCTATGAATTTGTTGCCATGGCTACTTTTTCCAATTTATTACCTTAGGCAACATTAAGACTGAAGTCACCCATAATTATTGCTGTGTCCTTTTCACATGCTTCTATTATTTGCCTTTCCCACAGAATAATTCCAGGTGGACTGTCTGTACACAATTCCACCAAGGTCTTCTTTTCCTTGCTGTTTATTGACTTCCACCCAAACAGACTCTGCATCATCTGAGTCTAATCAGCTCTCACAACCGTCCTTAATTCATCTCTTACTAACAGTGCTACCTCACCACCTTTTTCATCCCTCCTGACTCTCTGAAGGTCAAAAATCCCTGAACATGAAATTCCCAATGTTGATCTCCTGGTAACCATATCTCCATAATGGCTACGAGATCATATTCATTTGCCTCAATTTGCTCCATTCATTCATTTACCTTATGCCGAATGCTTCATGCATTAACATCCAAAGCCTTTATGTCTGTGGTTTCTTGGTGCAATATAAATCCACCCATTCTGTCCCTTCCTTTTATTTTCTGGTAACAACCAGCCCCATCACTAACTAGCACTCTTATCTTCTCCTTCACCTTTGATTTTATAGTCTTCCATGTAATTAAACCCATCCTCCACTGTTTAGTTTGAAGCCCTATCCACAGCTATAGTCAGGCAATTTGCCAAGCCTCTGATCCCAGCATGTCTCAAGTGGAGTCCGTCCCATTGGAACAGCTCCTCCTTCTCCAGTACTGGTGCCAGCTGGTTGCCAACATATACTGCTCCGTAAGTGGGGAATGAATTATTTTGTCGATACTGTATACTATCTGCAGGCCATCCTGCTTTCAGTAAGACAGTCATTACTTCAGACAACTTGTCTGATAGCAGAATTACATTTCAGTGTGACCCAGAGTAAGTCTTTTGCTTTCTAATTTGTCGCACCCACCCCACACCCAAGACTTTGAATGAACACCAATGGATTTGTCAGATATCGGATAGTACTTTTTTTAATGTTACTGACAACAAGCCAGCAAAAAGTTGAATGCTTCATGGAAGCTTGCAGTTTTGCTGGAGGCAGGTTTAATGTTGGTTGTCACCATGTCAACAAATAATTCAACAGTGCAGAAATTCTAAAATAATCTGCAGTATCGCAGCAGAAGAGAAGATGAGCAGTGGGAGAGAGAGAGAGAGACAGAAGAAATTCTGTATCCAGTCCATCAGTGAAATTTCATTTAAATAAGAGGAGAAACAGAACCTGGGTTTCAAATGCAATCACTGTCTAAAGGCTGATGCAACAAGAGACCTCCCTTCATTCTTAAAATTAAAATGGATAATCATTTTAACGCAGCGTCCCTCCCTTATACCATGTGCAAACACTGAAATCTCAGTTCACCAATTGTCTCACTGGTAAAATCACATTTCACTCAGAGTAATCTGACGTGTGACACCATGAATACTGAGCAAGAGTTGAGGAGGCTGGAAATAAGCGAGCATGAGATTGAACTTTAAACAATCCTGCATTGTTCATGAGGTGCTTTTTTTTAATTGAATTAGCTACGTACCTAAATCACCAATGCTAATAATCAATTGCACTGTACACTTAATGAAAAATACTTAAAAAGGGTTGATGATCTGATTTATAAATCCTAAATGCAAAGTCTAAAATAAAAGGAGTTGTGGAATACAAATCAGCAAATAATTTAAATGGCTGTTAAATACAGGACATGAACAATTTGAAGTCCCTAAGCAGGCTTGAATTTCCCATGACCATGTTCCCAGGTCAATCAAGGATCGTGCTGATCTCTTCACAGTAAACAGTCAGGCCAACCACAAACAACCAAAGGCATGTACATGTCATTCACGCCTAACAATTCCAACATCACTCCTAGCTGGAAGGACGAGCAGCAGATACATGGGAACACCACCCCATACAAGTTCCACTCCAAGCCACTCCCCACCCTGACTTGGAAATATATCGCTGCTCCTTCAGTGTCAGTGGGTCAGAAACCAGGAACTCTCTTCCTACAGCATTGTGGGTAACCATACACTCCAGCACAACACTAGCTCCAAGAGGTAATCCGGGATGGACAATAAAGACTTGAACTATCCGGTGACATCCACATCCCTGAGTAATTAAAGAACAAACACAAGAGAAAGCAGCTCATCGACCACTCTCACCACCATCACCGTCACCATCCATTCACCACCCCCCCCCCCCCACACACACACACACACACACACACACATCAGTGCACAATTTACTGCACTTATCAATGCTCCTTCCACAGCTCCTTCCAAACCCCATGATAAACTCACGTGCCAACTCCTCCATATATTGTCTGCAGGCTCCTGCCAGAATCACCTGTGATAATTTCACTACCACCAATCCTTCTTGCTGTCATTAGTCTAGACACTGACACCATGTGGGAAAGGATGCCCAGATGTTGCTCTAGGCAGAAGACAGACTCTGTCCTCATTGAACAGATAATGTTTATTGTATAGTATTGAGTCACTAATTCCAATATTCTTGATTGTTAAATTGAGTTTAATTGAAGTAATGCAGCAACAGGTACAGAACTGATTAGCTCCTCCCAATAACAGTCTTTTATGACCTAATGTCAATA
This sequence comes from Hemiscyllium ocellatum, assembly GCF_020745735.1. Taxonomy (NCBI): domain Eukaryota; kingdom Metazoa; phylum Chordata; class Chondrichthyes; order Orectolobiformes; family Hemiscylliidae; genus Hemiscyllium; species Hemiscyllium ocellatum. The sequence continues at coordinate 82,158,764 of NC_083418.1, forward strand.
TGTCTTAACCCTTTCAGGTACTAACTGCCCTATTCAACAAATCTGTGACCTTTTACCATCTGGATTGTCAGAATTGCAGCTCTATGGAACCTTTCAAGTTCTTTAGTTCACTCACCATCCGAAAACCCAAATTACTGCTCCGTCAACATCATTGGGTCAAAACTTTAAAGCCCGTTACTAGCAGGACGGTGGGTGGTGCACACGTGGAGACTACATTGCTCATGGCAGAGCACGGCCACCTTCTCCAGGGTTTTCAAACATGGGCACCAAAAGGTCAGCTATACCAATGACCAGCCTCCACCAACCCCCACATCCCATACTAAGGAAGGCAAGAACATATGGGACAATATTAAACCAATCATTTAACCTCTTCATTTTTTTTGACAAGTTCACAAATGGTATTCAAAATTCATGTCACATTTTAGGCAATAGCATATTACATTCCCATATTTAATAGGCATGTTGATTTGAATGGAAATGTTTAGCAGGAGAATTTTACAATCTTCACTCTAAAAATGTGGGAGATCCCACAAGCCAACAGCAGGTTCAACCTGGAACAGCCATGTTTAGACAACAATGTTTCAAGTTATTTCAACAGTCACTGTTACAATTGTAAGTACTGGGATACCAAATACCTTTCAGAGTGAGAAATGGGTCATGCCTCTGTAGATGGGCACACACCTCTCTGCCCCTCACTGCTGCTGCATGTGCCCTACAAACTCACTGTTGTAAAGCAAGCTTCAGTTGGTCACCACTTTAGGGCAACTCGGAAGTGAATTCAAGTCACTTTCCCAGCACCTCCCACATTGATAGGATTGTTGAATGATCATTAGGGCAATACCTGACACCGAACAGTCCTTTAGATCCCAGGCACCTAATGTACTGAGAGCTCATACACAGAAAGTACATCAACAACTCAGAACACATTATGACTTTATGCTCAGCACTTGACAGCAATGCTGTTTGCTAAACTTCAAACCCAGATTCCCCATCCATGTTAAACAGGCAGGGCACATTTGCAAAAGAAAGCTTTAAGATTTTGCCTCCAGGCTGCAGGAAACAAGTCAATATTTACCAACAATAACATTCTGACATTCTAACAATGTTATTAAATCTTTCAGGAGTTGACACGATTGGTGGAGTGTAAACTGCAGAATGTCATTGGATAGAAGCAACTTTCATTCCCAGAGCAACGGGAGGATGGAGCAGCAACTCGAAGCTACAGCAAGGAAGTTAACTCATGATTGGCCTACCTCAATCAAGAAATCACCCGTTCTCAGTCCTGTCTGCCATGCCACACCTCCTTCATCCACTGACTCTAAATACTGAAGTGCAGGGAAGGCTGGAGTTGGCGTAAATTCCTCAATTGGCGTGTCAGCTGTGATAAAAGAGGGGAAGACAGAGAGGACTGTATTCCAAATCACAGGCAGGGTTACATTCAGATACACATACATGTTACATTGCATCTTCCTGGAATAAAACATGTCATTGAACCGACTAATGGAAGCCAGAGAACATATACTCAACTCTGTTAGCACTCGCCGTTCTCTCCATCCCTATGTGCTCAGTCTGTCCGTTCCCTAACCTCATGGATGTTTCAGGCGGATTAGAAAGGATTTTCATCGCTCACCTTTAGCCCCACGCAGCACAAATCCAAAGCCCTCATTGTCTTTCTTCTGCAGGACCACCGTTTTCTCTTCAATAATGCAGTCACTGTAGAAAGAATCCAGAAGATAGCGCCCATTATTAGAACCCAAGACAGCGGCTGTTTTCACCAGCCTGTGCATTATGCCGAAGCACCAGCAGCAGACACTCAGGGTACATCTCATCCAGGGAATGCAGCTGCAGCGCTAGCATCAGCCTGATGTCATTTAAAAGGCTCGGGCTGTGTGGTTGCTGTGAATGAATGAGTGATCACATGTCACCGCTACTGGCTGCGAGTCAGAGCAATAGGAACTGCGTGGGATTCGAACATACTCCCTCCCTCGGTCCACGGAGCAGCTCCAGCCCCGGGAGAAGCCAAATGGGAGCATCCGCTCTCTCTGTTTCTGTCTTAAACTCCCAACCCGTTGGGGGTTGGGGTGGGGGATCTTTTGGGGGGTTTTGTGGCTGTGAGTGTCCCACATGATTATTGGACAAACCTCCACACTCAGTGCTCACCGCTTCACCGTCACCAGGTCAATGTTTGACAGAAGTACCTTTCCATGATTACAGTCAGGGAGAGAGACCCTGCAAAATACTGCGGGGTGGGGCGGGGGGTGGTGAGGGGTTGTAAACCACCCTCGACCATGGAGATCAACCTGAATTTAGAACAACAGACTGAGAAAGAGTCACTTTGGACCTGAAACGTTCACTCTGCCTTCTCTCCAAAGACCTGCTGAAGTTCTCCAGCAATTTCTGATTGTATTTGAGATCAAAGTCTTTAGGAATGTTGTCAGGAGGAGCCTGCAGTTTCTTGCAGACTTTAACACTGTGAGGGACGAAGAAATGGTCACTGCCCATTAACTTCTGCAGAACTCTGACTAAATATTCCCTGTAATCATAGAATCATAGAGATGGACAGCACAGAAACAGAGCCTTCGGTCCAACCCGTCCACGCTGACCAGATAGCTAACCTAATCTAATCCCATTTGCCAGCACCCGGCCCATATCCCTCCAAACCCTTCCTATTCATATATCCATCCAAATGCCTTTTAAATGTTGCAATTGTACCAGCCTCCACCACATCCTCTGACAGCTCATTCCATACACGTACCACCCTCTGTGTGAAAAAGTTGCCCCTGAGTTCCCTTTAACACCTTTCTCCTCTCACCTTGAACCTATGCCCTGTCGTTTTGGATTCCCCTACCCTGGGGAAAATAGACTGGGTCTGTTCACCCTATCCATGCTCCTCATGATTTTATAAACCTCATGAAGGTCACCCCTCAGCCTCCGATGCTCCAGGGAGAACAGCCCCAGCCTGTTCAGCTTCTCTCAATAATGTCTTGATCAAGGTTCTGACTGAAACAGCAAGAATGTTTGTTTATTAATGGGTGCATTCAGGGGTGAAACACAGTTAACAGTTTGGGTTTTGGAAAGATGCCTGTAGCCCTTGGCCAGGTAACTAATCAGCTCCAAGCAATTAAATGGGAAAGTTAGGGTCAAGCTGGCAGTGGTGCTGACTCAGGTCTACCTGACTCAGGACCCACTGTCACCAGGCATCAGCCAGTAATGTCCCAGGCAGGCACTACACATTGGTACAGGGACCAGGGGACAAAGAGAGTTCACCTTTTACACACTGTTTCTCACAATCAGCAGGCACCTTGTGAGATGCTGCAATGTAGGAAACCATGCACAGCAAGCTGCCACAGACAGCAATCTGATAATAGGCAGGGAATCTACTTTGTGGTTGTAATTAATGGCCATTAAGTCAGCAGACACCATTCCCCTATTCTCCTTCAAAACAGTGACATGGAATCTTTTACAGCACCCAAACAGGCCCTGGTTTTACATTCCACCCAATACACACCATCTCCAGTAGTGTAACACTCCCTCAGCACTGACCCTCTGATAGTGCGGCACTCTCTCTGCACTGACCTTCTGACAGTGTAACATTCCCTCTGCACTGACCCTCCAACAGTGCGGCACTCTTTCAGCATTTAGTTTCCAACAGCGCGGCACTCCGTCAGCACTGATCCTTTGACAGTGCGGCACTCCCTCAGCACTGACCCTCAGACAGTGCGGCACTCCCTCAGCACTGATACTCCAACAGTGTGGCACTCCCTTAGTATTGACGCTCCCACAGTGCAGCACTCCCTCAATATTGACCCTTCGACAGTGTGGCACTCCCTCAGCACTAATACTCCAACAGTGTGTGGCACTCCCTTAGTATTGACCCTCCCACAGTGCAGCACTCCCTCAATATTGACCCTTCGACAGTGCAGCGCTCCCTCAGTACTGACCCTCCGACAGTGCAGCATTCCCTCAGCACTGACCCTCTGACAGTGCAGCTTTCCCACAAAGCTGACCCGCTGACAGTGCAGCACTCCCTCAGTGCTGACCCTCTAACAATATCCACTCCGTTAGCACTGAACCTCTGACAGTGCCCACTCCATCAGCACTGACCCTCCGACACTGTCCGCTCCATCAGCACTGACCCTCTGACAGTGCCTGCTCCCTCAGCACTGACCCTCTGACTGTATCCACTCCCTCAGCACTGACCCTCTGACTGTACCCACTCCCTCAGCACTCACCCTCTCATAGTGCCCACTCCCTCAGCACTGACCTTCTGACTGTACCCACTCCCTCAGCACTGACCCTACTCCCTCAGCACTGACCCTCCGACAGTGCCCACTCCCTCAGCACTGACCCTCTGACAGTGCCCACTCCCTCAGCACTGACCCTCTGACAGTGCCCACTCTCTCAGCACTGACCTTTTGACAGTGCTCACTCCCTCAGCACTGACCCCCCGACAGTGCCCACTCCCTCAGTACTGACCCTCTGACTGAACCCACTCCCTCAGCACTGACCCTCTGACTGTACCCACTCCCTCAGTACTGACCCTCTGACTGTACCCACTCCCTCAGCACTGACCCTCTGACTGTACCCACTCCCTCAGCACTGACCCTCTGACAGTGCCCACTCCCTCAGCACTGACCCTCCGACAGTGCCCACTCCCTCAGCACTGACCCTCCTACAGTGCCCATTCCCTCAGCACTGACCCTCCTACAGTGCCCATTCCCTCAGCACTGACCCTCCGACAGTGCCCACTCCCTCAGCACTGACCCTCTGACAGTGCCCACTCTCTCAGCACTGACCCTCTGACAGTGTCAGTCCTGAAACTTGTGCTCAAACCCTAAAGTGGGACTTGAACACAGGTCATTGTGATTCAAGATGCAATGAGCTGATGCGCAGCTGATATATGCTTCTGGATCTAAATAGGTTCTTCAACAAGGGTCTCTTTATTTTTCAGAATATCTACACTGTGGAAGCAGGCCATTCAGCCCATTGAATTCACACTGACCCTCCAAAGTCCTTCGCATGCAGAGCCACCCTATCCCTGGGGAAAAGTTATTAAACAACTGTATTGTGCAAGAAGACCACAGTGCTTCCTCATATTCCAATCCAACACAAGTCTGACCCAGTTGGAAGTATTTTCGAAGTTACAAGGTCATTGTCCTGCTCCTGCAGGATTTGAGTATATGATCTGGGCTGACCCCTCCCTGCATTACTGAGGGGCATGCTACATGGTCAGAAAGGCAGGCTTTAGAAGCAGGCCTCGGAACCACGGCACGGCCTCATTCCCAGTTTGGAATGGATCCTGAAAAAGAGCTTCCTGATATGGTTTGAAGAAAAGCCATGTGTGTCTGTGTTGACAGTCCCCCCTCAATCAGTAACATCAGAAACTGGTCTGACTGCTCCTTAACGAGTCCTTCCTGTGTACAAATGATCCTGAAATGCACCACCGCTATACTTTGAAATTAATTTGTGAACTACACACCATGTGGGACATCCAGAGAACATGAAAGATGTTATTATTCTTTTTAAAAAAGGACCATGGTGCTCCTGACACAGCAGGTACTTTTAAAATTAACATCATGCAATAACACTGTGGTTATGCCTGGAGTTCTTTGTCTTGGAAGTTGCTAATATTACCCAGTTCAGATGCAAAAGGAGGTGATTCGCATTTTATTCAGGAAGTGATAGCAAAGCAGCAATGTACACTCTTCCTGCGCTGCTCTCTGATGTCCTCGTCATAAACCTGTTGGTGTTGGATGGGTCCACAGTCAAACTTTGATCTTTTCCACAGTTGAAAGCTGCCAACATGATGGGACCACCCTTCCACACCATCTCACCCTGTGGCTAATACTTCTGCAGTCAGAAAAAAACTGATGAACTGTGGTCAATGCACAACAGCTGTCCTTACAAGTCAGGTTTATATTGTTTCAGCCAGAGACATCTGATGGAACCCCCCCCCCCCAGAAAGCCAATTGATCCTAATTGGTGTTAAGGTGTGCAGGTCAGGAACTGACACATTTCAGGGTAGCTGCTACTGAAGGTAATATTTTGTCAAAACATTTCGTTCATCAGTCAGATATGACAGGAGAGAAATCCAATTCCGTGATGACAATTTCTCAAATGTAAAGCCAGGGCAGAAGTCTCCAATTTTGCAGGGCTATGTTTTAATGGTGTCTGAACGATAACCAATACACGCTTGTCTCAGATGATATTCAGGCATAACTTCTTTATTTCACAACAGAATAAACCCATGATTAGAAATATATTTTAGTCACATTACGTTTAAAATACCTAGGGGTGAAATGTCTTTCTTGCTTTTTTTAAAAATATATTTTTATTGAAAAATAGATTTTTAACATTACAATAAATACAAAACAATACAAAGAAGGAACACCAAAACAAAATGTTAAAAACCCAAACCGCCCTCATGTACAAATGTTAGATTAGATTAAATTCCCGACAGTATGGAAACAGGCCATTTGGCCCAGCAAGTCCACACCGACCCTCCGAAAAGTAACCAACCCAGACCTATTCCCCTACCCTGCATTTCCCTCTAACTAATGCATCTAACACTACGGGCAATTTAGCATGGCCAATTCACCTAACCTGCACATCTTTGGACTGTGGGAGGAAACTGCAGCACCCAGAGGAAACCCACGCAGACACGGGGAGAATGTGCAAACTCCACACAGACAGTCACGTGAGGCTGGAATTGAACCCAGGACCCTGGCGCTATGAGGCAGCAGTACTAACCACTGAGTCACCATGCCGCCCCCCCTAAATATGTATAAATATGTATAAAAATATATATATTTAAAAACCCAACTAACTACTTAACTAAATAAATAATAACTAACAACAAACTAATAAATAATAATAATACAGCTCAGCAAAACAAAACACTAACTTTTGAGTATCGAGAGCTTTAATTTTCACCTATTCATGCTTTCACTATTCCCCCTCTCTGGATATTGACTTGTAAAGCACAATTCTTACTGTTATATAAAAGCCCTTATCAGTGTGGCAGACAAATCTGTGTCCAGGTTATCTAAAACAGACCGTCATGTCTTATAGAAATTCTCAGTTTTGTGGTGTACCATACTTGTGAGAATTAACAAGGGAATAAGCTCCATAACAATCTTACGCCAACTCGACAGGCCTGGGAGATTTTCAGATACCCGACCAAGCAAGATCGTCTTCCTTGTGCAGAAAGTGAGGATGTTGAAAAGTTTTTTCTAATGCGCATTTACAGGAACACACTGGGCAGGCCCAGGAGGAGAGAGATCGGGTCCTTCTCAGCCCTTCGACCCAAAACCCCCTCCATTGAACCTGCCACAACGCTCCAATATGTTTGAAGCCTCCCACAGGACCAGAGACAATGGGTACGAGTGCCCGTACAAACCTTGCACTTGGGACATGTTGGAGATAGCCCTGGTTTAAATTTTGACAAATGGTCCAGAGCCAAGTGGACCCTGCGGAGAATCTTCACGGTAAAACATGGCTCCTATTGCAAATTGATATCTTTCTTGCATTTTCCCAAGTATCTTCCCATGCCTCTGAGGAGACCTCAACACACAGCTCTCTCTCCCTCACCCTGCAGAGTTGATCGAACTCATCTGAGGGGGCACCCCCGCCCCCTGATTGACGATATGAAGTGCTGACAGAAAGTGTACTCCTTGCACTGAGCATCCTCCTCTCTGTGTCGGATTTGTAGGGAATCAGTCAAAACTGAAGTCTTTTTTTGAACAAAATCCCTAACTTGAAAAAAATGAAAGAGGTCCCTGCTAGATAGCTCATATTTCCGTGCTAACACATCATTGTGTCTCCCTCAAGTAAATCGCCCATGGAAGACACACCCCTAGCTGCCCAATGTTTGAATCCTGAATCCATCAGCCCCAGCTGAAAACCCAGCATTCCCGCCATAGGAATAAGAAAAGATGTTTTGCCAATATTACCCTCCCTCTGCTGAATTGCCCTCCATACTTTAACAGTATTGATAACTATTGGGTAATGGCAATATTCCTTAACTGTCCTCATTTTGTCCAAAAACACCAAGTTAGTAAGGGAGCACCTTGCCTGAGAGGTTTCAATATCTAACCATATTGAAAGAGGGTCCCCACAAATCCGATCACTCACGTAAGATAAAAGTGAGCTTAGTTGATAGTTTTTAATGTCTGGGAGATCCACTCCCCCCAATGTGTGAGGCAGTTGCAGTTTGGCTAATTTAATGAGGGGCCACGAACGATGCCAAATAAAAGAGCTGAACCAGCCGTTCAGTCTCCTGAATGTTTGCTTATCGAAAATCAGCGGAGCTTTCATATAGGATACACCAAACATGGATGAATACTCATCTTAATAAGAGCTATCTGACCGAAACAGGTCTTGTTTGATTTTGTCAAATAATTGAACAAAATTGGCTTTCCACAGCCGATCCAGAACTGGAGTAATGAATATGCCCAAATACATAAAACTCGCCCTCAAGACCTAGCACCTTCATTAGACCACTCATAGGCATAGCCTTTGATTTTGTAAGATTAATCTTGTACATCAAAAAGGCGCCAAATGCCTGACGCATTGTATCAAGCAAGACACCGAAACTGCTGGATTTGAGAAAAAAAATTAGGACATCATCTACATGCAATGAAATCTTCTGTAATTTTGACCTCACTTCTGGAGCTGTTATATTGGGATCCCTATGAATGGTTGCAAATGTGTTGCTGGTCAAAGCACAGCAGGCCAGGCAGCATCTCAGGAATAGAGAATTCGACGTTTCGAGCATAAGCCCTTCATCAGAAAAAATTCCTGATGAAGGGCTTATGCTCGAAACGTCGAATTCTCTATTCCTGAGATGCTGCCTGGCCTGCTGTGCTTTGACCAGCAACACATTTGCAGCTGTGATCTCCAGCATCTGCAGACCTCATTTTTTACTCCCTATGAATGGTCTCTGCCAATGGTTCAATCACCAACGTAAAAAGCAATAGCGAAAGCAGACAGCCCTGCCGGCTGCCCCTAAAAATATTAAAATTGCTTGATTGTACCGCAGCGATGACCGCAGCGAGAGGGTCAGTGTAGAGAACCTTTACCCATCTTATAAAGAATTCACCCAGACCAAACTGGACCAGAACATAGAAAAGGAATGGCCACTCAACTCGGTCAAATGCCTTCTCTGTATCTAGAGAAATCACCAATCCCTGTATTGACTGTTGTTGGCATGCTTGAATTACATTAAGCAGCCTCCTAATATTATTGGAGGATCTGTGGCCCTTTGTGAAGCCTGTCTGATCCTCTTTAACAATAGAAGTAACACAGACCTCCAGCCTTAATGCAAGAGTCCTAGCGAGGATGTTAAAGTCCACATTTAAGAGTGAAAATGGCCTGTACGAAGTACAGTCCTCTGGGACTTATCCTTTTATAACAATAAGGGAAATATTGGCTTCTCTTAGAGATGGTGGGAGACAATGGTGGGAGTCACTGAACATTTTGAGCATCAGGCCTGACAGTATGTTTATAAATTCCTTACAGAATTCACTGGGAAGTCCATCAAGACCTGGCGCCTTTCCACTCTGAAGCTGCTGCACACCCTCGTGTACCTCTTGCTCTGATAAGAGGGCATTGAGAAAAGATTCTTGTTCAGGGGTCATGCCCGGGAGCTCCAGATCCTTGAAAAAGGACTCCACCTTGGCGCGCCCCTCCTCACAACCCTTAGATTGATATAAATCAGAGTAAAATCTCTGGAATGCCACATTAATCTTTTTGGAATCTCATGCTGGTTCACAGACCCTTCCCTAATCGCCGTAATGACTTGAGTGGCACTCCTTTTCCTGGTGAGATTTGCCTGGCTTTGGCTTGTCACTGTGCTCATATATCCTTTGCTTTGTGAAAGTAAGCTCCTTCTTTGCTGTCTGCGTGAGCATGGAATTCAATGCAGACCACAGCGCCATAATCCTCTGTAACTTGACCAACAAGGGCCTGTCAAAGCAAACCTTTTCAGCTGCCTTCAACCACGCTTCAAGGAGACGTTGCTGCTCACCCTTCTGCCACATCCGACTGGCAGAGTAGAAAATAACTAACCCCTGGCATAGACTTCGGCAGTTTCCCAAAGGACGGACGGGCTCCTAACTGAGCCGGAGTTAATGTCTCAGAGTGCCTGAAATTCCCTAGAGAAATACTCCACAAACTTATTATCCATGGGGATAAAGGGATCCATTCGCCAGTGCCTTGGACCCATTATAACGTCCTTAATCTTAACCAACAGGTACACTGGAGCGTGATCAGAGATAGTAATATTACCAATCGTATAAGGTGCCACCAAGTCCACGGTTGCCATGGGAGTCAGAAAAAGAAATCAATCCTGTGTGGATTGGAGAAAAACATAAACTCCCTGCCTGTAGGGTGGATTCACTTCCAGATGTCCACCAACTCTAACTCCACACACTGATTCACTAATTGTTCAGTTTGTACAGAGGGTATCAAGGGGGCCTTTGGGGAACCTGCCTACCATGGGATCCATGAGACAATTAACATTTCCCCCTATCATGATATGCTGGGACTCAAGACTGATTAATTTAGAGAATGCATCTACCAAAAATTTGAGGGGAAGGGCAGGGAGCAATAAACATTTGAAACACCATATTTTTCCCCGTTTATCATGGCTTTGAGAATAACAAACCTCTCATGTGTGTCTTTAACCCATTCTAGTTTCTTGCTTTTTGATGGACGTGCTACCACATTGGACTTCCAGATCCTGACCTGATATGGCAATACATTGTGCTTCCTGCAAACCTTATTCTTTGTTTATAGAATCCCTACAGCGTGGGAGCAAGCTATTCAGCCCATCAGGTCCACACCGACTCTCCAAATAGCAGCCCACCCAGACCCACACCCCCTACCCTGCATTTCCCATGGCCAATCCACCTAAGCTGCACATCTTTGAGACTGTGGGAGGAAACCCACGCAGACACAGAGAGAACGGGCAAACTTCACATAGTCGCCCAAGGGTGGAATTGAACCCAGGTCCCTAGTGCTATGAGATAGCAGTATTAACCACTGAGCCAATCTGCCTCCCAATGTCAGTCCTGAAAACAAATCTCTATTTGGGAATGGAAGACTGTAGGCTAAATTGATAATCTTAAGTTCAGCCAGTAGTTATCAACATGCAGAGTCAGGAGTGACATTGTCTGTAAAATACTGAAGGAAGGTGTTGCTGCTAACACATTCTGCTTGGTTTGATAGTATCAGTATTCTTCAAACTGCCAATGCACAGGAATTATCGCTCTGATACAATCCACCTTGCCTCTGAGACACACTCGGGAGGAAGTCTACCTTGTAAGGTTTCTTCAGAACACACTCCATACCTCCAGACATCTGGTTATTCACTTCCCTGATTCCCACTTCATGGACCCTTACAGAATTGGTCAAAATAAATTCTGAAATAAATTCAGGATAAATTTGGACCGCTTTGTGACAAAACTGATTATTGAATTTATTTGGAAGCAGGCAACATGATTTTGAGCTGAATTCAATAATTTAAGGGAAGTGGAAAAATCTACAAAGATTTGAGTGAAGCTTTAAAATCTGTGCATAATTTTTTCATGGCAAACATTTATAGTTGAATGAAGCTTTCAATTTCTTTTGGATGGAATGAGCAAAGAATAAGGTAGGAGATGATTGAAGAACATGTATTTGTAAAGTACCTTATTGCTTATTGATTATTCCCAGAAATAAGTTACAATTTAAAATCTATCAACTCAATCCCATTGGTAGTAAGTTTGTCACTAAATCAAATGATTTTTGGTCTCAGCTATAATGCAGGACATTGAGAAAGATCTGGATTTATATAGTGCCTCTCATCACCATGAGAAATCTCAAAGCCCTTTGTGAGCAGTGCGGTGTTTTAAAGTGTTGTCATTGTTGTCATGAGGAAACATAGCAGACAATTTGCAAAGAGAAAGCTTTCACAAAAAAGTACTGGGGTAAGGTTTTGATTAATATTGGTTGGGGATTAATAATGACTGGGACATTAGTGAGGATTCACCTGCTTTTCTTCTAAATAGAATTTGGGATCTTTTATTTCTACCTGAAAATGGAGGTGGGGTCTCAGTTTAAAATCGCTTCCAAATGATGCTACCGACAACAGTGCTGCACCTCCTGGTTGGCCAGCCTGGGTTACTGGGCATGAATGGGATTTGGATTCACAACTGATTGACACTTCGTTGTCAGCTAAGAGCCTGGTTGGGACTGGTGCTTAGCTGAGATATTGCAGAGATCTTTAAAAGGCTCATATATTCTCCCAGTATACAAGGCAATGAAATGTGCAAATTGTGCACAAATTAGCAGACCAATAATCTGCCCTCAATTGATGTAATTAGGTAAAAGACAATACAAAATCCTGACTATGACCTTATGTTTTATTGATAACTGGCATCAAGTTGGCATTTGTAGGCAAAGCACTGGAAATAATTACTTTTTTAAAACTGCTAAATATTAATGAGATTGATCAGTTGATGCAAGAACCAAGTATTCTGTTCAAGGAAATGCTTACAGCAATTTTTTAAAAAATGAGCCTAATTTCTTTCATAATGCTACTCGGGTCCAAAGCCGAGAATACAGGTTTGCAATGTTTATTGTAGATGTGTTATAGATTAATTAGAACACTGTATCACATTTCTTGAAAAAAGATCATGTGATTAATTCAAGATAAAATAAAATGCAAACTTCACCAGCAGTGGAACATGTAAGAAATGTAATTAGTGACTCCTCAGATACTGAAGCAATCCACATTCAAATACAGCAAGATCTGGACAATATTCAGGCTTGGGCTGACAAGTGGAAGCAATATTTATGCCACCAAAATGCCAGGCAATGACCTCTCCAGTAATGGAGAATCTAACCATCACGCTTTGACATTCAATGGTGTTATCATCACTGAATTTCCTAATATCAACATACTTGGGGTTACCATTGATCAGAAACTCAATGGGACCAGTTGTATAAATCCCATCATTCCTCTGTCTCTGCGAGGGTTCTGTTCCACAGAATCCCTACGAATAATGAAATTTGTGAATGCAGAGCTCATTTAAAAATAGGGTAAAAATCAGGAATAGGCCAGGTTTCCCATAGGTTTTCAATTTTGTTGATACTAATATTTTTACATGGATAAGCAAATTTGTTATTTATGATTTCACAACACAGAGGATTTACTGTATGATGGTGACAAGGTTCAGGCTAAACATCCTTTGACAAGTAACTCATCTCCTGTCTCCCCAAAAGCTGACCATCTGCTACAAAGTACAAATCCTGAGTGTGATGGAGGAAGCTCCACTTAAAAATCCATTCATCATCCAAGATGACGCAATGCAGTTGATCGATAGCCCATCCACTACCTTCAAATTTCACTCCTTCCACAACATACTCTGTGTACTGGCAGTGTATACTATCACTGTGTACTGGCAGTGTATACTATCACTGTGTACTGGCAGTGTATACTATCTCTGTGTACTGGCAGTGTATACTATCACTGTGTACTGGCAGTGTATACTATCTCTGTGTACTGGCAGTGTATACTATCACTGTGTACTGGCAGTGTATACTATCACTGTACTGGCAGTGTGTACTATCACTGTGTACTGGCAGTGTGTACTATCTCTGTGTACTGGCAGTGTGTACTATCACTGTGTACTGGCAGTGTATACTATCTCTGTGTACTGGCAGTGTATGCTATCACTGTGTACTGGCAGTGTATACTATCACTGTGTACTGGCAGTGTATACTATCACTGTGTACTGGCAGTGTATACTATCACTGTGTACTGGCAGTGTATACTATCTCTGTGGACTGGCAGTGTACTATCACTGTGTACTGGCAGTGTATACTATCACTGTGTACTGGCAGTGTATGCTATCACTGTGTACTGGCAGTGTATACTATCACTGTGTACTGGCAGTGTGTACTATCACTGTGTACTGGCAGTGTGTACTATCACTGTGTACTGGCAGTGTATGCTATCTCTGTGTACTGGCAGTGTATACTATCTCTGTGTACTGGCAGTGTATACTATCACTGTGTACTGGCAGTGTATACTATCACTGTGTACTGGCAGTGTATGCTATCACTGTGTACTGGCAGTGTATACTATCACTGTGTACTGGCAGTGTATGCTATCACTGTGTACCAGCAGTGTATGCTATCACTGTGTACCAGCAGTGTATACTATCATTGTATACTGGCAGTGTATACTATCACTGTGTACTGGCAGTGTATGCTATCACTGTGTACCGGCAGTGTATACTATCACTGTGTACCAGCAGTGTATACTATCATTGTGTACTGGCAGTGTATACTATCACTGTGTACTGGCAGTGTATGCTATCACTGTGTACCGGCAGTGTATACTATCACTGTGTACTGGCAGTGTATACTATCACTGTGTACCAGCAGTGTATACTATCACTGTGTACTGGCAGTGTGTACTATCACTGTGTAATGGCGGTGTGTACTATCTCTGTGTACTGGCAGTGTATACAATCACTGTGTACTGGCAGTGTGTACTATCACTGTGTAATGGCGGTGTGTACTATCTCTGTGTACTGGCAGTGTATAATATCTCTGTGTACTGGCAGTGTATACTATCACTGTGTACTGGCAGTGTGTACTATCACTGTGTACTGGCAGTGTATACTATCTCTGTGTACTGGCAGTGTATACTATCACTGTGTACTGGAAGTGTATACTATTACTGTGTAATGGCAGTGTGTACTATCTCTGTGTACTGGCAGTGTATACAATCACTGTGTACTGGAAGTGTATACTATTACTGTGTAATGGCAGTGTGTACTATCTCTGTGTACTGGCAGTGTATACAATCACTGTGTACTGGCAGTGTGTACTATCTCTGTGTACTGGCAGTGTATACTATCACTGTGTACTTGCAGTGTATAATATCTCTGTGTACTGGCAGTGTATACTATCACTGTGTACTGGCAGTGTGTACTATCACTGTGTACTGGCAGTGTATAATATCTCTGTGTACCAGCAGTGTATACTATCACTGTGTACTGGCAGTGTGTACTATCACTGTGTACCGGCAGTGTATACTATCTCTGTGTACCGGCAGTGTATAATATCTCTGTGTACCAGCAGTGTATACTATCACTGTGTACTGGCAGTGTATACTATCTCTGTGTACTGGCAGTGTATACTATCACTGTGTACTGGCAGTGTATACAATCACTGTGTACTGGCAGTGTGTACTATCACTGTGTACTGGCAGTCTATACTATCTCTGTGTACTGGCAGTGTATACTATCACTGTGTACTGGCAGTGTATACTATCACTGTGTACTGGCAGTGTGTACTATCTCTGTGTACTGGCAGTGTATACTATCACTGTGAACTGGCAGTGTATACTATCTCTGTGTACTGGCAGTGTATACTATCACTGTGTACTGGCAGTGTATACTATCACTGTGTACTGGCAGTGTGTACTATCTCTGTGTACTGGCAGTGTATACTATCACTGTGTACTGGCAGTGTATACTATCACTGTGTACTGGCAGTGTATACTGTCTCTG